>NC_041391.1:675942344-675979470 GCF_002162155.2 Triticum dicoccoides
GTGAACAAATCCAATGTTTTTGAAGTGGCTGATAATTACAACATGTAATAAATAACACTGTTTTGATGTCCCTGTTAACTACATAATTTAAGAAATTTCATTGTTACATGCCCACTAATTACGTACTACCAACGTAAGCAATCATGCCGCATAATCATAGGCTTAATGTCAGTAGTCATGCATTGATCCCTTCCTGAATGTTATTTCAAAACATTACTAGTCACAGAAGAACTGCATGCTTGCTTGACAAAAATCAGTACAATATACTGCTTTTCTCTACAATAATACTCCCTCTGTCCCAAAATAAGTTAACTTAGTACAAAGTTGTACTAAGGTTAAGACACTTATTTTGAGACGAAGGGAGTAACATATATGTACAGCTAGCTCTTTGCAAAGAAAAAACAACAAATGAAACAACGTCCCTTGTTGAAAAGGACGAGAGTAGCATAGAACTAAAACATGTACTGTATTTAGTAAGAAAACTTGAACATTGTTTGGTAAATTGCCAACGAGTCATTGACAGAGAGTGTCCACTATATCAGATGACTCCTATTCGTGTGTATATACAATTACGCCTAGCAGGTTTAAGAATATATGGATTGAACTTGCTGAAATTGTCTCCATGGTTTAGAATTCGTCAATCAGATGATGTAGTCTCCAACGCAAGGCCTTCATTACTTGTAGATTCAACTTTTGATCTCTTGGACGAGGAAGCCAAAGGCAAAACGGTTGCTGCATAACGAAAACCAGTGCCTTATACTGACTGTCTTGTTGAGACGACCACCACCATCAATATGCCTAAAGGCACAAGAATCATTAGAAATAAATCATGAGCCCATAAATTTTCTTGGGCCTAAATGTCAATCTATCAATGCTAGTCTGGATATTCAAGTAATGGAAAAGTACAAAAATAATCACGTGTTGAAATATACAGCTTACAACTGCACAATAGCTATAAACGAATGCCTATGGCAGTCGAGGTAAAAAGTCGGGAAGAAGAAATTAATCATGGCCAACCCATGCGTGCGACTCATGTGAAGCGTGGGAAAAGGACCAGTTTCATGCACCAACAAGGGGGAAAAACGGCGGGTGAGGTAACTTTATGGTGCATCAAAGGTGTTGTGAGATAAATAATGCCTGTTTTCTAACTTTTTTGGAAACAATCCCACTTGCCTGACCACCGAAAGATAAAAAGGATATTCGCGTAAATTCATGGCAAATAAATAGTGGCTTCTTTCCGACCATTTTTTAGTTAAGGACGGTTCCCATGAATCAGTTATAAACGTCTTATCCTGAAAAGAAACAGGTGACTACGACCATCCAAGTGAACTATGTATATATGTTGTATCTACAACATTTAATCTGATCATTTTGTGGCCTAATTGTCTAACAAGTTGCTTTGTGGACTAATCAACCTCATTTTGATCAACGAAAAAGTTGAAACTTCGCGCTCATTTTGGCTGCCTACAAACCAGGTAAGCAAATTTTCATGTAATAAAACAACACTTCACAATTACTTTAATAACTATACTATCAGGTGGTAATATACATCTTTAACTGAATCAGCAAAGTATTAGCTTATGTATCGTGCCACATAACTGATGTTGTGCAGACAACATGCTTGATTCTTACCAATTACCATAATTGCCAAGCTTACACAACTTTTTTAGAGAACTCACCATTTGGACTACCTAGTTCATATAACTAAATTTCTGATCACCAGACCGATTTCAGTGTCAGGTACGTACATCACTATGCGAAAGCACAACACCATCCAGTGCCATAAGGGCCCCATGGGTAAGCAATCTGGAACACAATTACAAACACACTTACAAGACACAATCTTCAAGCCAATAAAACTAGCAAGAAGGGTGAACCTCACTTCCCTGAAAAGAGATTGCTTCAGTGTGTCGGCACCTGTTTCTAGTACCACTCTTTCCATTCCAGAACCTAATGCAAACTGGATGGACTGGAGCACGCAATGGCTTCTACATAATGAGTGTTAGATCCATACCTGCATCCAAGATTGTCCCATGAAGGTCACGATTGCAAAAGGCCCACCCTCCATTACTAGTAGCCTCATGAAGGAACCATTATCTATATTGATATTCATCCAACAAGGAACGTGAATTTTTTTGTTCAAATCTTACCATAGCAGAGATTTTCAGTTTGCCTGGGTTCTCCAAAAATTGTTCTACCAGACTTGCAACATTGACACCACAGCAGCAGGTAACACTGAATTCTCTCCTGCATTGAAAATCATTGTGAGCAGATCAAATGTTCCAGAGTAGCCGTACAACGTTGAGTGTTTTGCATTTGGTGCCTGAAACAGCAGAAAATATTCCGTAAGTATCCCAAAAAGGGTACTGAAAATGGAGTATATGAAGAGAGAAATATAATAAATATATAAATAACCAAAGGAAGCACATAAAAGAATGAGAATCTATATACCTAAACAGAAGTATATTTCATAGAAAAAATGGGTATAACCACAGTTGTTTGATCAGTTTAAGCTCATAGTAGCTGCTACTTTCACTAAACTGACCGAGAATGCTTGGTTCTCAAATGAAAATGACACAGGCTAATATTCGAAACTCCAACAACACTCTTCAGTGCAAATGTATCAGCATTAAATTGGACCACTCACCCGCACCAATTCAGTTCAAGTGGTTTGAAAAGATGTTGTCAATTGGAACATACTCCCTCCGTCACATAATATAAGAGCGTTTTTGACACTACACTAGTGTCAAAAATGATCTTATATTATGGGAAGGAGGGAGTAAGTTTTTTTAGCTTTTCATATATTGCAGTTATAATCTTTTCAATGCATACCTGATTAGTTTTATGAAGTATTAGGGACTAAAATCTGAGTAACCACCAGAGATAATGTATAGAATTTGGTAATTACGAAGTGGATTATCCCTCTCGATCAACTCATCAGATAACTTGTCCACATCAAGCAAATGAAAAACTTAAGTCACCAAATATTTACAGATCAAGAAGTGGGATGAGACCTCAGAGGACTGAATGAGCAACCCATGATGCACCTTTGTACTCATCCCCAAATCGGCTTACATCCCAACTTCGTGTACCCTCAAATCGATATTTTACATGGTTACACATTCCAATGTAATGTGGAGGCCATGAATAAAATGCTAATGGATTTCTCCGATAACTTTTCTAATTAGTTTTTCAAGTCATTTATCAGGCAATATGTTACAGAGTAGTGCCATTTAGTAGCAGACGAGCTTCCACGTCACAGAGCGTAGGAATTGTATGGAAACACTGCTCTATATCAGCATGGCCTGGAATAAACATGTTATGGCGCTGCTAGAAGGAGGGCGCGAGAGGGCCGGCCGGGGGCCTTTTTTCTCACGGCCGGGCAAGAGGGAAGGGATTTCCTTCTTAATTCTTGCTTGATTAGATTGATACATCTTTTCTCTTTATATAGAGAGGTTTACTTGACTCCCAAGCAAGGCTTACTTGACCCCTAAGCAAGCGACCCTTATCTCTAATTAACCCTAAGACTAACGAGGCCCATTAGGCCCATTACGTACTCTAACACTACATCCCACTTGGACATGCAGCTTGTCCTCGATCTGCAGCCTAACCAACTTATAACCATGACTCGATGCAACACAAACCTAACACCTAAAAAATAAGCCTTTTACATCTCGGCTTATGTTATTACTCTCAACCTGAAATAGACTGTGACGCTTTATTTTGGACGTGCACGTGTACAGCCACCTGGATCCCATGGACACCACCTGGACAAAAGGAGTGCATGTGTATGGCTGTTGGTATGCATTGCACAGGGAAGAGTGGAGGGCCTGTGATGGAGAATGTCGAGAAGGGGTGCGCCCCCCTCCCCCAACCACCGATGTTGCAGACTTTGAGGTCGCTGCCCACGAGGAAAACAGCATGCTCGCCGCCAGAGGGGGAAACCACATGCCCAAGATCTCCAACGCAGCGGACGAGATCGAGGTCCTTTGCGCAGCGAAGGGCAACTTGAAGGAGCGGCAGCTGCAGACCACACATCTCCCGCACACGCCGACGCGCTAGGAGGCCGCGCGCAGCAGCCTGCAGCCTCACCGCCGCCGACACGTGGCGGGTAGCGATTCAAGACGGAAGCGGTGACGGCGACGGCAGGGACTTGATCTGCTGGATGTGGACGCCCAAGGATGGCGGCGGCGCTGATGGGAACGAGGTCGTCGCACTTCCGTCGTAGGGCATCTCATACTGGGCGGTGGAGCTTACCGACGGTGGCTGCTGCAGCTGCAGCAGCTGCTGCACTGTCACGCCGGGCAGCGGCAACGGATGCTGTGTTGGAGCGATGGGCGCGGCGGAGGCCGCCAGGAGCGGTGGCTACCACTGCAGCCAGGGCTGGGCGGTGGTGGTGATGGATGGCAGCTGCAGCGGCCTGGCGAGCGCGGCGAAGGCCGCCTGGTGCGGCGGCTGCCACGGCAGCCACGGCGGCGCGGGGGTGGCGATGGACGGCGCAACTGCGTGCGGCTCGTAGGACCCGGCCAAGGACAGGTGGATCTCCTGGACCGCCTGGGTTAGGTCCCGCAACACCCCGGACACCTCCTCCCAGGTGAGGACGGCGGGGGCGGGCGCGACAGAGGATCCCGGCGCGGCCAGGAGCGGGGCGACGATCGTGGTGGTCGCCGGAGGTGACCAGGTGACCGGCAGCGGAAGAGACGGGCTTGGTGGCGGTGAAGACATGATCGAACCGAAGCTAGCTGATACCAAATGGTTACGGCGCTGCTAGAAGGAGGGCGTGAGAGGGCCGGCCGGGGGCCTTTTTGCCCACGGCCGGGCAAGAGGGAAGAGATTTCCTTCTTAATTCTTGCTTGATTAGATTGATACATTTCCTCTTTTTATATAGTGAGGTTTACTTGACTCCCAAGTAAGCTTACTTGACCCCTAATCAAGCGACCCTTATCTCTAATTAACCCTAAGACTAACGAGGCCCACTTGGCCCATTACGTACTCTAACAAAACAGCAGACTGAGCATTAGAAAGTGGTCCTAAGAAAAAAACAATCACAAACAAGCATATACTGTAAACTTCAAATAACCTCTTCAGGTAGGACATTCAGTCTATGATCTATTCAGACTGCAGACTCGACAGAAATCGAACACCGATTTAGCAATTTGGGAAGAACCGGCTTGCAAGAAGTTGCATTAGACCTTCTCCCGTTGTTTCAGAAAAAAAAAAGGAAAATTGGAAGAACACAACGAACAGAAACAAAGTGAAAATTGATTGGAACTTGCACTCCCGTGCGCTCCCCGCCTGCGCCCTTGCAGCTTCCTCCAGTGGAAATTAGAACAGAAACGAACAAAATTGAAGAGGAAATTAAACGACGGGATCGGGATTGCTCACATCCTCCCGTGCGCCAGTTGCTATCTCGTGGATTCCTCCATTGGCAGATGAGTATTAATACTACACACATGAAGACACACTCAAACCCACGCACCACACTCAGAAACGGATCTGAAACACAAGCTGCACCTCAAATGGCTGGCCATGGCTGCTGCCACTCTCCACAGCCAGGGGACTGCACGGGCTTCACCCCGTTGGCACCCACTTTCCACGCCTCCTCGTTCGCGCAAGCTACTGCCCACTTCCCAGGAAGATTCTTCTCCGTTTTCTGCCTGGACAGCTGCAATTGCGGGCAGAAAACGCGAGACACTCGATCGGTCAGAAAATCAAAAAAGAAAAAGATCCTGTAAAAATACGTTGGACTCGGTACGGCACCTGCACACACCCACCGCAGAGCCGCCGCGACAGCCACATGAGGTCCGCCCGCTGACATCAAGCCAGCCGCCGAGCACCACACCGCCCGACCTGCCCGCCGACCAGAACGCCAGCCGCTCACCGCATCGTCCGAGTTAGAACGGGGAGTGGGCCATCGGCACCTAGCAGTATTGCTGAGCACCTCCGAAGAATCGCCGCCGAGCAGATCCATCAGCCGCTCGCCACGCACTAATCCCGGTGGAGACTCGATTTTTTTAGAATGTGACGGGAATGGGAAGTGGGCTCCCCTACTGATCCGAAAGAAATATTGCCAGGGTACCAGGAGAATTTTACGGCGGTAGAGCGGTGTCTTGGCTTGGTTGAACCAGCCCGCGTACGTGTTGGCCAATCGACCAGGGTGATGAATAAGTTATTTTTCATCCTGGGTTAGTAATAGACTTTCTATATATATAGAGAGAGAGGGGCCCGCTAAAATGAGCCTGGGCGCATTCTACATATTCTGCGCTCCGATGCACCCGCGTGCGAGCGTGCAACGCCGTTCAGTTAATTAACCATCAAAAGAAAACAAGACATCTGGTCCGCTCCACTCCTGCCTGCAAACTGAACGTAATTACGATAGTAGTATATGGTAATCCAAAATGACACTTTTACGAGGACTTACATTCGTGGAACGGTAGTAATCTGAAGTAGTAGACAATTACCATATGTCTCCATTAAAAATATTACTGTACTAAGTAATTTCACTCTATCCGATACGTTCCTGGAAATCACCCACATGCGCGCACATGAACCATAGTAATCTCGTTTCCCTGTCGTAACAAGATTACCATTGTCCCACGAAAATAATACATTACCATCCAATTGTTTCTTTACGGGCATTACCATCTAATTGCTGGTTCTTTACGATGTGCCCAAAATATTATGAGATGGTCCGATTAGGTTGGGTGGGAGACCAGATGGTGCAGTGACAACCTTTTGAATTACAATTATTATATCTACTGGAATATTTACTACTCGTAGTTTGCTAAAGAAAACGCTAATTAGGCAAGTGGGGAAACGGTGATTACAATTATTTTTACTTACTATTATTTTTTGCCTCTAATTTTTAGTACTCATACTATTATTTTTTGCCTCTAATTTTTAGTACTCATCCATTTGCATCTTTGTTTTAGAAAATATCTCAGCCTTATACATTTACATGAAACTAAAATTTGCCTTTGACAAGACTGAATTGCCATTACTATCTATATGCACATTAGCAAGTAATGGTAATTGGCTTTGTAGGGAGCAGTGACACAAACACCCTCAAGTGAAACTCTAAAAATATTTACCATCAAGTGCGTTGTCCATGAAGAAAGTAAAATTATCGTCCAATTTTAGTATGTGTTCCACATACCTCACGACACACACATCCATTAAAACTAGATTCGTTTACTAGTTCGATCTTGAGATATGCACATGTATAGACTAGTGTCATTTATGATTGATGAAGAAAAATTACTATTAAATTTACGAACGAAAATAATCATTTACTAGAAGCAATGTCTTTCTTATTGTAGCATTACATGTGAAAAAAAATAGTTTAGCATTGGAGGACGGAGCAGTGTTGAGTAGTGGTCAGTAACAATTTTAATTCAATACTATGCGTTGCCAAAACTTTACCATTACCAGTGACGGACCAGCGTGGGATCCGATAAAGTTTCTAATCTTGTTACTATATAAGATGGCTTTTTTACCAGCATTACCAAAGTAGTGATCAAACGTCACAAGGCGGTGGTGCACTATGGTCCTAGTAACGGATTTTAATCCCATTACCATATACTTCCTCCGTTCCGATTTACTCATCGTGGTTTTAGTTCAAAGAAGGAGTATATGCTAGCCTTTTATGATCATTAGCTATACTAGTAAAGATGCCCGTGCGTTGCAACGGGAAAACGCAACGTTCAAGATGTGAGAACAAATATGATAAAGACAGAAGTACCCTCGGGAGCTCTTGAGCCGAATCTTCGCAAGCCTATCTTTTGACATGGCATTAGATTCGATATTCATAATATTGAAATTCAGTATTATCAGAATACAGGCCCTACCCTTGAATTTACAAGATACCCTTTTTTCCTCTCCATGGGATTACATCCCGAGTTATTGTGAAAATAAAAACTAAACAGGTTATGGAAGTCAATATTCTCGCATTTATTGCTACTACACTGTTCATCTTGAGATTTGGGTCTACTATTCATCCGGAGTGAGGTTATATGTGGGGATTTGGGCTGGGTTTTAGGGATTCCCGGATAGCCTGGACATCTACGACCCATTTGGGGAGCTCGTCCGGGTCACCGGGCCGTCGGCCCGTCTAGTTTGGGTAGTCCGGCTGTAAAATGCTCTATTGTGATCGAGACATAAGAACCCTTCATGAATTCTCAAGCCGAATCTTCACAGTCCTATCTTTCAACATGGCGTTGTCTGCACCATCAGATTTCCTTGTGTTTCAGAATCAAAATAACTATGGTGAAAACTACATAATTTGTACAGAAAAATTATTTCAATTTATTTGAAACTAAAATACCGTGGTACATGAAAAAACTATCAAGTGTGAGCGCAAAATATCGTACACACAGAAAGGGAACCTAATACTAATGTTGTTCCCAGTATATGATCAGACCATCTCATCGAGTACACTGTGTGTTCTCTCTCTGGATGCAGGTGAGACAAATGTTCAAGTTCATATATAGATTTTATATTGGAATTGATGTATACAAAGCTGTGCTATGCATTTTGGTTGCACTGAAAGAGGGATCACAATTCTGCTATATACGTTGCCATTTTCGAATTCAATTTCAAAGAACAAATCACATATTGAAGTACATCTTTGCACCCAAACCGTACACGTTCCAGTTGTGGAATTCAGAAGGCTACGGACAAACAAACACAAATTAACCAACACCCGTTTTACTGAATCAATCAACACAAGCTGGCCATGCTACATATAGGACGGAATAAGATCAGTTACGTGGGGATCGCCCTGGTGACACACAAATACATAACCTTGGTCAGGAGGCCCATGATGTGGTGGCCCTTGCCGTGGAGGAACATGTACACCACTGCACCTAGGAGTCACTCCATCACATCAAGTGCCACGCATCCAACATAAAAAAGGTAAGTGCCATACATTCAATATCTTTACCCTGAAACCAAAATTTCATCATGTGAAATACATTGTCACTGTATACTTTGTAAAAGCGGATTGGCCATTATCATATGGTTCACCGAAAGTAAATTTGAAGGATTGTAACTAATTTGTTAGAATTGAACTTTTCTTTTATCAAAAGCCAGAGAATTCCAACATTACAAAGATGCTTGGGGAATTCACTAAGTTCGAAGATGTAACATAAATGTCCTAAGCAATTCAAAGGGGACCAAGTTGGATATTACCATTACAGTATACAATTAATTTTGAGTGATAAATGTCAAGCAGAATAACATATGAACTACCTAGATCAATATACATGAGTGAGCTGTTAAAAAACATTCTGAATTCCATGAAAAGATCATTTTCATTGTATATGGGAGAATATCATTAGGTAATTTAGCTTTTATTGTGGATAATAGCAAGCATGCATTCACCACAGTGGATATTTTTCACTTTAGCTTATAGGTAACATGTATGATGGAAAGAGGACAAATGTTGCAAGGCCTTGGGAGGAAAAGAAGTTTCATGTGTGTGATGACACTTCTGGCATGATCTTTATTTTCATGCTCCTAGGTCAATGAAAACTATGCAGCAAAGATGGACTTACCATGCAACACGGAAGCAATCAACATTGTATCTCAAAAAAAAATCTTTTATAATAAAAAATCTCAAAGGACAATAAGGTACTTCCTCCGTCCCACAATATAAGATGTTTTTGCAAGCTAACATAGCTTGCAAAAACGTCTTATATTATGAGAGAGGGAGTATTAAATTGGTGAAGATTTTATGAAGAGAAACTCAACATAAAAAGTTATTACTCCAGTTAAATGTCGGGGAAATCTGAGGAAATAAGTTGTTAAATGTACACCGCAAAATGTACCAATGTGCTTAAAAAGAAGTAATGAATGCTTGCTATATACTCCATGCTATAGCATGCCACAACTGCATATAGTTCTTAATCCATGCTATATTGTCTTCTATAGGTGGATGAGCATGATGCTCCAGGCCAGTACCAAACGACAAAAAAAAAGTTCACGTTTGAGTAAAACAACTACTGGCTAATCTGTATTCATAGGTGCAGTCCTTGTTCTGGAGTGTAGAAAAGAGCCACTGTTTATTAACTTTATTTCCTAAAAAATAATATACTATTAAACATATTCTCTTGGAGCATGCATGAGAAGCATAGACTACACCCTGATCAATGATTTCGAAACATATTTCTTTGGGCATCTCAGTTCATAATAACACAAACCTGAAAAATAATAAATTCTGAAATGTTCAGTGCACTACTATGCCAGAATGGTTAAAGAACGTGCATACCGGCAAAGTAGAATATATATAGCTCTCTATAAACCTGGAAGAACAATAATTTTGAAGGCTCGAAGGTAAAACTGAGCTTGAATTAATATATTAATTATTAAAAATCAAGAAGATGAGAGGGGAAGAGAGAAAATAATAGAACAGTACTATGCGAACGACAAAACTGCGTTCAATATATGGCCGACACACTGTGGCCACCATCGGATGTAGTTGGCCAACACTTCTACCCCCCTCAATTTGAAAAAGTGGCAATTGTTCAATTTATTGCAACACAGGTGCACATGAAGAAGAAAGAACTAAGTCAAGAAAACAGAATGCAACACAGGTCACAAGAAAATCTTCTAAGTAACAGATGCAGGGCTGCACTATGGTTCCGTAGCATATTTACTGTACCTCACATATTCTTTTTAGTATTCACTGCAATCACAAGGTCTCCGAATTTCGGGTGCAATTTACATTACTTGAAATTTGAAATAATTTATTAGCATGCCACAAACTACTAAAAAATTAGTCACTTGGACAATTCACCAGATCCAAAATTAAAATATATATTCAGAACATAAAACTTCACACTGGAAGACAGTTGAGAAATCAACTGATACTAAGAAATGAACACAGCAAAGGGTATATATATTTTACTACAAACCACAACATGATGCGGATCATCACTACCAAAAGAAAATGGGCATTGTCATGGATAGAGGTAGGATAACCAATTTCATTGGGAAAAAAGGAGGTAGGATAACCAGTTGCATACATTGCCACCAGCTGCCACTACTAAACATTTCAGAAGCTCCTTGCCAGGCTTAGAATGCTGGCACCCAGAAACATAAGGCAAAATTACATAATAAAACAGACAAAGTAGTTGATTTAAAGACCAGATTCTTAAGGCAACTTTAGATGGTGTTCCACGAACCTGGTCTTGAGGCACAAGAACACAGTTCAACGCCCTCAAAAGATGCCGGGGACAACGGTCTGATGGCGTACAGTCTACCATTTGCTATTTAGTGGCGAGTTTCAGTTGGTGAAACAAAAATCACATGGCAAATCCAGTGTAATGATTAAGCGTATTTGTGATGATGGACTAAAGGTGTGCAAGTCTAAGCTGCCCCAAAAGGAGCCAAGCCGGCCTAAATATGGTTCGCTGCATAATGTGCAACAGTGCCTCAAAAAGGTTAAGAAAATTATGTGCACCGTTGCACCGCAAAGAGACCTTGTTGGAAACTGAGTTGTTAAAGAAAAGTGTGAGAAGAAGCCAGAAAAGTATTTCTGTCCATGATTAAAGGAGATACTTAGTCCAGGAAATGTACTACTGTTGTTCTTTGACGCTTTGTTCATGCCTCGGGCTGGGACACGTGTGGACTTTGTGCCTTCTCAGAAACCATTGCACGTTTTGTGGATATGTCATGAATGGATAACATAATTTTAAGAGCTCCTTAATATCTAGGAATACCAGATTGTACTCTTTAGGTAATGCCTGAAATTCTTACTGTTTCCTAAGCATCCCAGCTGCGGACTATGTTAGTTTAAGAGTAGAGTAGAGACCGATGTTATTTACCTACTACAAGCATCCCAGTTGGCAAAGACAATCCTAAGCAGATTTAAGGAGTAATGAAACCCGAGCAGAATAGAATTAGTCTCTAAATGAAGAAGAAAACAACACATGTAATACAACATATAAGGCATCCCCAGTGTAATGATTAAATAGGTGAAATATTGATCAAGTAGGAAAACAGGGTGATACCGTCATATTCTCAGTCTTTGATTTCTATACCAACAGTCCTGGGCAATGACATCTAAGGTTTTGAGACATGAATGACTACTGATGCTGGTTCGCCACTGATTCGTGTTCCAAAACAAATTAGACAGAACAACTACATATGAATTATGCCGACCAGGCAGCCATGTGATATATGACAGATTCTTAGCTTGTTGTCATACTTTGTCGAGCAATCCAGTACATTTTGTCCCTACAAATCCTAGCTTTCCAGGAGCACAGATTTGCAGAACTTTTACTCAAAGTATCTTGCGTTATTATTCAGAATATGACACTTGAGAAATCATATACATTGATGCTAGAGCTGGCATGATGTCCAGGCAGGAAAGTAACGTAAGTAAAGAAAACTAAATGTTGCATGCATGTTTCCAACTAAGTGCACTTCCCAGATTCTAGGGAAGATAAATAACATTGAAATCGATACCACTACAGTGACATTTCATCAGATGCTACTCCCCAAATATACCGACCATGTAGATATTCGCCAAACTGAAATTGTGAGTAATCTGAAGTAGCACCAATTTTTCAGAAAAAATAAACTGAAACAGGGGTAGATCTGAGGGGGGCAAATCAGTAACATTCATTATATAGCAGTGCAAACATAGGAAAATCGGTTGAATTCATCGATCATACAGTGGTGCACCAACTACAGTAACATCAAAAACAACTACTGTGAGGAACACAGGCACCACAAGTTCACAACCAAAGCAGCAGGGCTGTTTTTGAGGGGGGGTCGAGGCATTACATACCTCTGGTGACAACCCATTGATGAGATCGCTATTGACGCCTTCCTCATAAGATTAGCCTTGTCCAGTGGTTGTGGTCGTGAACTCGTGATAACATGGAACACCAAAGTAAAAAAAACAACAGAAAATTACCTTCGGTCTATTGGGTCAATTGACCGACAGTTGGCATTCAAACGGCTGTACCAGTAGTATTTCTCAAAGAAATAAAAACCTACTATGTAATGCAATGTAGCATAAATGGTGGTGGATTCACAGAAGGCATCAGTCACTACTAAATGTTTTTTTCAGCATGCTCATTACTAAATGCTTGTGCGAGGTTCCTGCACAAGGTTTATTCTAGTAAAGCTTGCAGGTCTTGTGTTATTCTATCCACCACAATTCCAGAACAGTGACAATCACACAGAAATAGGTGCTGAACCATCCTTCGTTACATTACTTATTTATTAGATTCAGATCGGATAAGTAACAATGACAGTCAACCAAATAACATTCCTAAATTATGAAGACTAACCTGAAACTGTTTTTAGATGAGCTAACCTGAAACTTTTAAGCGGATCTGAAACTAACCTGAAAGGAAAGATATATGGGGTGGAGCTGGTGGCGTGGAGGTTGGGCCTGATCCTGCCTTGGAGGGAGAAGACGATCGGACGAGCTCTCCTCACTCCACCGCAGCCGGCGTCGTGCTTCCTCGACTCCGCTCCACGAGCGCGGGGTGGTGTGGCCGATGTAGGAGAGGAGACGGGATGGAGGTGGGGGAGCTGATAAACGGCTGCGGCGCCCAATCCTATTTCGCTAGAGAGAGGCGTGGGTCGGGAGAGGGGGCAAACACTCGCCGGGGTCGGCCGGCGGCCGGCGCAGCACCGGATCGAGCGTCGCCGGGGTTGGTCGCCGGCTGAAATCGGGAGGCGTGGGAGAGCCCGTGCTTTTTTTTTTCCTTGTGGGCCGCGGGTTCAATATTGGAAACTACAGGGGGAGTTTAGAAAACAGCCTGAACGAAACGTTTTCCTCACTTAATAAAGGACCGCGGGTTGAATATCAAACAATACAGGGGCTTTTCTGCAAAATTGCTACGACATTGGCGGACGACCAGAGGCAATATCTGCTTTATTAGTAGGTAAATAAATAAACAGGTAAAGATAAAGATATAGGTGAGGCCGAGTCGCGCAGAGGAGCGATTAGCACAATTAGAGACCGGCACGCACGATAAGGCGTTTTGGGCTCTCACTTAGTTTAACGTCACCGTATATATACACACTAAACTGAACATCGTCTTATAGTCTGGCAAGAATATACCATATAAATTATGGAGTACATGATCTAGACAAATGTTAATTTGTAGGTTATCCCAAATATGTAATTGGGTATTCCTTCTACTAAAAGTTCAAAGACAAAAGTGTTTGTCACAAAGAATGATTTTTTTTTGAGAAAGAGTTTTAGTACAATTTTATAAATATTATCGAATCACTAGCAAAAGTAAACGGAGTTAACAGATTGGAAATTGCTCCGAAATTTTTTGGCAAAACTAAAAGTCAGAAGTTACTACATCAGATGTAGAAACTCTAGTGAAAGCTTGTAACTGAACAGCATAGATCAGGAAGAGTTAATGAACCTCCTGAATAATCTCACAATTGGATATTCGTCTTAGAAGAAGATGAACCTGCGCACTACAAGGAAGAGATAGTGGCACCTAGCTCAAAGGAATGGCTAATAACCATACACACCGGAATGGAGTTCATATATAATTAAGTTTGGAACTTAATTGATCTTCCAGAATGTATATTTCATATACGACAATTAAGTTTGGAACTTAGTTGATCCTTTGGAAGGAATGAAGTATGGAATGGATATCAAAACTAGTTTCCTAAAAGGAAATAATGTATGTATGATACAGTCATAGTAGGTCTCCCAGATTAGCTTAACCCAGGGAAGGTCAACACGATTGAAGAATTTGTGGAGGTTTTTCATCAACAAGGATTTATTGTGAGTAGCAACATCAAGAATGCCAAGACCTCCTTGCACTTTTGGCATACAGACTTTATCCTAGGCAATTAAGGCAGTACCCTTCTCATCCATTCCAAATTTTCTCTAGAAGCAATGTTTAAGGTATTTATTGATTTGATCTATCACTGCAACAGGAACTGCAAGAGAGCATATGAAGAAGGTTGGCATTGAGGAGAAAACTGACTTAATAAGAATCAATCTTTCATCATAGGAGAGGAGAGTGGAGCAGCCAGACTGCAGGGGGTTAAAATCTTCAATTCTTGGCCTGCTGGTGTTTAGTGGAGAGCCCTAGGTATGTGAAATGAAATCCCCCAATTTGGCATCCAATACTGGCAGAAAGTGTCATCATTCTCTCTTGGGTGACATTTATTGGCACCATCACAGATTTGTCATAGTTGTTTTGCAGACCAATGAAAGCAGCAAAGTGCTGAAGAAGGTTTTTAATGTGAGTGGGCCGAGATATATCTGCAGGCATGACAAGAATTGTAAAAACTCCACAATTGATGGGGTTTTAGTTTCCTTTTGAAAAAAAAATGCTTTGTTTGTTCTTATATCTAAACGCTAGATCCAAATTAAACCCTCGTCAAAAACCCAACTTAATCATGCAGCAAGTCAGCTGACCGGCCGGCACCCGAACTTGCCGGGGCCGGGCAATGCGGGCGGCGCCTGCAAGAGCAGACACAAAAAATAGACGTTGCATGTGTTTAGCGGTTGAGAGTGCTGCGCTTTAGCAAGTCTTACACTACTGATTAACAATCCAGTGGCCTAAACAATTGATCATGGCCCAACTTTTGTGCAAGCATCCTCCCATTTAGGGCGACATGCAAGGACGGGCTCTATATATATTCAAGTTAGTTAATTAACGACAGTGATCCGGAGACATGTGCAAGTAGAATCAGTTGTTTAATTTCTTCAAAAAAAAAGTATTAGTTGTTTAATTCTGTCATGTAGCTAACTAGACATTAGCGCAGCAAACACTGAGACGTGTTGCAAAGCAGGATGCATATATACAGGCACCATCTTTCATGAGTTTAAACGCTCCAGTTCAGACGACGACTTAGTTAGGCTCTCCGCTCCACACTCTCTCTTCTGAGCTGAAGACTGAAGTATAGTGCAGTGCAGTACTCACTTGGTCAGCGATCTCTGACAGATGAGGAGTCGCAGTTCCAGCTACTTGCCACTGGCTGCAGCCGTGGTCTTGCTTCTGGTACTGACGGCGGCCATGGAGGCTGAAGGCATCCGGCTAGACGCCGAGACCCGGGCTTCAGTCGGCAGTAGCAGCAGCAACCCAGTGCGCAATGTAAGTAGTGGTTCTGATGATCTTTTCATTCGTCGTCGACCTTAATCTTTGGATAGTTTCTGCAGATGCTAATTAACTTGCTTGTATTCGTGATTGCAGAAACCAAGCGATGATTTGGTCAAGGGTTCTACCACTGGCTCCGTAAGCGAGAGCGAGGCGACGAGAAGCGCCGGTGCGGTGAAAGAAGTTAGGGCAGTGGCGCACGTGCCGGAGTTCCATGAAGACTACTACGTTCGAACTGTTCACAGTTCCAGGCACCACTGACCAAGCACTAAACAGCTAGCTAGTTGGTTAGTTGGTCGCAGCTGCTGCAGGCTGCCACTCATTCATGGTTGGAAAGGTTACATGTAAGCTTAGACAATTAACAGTAACACATGGTGATAGTGACAGGAATAGCAACTGCAGAGCTAGCTTATTACCTCCCCTTCTGCATCCATGCAGACTGCAGTGTAAGCTGGAGAAGGAACAGTTTTGATTTACTACCTCTTGTCAGAGAACACAACTGAAGTTCAGAGTTCAGTAATCTGGCAAAAACGACCATGCACCTGCGCAGAACAGCTACTAGTACTCGTCAGTTGTTTTACCTTCCGCGGGGACTCGTCAGCTGGTCGGTTAACTGCCGGTAATCGTTGAGTGTGGTACGTTGGAGAGTACATCTACGCTGCCGGCGATTAGTTTGTGGACATTATTCCGAGTTCGTAGCCACTAGCCAGTACCAACCCCAACATTGCCGGATATGCTGCAGTGTTGTTCGCTGGGTATTCTATACCCGCCCTCTGTTTTTGGCACATGCTCAATGCTAACTACTGCATGATTGATTGAGCTACCCACCTTTTGCAAGGCACGGATAAAGTGGTGCGAACTGTAAAGGATGTTATACATGGCGTTCTCAAGACAGGGAAAAAGGAACGTGTTGATAAAAGGCAAAAATAGGTAATGCAGAGATGTTCCATAAAAGGCGCAGATATGTTGTTCTCATTTTTGCTGCCATGGCAGCATTTGCCTGTTGTTGTTTGGTTGCCATGGTAGTATTCCTTCACCGTTGTTGGTGCCATGCCAGCATATTCATTCCAAACACCGTTTTTTCGGCTTCCGCCCATTTCAGTCAAATCATTAGCTTTTTCCTTGGTAGAATGACATTGTGTCGCCCAGGTGTCATATGTGGTTCGTTCACGGTTTCCTAACATCCGCCTGTTTTCGACCATATGACCCCTTTTCCATGGTCTCGAACAGTGTTTCATGTCACCCTTGTGTGTCGTTCCCTAAGTCGATTTCTCAGCTTGTCAACATTCGCTTAGATAGAAGTGCACATCTTATGTTGTTGCTATGTAGAGCGGCGGTCATAGCTCAACAACCATTTCAAGAGATCTATGGGCTGCTAACTTCAAACATGGGAGCCAACAAGACTAGTAGAGATCTCGGTGTGTCCTTGAGAAAAAAATAAATTTATCGATTTGGTTAAGCCGGTCAAATTGATCAAAGGTACATGTTATCAAAAAATAAAAGTCACGCCAAGATGCTCTAAAGTGGTCGTCCTCATGTACTATATTTGCCATAATGGAAAAACATCATAAGACCCTATGCAGAGGTAATTAACCTGAGAGGTTAAAAGAGTTGAGAACCCAACATAAATGTTGAATGTAATGCTACTGGTGGAACATCCCCTACACGACAAGCCATTGCTTCTTCGTCGCATCAAGGAGAAGAAATAAAAAAACACAATTATAGACAAAGACGCTACTATTGCCATCACTTCGACGAAGCCAGAGGACCTGTATTCATAGGTCGTATCATTTCCTTTGTTAAATGATATCGTCGTAGCATCGCCGCAAAATAATACGACCTAAGGTTTATCCAAGGTAGTAGGATTCACTAGAAAAGGATATGCCTAACACGGAATCGCGTCAAGGAACACTCTACTGGGCCGGCCCAGTAGCAAGACCGAGTGTAGGCTTCGATTTTCTGTTTCTTTCAGTTTTCCGTTTGGTTGTTCATTTGTTTTTTTAGTTCGTTCTTTATTTCATATGGTATATATTTTTAGTAATATCCTAAATACACATTTAAATTTTTTATTTATTCATTTTTAAATAAAATCATAAATATAAAAGATGTTAATGCAGTGTAATTTTAAAGAATGTTTATATCATTCAAGAAAAAATTGGTGGCATTTAAAAATGTCTACCACAAACTGAAAAATGTTTAACACATACTAAAAATATATATTTTTGAAAAAAAATGTCAGTCATGTACTTTAAGAAATGTTCAATATGTGTAAAAAAATTGTTACTGGTGTATACAAAAAATGCACAATGTGTATGAAAAATTAGACGTAAAAAATATATTTAAAAAATGTTAATAATGTATTCCATTTTTGTTTGTCATGTATAAGAATAATGTTTCAGATGTGAACAAAAAAATTACAATGTGCGTGAAAAATAGGCATAAAAACATATATTTGAAGAAAATGTTTATCATGTCTTCAGAAAAGGTTAAATATGTGTAAATAAAAAAACATAGAAGTCAAGACATATATTTGACAAAAGTGTTACTCATATATTTAAACAATGCCCATTGTGTACAAAAAATGCTTCAGATGTATACCAAAAATTTACAATGTATATTAAAAAGTACACATCAAAACATATATTTGACAAAACATGTTAATCATGTATTAAGAAAATGTTCAACATGTGAATTTTTTTATGATATATACAAAAAATACAACATGTATTGAAAAAGTAGATATCTATTGAGTAAAAGAAAAAGGAAAGGAAAATAAAAGAAGAAAACTGAAGAAACCCATAAAACAAAACATAAAAAAAAGGAAAAAACAATTGAAAACCAAGAAATCCGATGAAATATGTAAGGAGAAACACGGAAAGGGAAAAGGAGAACAATGAAAATCATAAAGGAAAAAGAAAGACAGAAAAGAAGCGGAAACCATAGAAAACCGAAAGAAAACACAGGGAAAAGAAAAACTGATGAAAACTGTAAAGAAAACATAAAAAAAGAAACAAAGATGAAAACCAGAACAGTCAACAAATAAACAGAAAGTATGAAAACAAAACTCTACTCGAGCGAGTGAGCGAGCGAACGGAAAAGGGCAAAATAGGCCGGGCCAGAAAATGAACCTTCACAGAAACCTTGGGGCAATTCCTAATACGAATCATTACGGGTAAATACAAATCCATTGCGATATTTTTACGAGCAAAGGGGCCACACGGCCCCCATTTTCATTGTATAAATGAAGTTTAGCACTATTAGGAACATCGCCTTTTCCGTTCTCTTGCCTTTCACTTCCATTATTTTAGCAAGGCTCGGCCCATATTAATCAAGGCGCAGATAATTTTATATTGAAATGCAAAAAAAAAGGAATCAGGGCGAATAAATAGTAAGGCTCAGCCCATATTAATTTTTTCTTTCGAGGGGGCTCAGCCCATGGTTAGACAGTGTTTTTTCTTTTGACACTGGTGGTGTGGTGCAGCCCATCAGACTTCAACACTGGGCTCGTTTTATCCAGTAGGAGTGAAGGAAAGAAGAGATCGAGGCCTGTGCGCAGCCGGTGCGCGCAAGTGAATCGGTTAAGATAGATGCGTGCAAGCCGCAGGAGCCGACCCTGGGGCCTGGTGCCTTGGGGCGGCCTCCGCCGAGGTTGTTTTTTTTTACGGGAAGGCCTTCACGGCTAGCTTTATTAATCAATCACATATACATCGTTTGCTAGAGATTTTACAATAAACTCAGGGGGTGCGTCTACTCATACAGAGGGAGAGTTTGTACTTCCCCAACTAGCTAGCTCATGAGCAACTACATTTGACTCTCGATTACAATGCTCAATAGTTACCTTCCCGAACTCACGAAGCAAGAATCTACATTCTTCTAAAACTGAGGCTGCCACCATAGCATGACCTTCATTCGTCCGTAGAGCATCAACCACCACAATATTATCCATTCTCAGCATCACATTGTTGCAACCTAGGATTTGGAGAAGTTTAATGCCTTCTAACAGAGCTGCAGCTTCCGCCGAGACGATCCGGGATTTGCATGAGATAAGTTGTTGATGCGCCGATGAATTTCCCGCGGCTATCTCTTACTACTGCTCCACACCCGCCTGTATGATCTTCAACATGAAACGATGCATCAACGTTTAGTACTTGTTGGCTGGACAAAACAACAGGCCACTTGTTCAGTCGAGGTCTCTCCTTCGGTTTCCCTGCTGCCCGAATTGACATTGCAGTTTGTTCCGGCGAGTGGACAGTTTCTCCGCGCACAAATTGTCTCCGCTGCCACCAGATGTACCAGCTAGTTCCAGCAATAATCTCCGGCAATTCTATTGGGTCTGAGTATATACGCTGATGAGCTTCATCACATAAGAGAAAATCTATTATCGCTGCTCCAGAGCGGTCTATGCACATGGCGTCCCTGATAATATTGCCAACACCCAAGGCTTCCCAAACAGCTAGAGCACGTGGGCATGAGAACAATACATGGCGTATATCTTCCGCATCCATCTTGCAGATAGGGCATTGAGAGTTAGTACCAACATGCCGATTTGTTAGAACGCTGAAGCATGGTAGCACATTGTGTAAGCACCTCCAAATGAAGATCTTAATCTTTCCTAGCAGTTTGAGCTTCCAAACCTTCTTCCATACTGGATGTGGTCCAGAACCAGATCGGTAGTTCCCCATCAAATCTTCCTGGGCATAAGTCTCTTCCCATTGTTTATAATGCGCTGAGCGAACCGAGAAAGTGCCGTTCTTATTTAAGTGCCATGCTATATAATCCTCTGTATGTTGCCGAAACAATGGAATTTGCAATATCCGGTCAGCATCTATAGGCCAGAAAGTGTCCCTTATTAGTTGTTCATCCCACTCTCCCGAGGAGGGGTCGATGAGGTCACTGACCTTAATGAGCAGTTGGTTCCCACGGACAGTAACAATTTTCCGCGATGCACTACTGGGAATCCAACAGTCACTCCATATATCTATCTTTGCACCATCTCCGACTCTCCAAATGCATCCTTTTTTGAACGTTTGTATTCCTTCCCAAATACTTTGCCACACAAAGGATGAGCCCTTCTTCAATTCACAGTTCAAAATATCCCCAGAAGGATAATATCTGGCCCTTAAAACTTTTGCACAAAGTGAGTCATAATTCTCAATGAGTCTCCAGCATTGTTTGGCTAACATGGCCATGTTAAAACTATGAATGTCCCGGAAACCCATACCACCCCTTTCCTTTGGTACACACATCTTCCACCAAGCGAACCAATGCATCCTTTTATGGTTTTCTTCGTCACCCCACCAATATTGTGACATTGCATCAGTGATCCCCTTACAATTTTTTTTCGGGAATTTAAATACACTCATCGCATAAGTTGGGATGGCTTGGGCCACCGCTTTAATCAAAGCCTCCTTTCCACCAAAGGAAAGTGTTCTCTCCTTCCATCCGTTCACCAACATCTTAATCCTCTCTATCAAATGTTTAAAACATGTTACCTTATCAACCCCAATCATGGAGGGAAGACCCAAGTATTTATCCGATAAAGACTCCGTCATTATATTCAGAATTTGGCACACCTCCGCCTTAACTTCCACCTCCGTATTAGGACCGAAAAAAATAGAGCATTTTGCCTCGCTAACCAATTGGCCAGATGCCGCACAATAATCATCCAGGATTGATCTTAACGTGTGAGCATTTTGCTGGTCAGCTTTCATCAAGACAAGTGAATCATCAGCAAAAAGTAAGTGTGAAACAACGGGGGAGTCTCGACAGACCTTGACACCATTTAAGTTCCCCGTTGCCTCCTCATGGGCTATCAGCGCCGATAAGCCTTCAGCACAAAGCAAAAACAAGTAGGGCGGCAGGGGGTCTCCCTGTCTAAGGCCCCTCGTGGGTGAGAAGAGCAATGTTTCATTGGAATTGAACCGAACTTTATATTCCACTGATGTGACACACGCCATGATCAGCTTGACCCATCTTGGATCGAAGCCTAGCTTAGTTAACATTGCTTCCAAAAACACCCACTCAACCCTATCGTAGGCTTTATGCATGTCAAGTTTCATTGCACATGTTCCTGTTTTTCCTTGCTTCCTCTTCTTCATTGTATGCAAGCATTCGTACGCCACTATAACATTATCAGTTATAATCCGTCCAGGAACAAAAGCGCTTTGGGTTTCACTAATTATATTAGGAAGCAATAACTTCAAACGAGAGGCCAACATCTTTGAAACTACCTTGTAGACTACGTTACACAAACTTATTGGTCTAAACTGTGTGATCTTCTCTGCATTATCCACCTTCGGAATGAGGACAATGGTCGTAGTGTTCCAACCTTCTGGAATAATGCCACTGTTTACTGCTTGCAAGACCTCTCGCACCAGATCCTCCCCCAAGATTGGCCAAAACTTCTTATAAAATATCGCATGAAGACCGTCCGGCCCCGGCGCTTTTAAGTCTCCTATAGAGAAGAGAGCTCTCCTCACCTCTTATGCAGTATAGGGAGCTAACAGGGAGTCATTCATATAACCTGAAACACAAGGTTTTACTTTATTCAAAACATCTGCATGTGATACATTAACTTCCGAAGAAAACAGGTGCTGAAAATATTCAGCTATCAGTGTTCTCATTGCTTCATTATCTTCTACCCAATTGCCATTGTCATCCAGCAAGCGTTTTATGTGATTCCTCTTCTTGCGAGCTGTAGCAAAGTTGTTGAAAAAATTCGTATTCCTATCTCCGAATTTAAGCCAATTGGCTCTACTCCGTTGCACCCAGTATATTTCCTCTTTTTCTAAGTTTTCTTCAATTTCAATAAGGACGATACGCTGCCGGTCTGCCGCCTCATCAGTAAGAGGGCCCAACCGCAGCTTTTCAAGCTCCGCCTTGAGTTCCTTCAGCCGCTTCTGTGGCGCCTTCAAAATCTCACGATCCCAGATATGCATCTCTTCATGCACTGCAGCAGTGCGGTCTGCAAGAGACGAACTAGGACTGGTTCTTTCCCATGCTTCCAATACAAGCCGTTCGACATCATCCTCTTTGAGCCACCTTGCCTCGAACTGCTTAATCCTTGCTCTAAAATTCTCTCCAACCACATCGCCCTTTGTATCTAATAGGATAGGTCGATGATCAGACTTAGTGTGCTCCGCATTGGTGACCTTGGCATACGGGAATATAGAATGGAATTGCCCATTGCAAACTGCCCGGTCTAGCCTCTCCCGTAATCTCCTCCTTCTCCACGTAAATAGATCACCCGAGTACCCCAGATCCTCGAGTTCACAGTCAACTAAGGCCTCACTGAAATTCTGCATCATACTCATAGGACGTGGGGCTCCACCCTCCTTCTCATGCGAGTACAAGATCTCATTGAAATCACCAGCCACGACCCAAGGGAGGCGATCTTGTTGAAATAAACCTCTCAAGTAACCCCAGGAGAGTTGTTTGTCCTCCCACCGTGGCTCGCCATAAAATCCAGTAAATCTCCATTCCTCCTCTCCCGCTGTTTCAACCAGCACATCAATAAAGTTTTTTGTGCTTCCACGGATTTGCAGGACAGTGGGATTTCGCCAGAACAATAGCAAACCCCCACTGTTACCAACACTCTCTACCACCTCCACTCTATCCATCTTTATTTTCTTCCTTAATTTTTCTGCCCTAGCAGTATTCAAATGTGTTTCGGACAAGAAAAACACATCCGCCCCCCATTGCTTCTAGATCTCCAGAAGCGCTCTTTCTGCCGCGGTACTGGCCATACCGCGACAGTTCCAGCATAGGATTTTCATTGCTCCCGGCGAACACCCTCGAGGGGAGTCGCCGATGTTCCTGTAACTAGTTGGCTTAGCGGACAAACAAAACCGCCGAGGTTGTTTGTCTCATCTCCTAGCTGGTGGTCCAACTCCAAGCTGTGGAGGGGACGTTGCGTGGTGCATGCACGAATGGATCATGGCATCAGCCCAACTCCACCGCACGACCCTAAATCTTACCCCATTTTGTCCGGATTTTTTCCGTATGAGGTAGAAATAGGGAAAACAAATGCCGGACAGAGGGCGGACAAACTCGCTGCACCCACCGCTGTTACCCCATATTTTGTCCGGATTTTGTCCGTGGTGGGTGCACATGGTGGGCCAGGTAAAAAAAGGAGAGAGTGACATGTGGGGGCGAGGCGGACACAGACGGACGACGAGGACGCGAAGACGTCCGCTTTCTGTCCGCTTTGACCCCAAACCGAGAGCAACTTTGGTCTGGAAATAAGGCAAAAGCGGACCTAGACCGGACGAAACGTCCGTATGCTCCCATGGTTGGGTCGTTCGGTTTGTCCGTTTTACCCCAAACAGACACAAACGGACGATTTGGGGTAAATTTGGGTCACGTGGTGAAGTTGGCCTCATGCCATGCGCGCGTCCAGAGGTTAGCCGTCCGTGGCAGCTACCGCAAACGGCCTGCGTCGCTGACACGGCACTGGGCAGGGCTAACGGCACACTGGATGGTGGAGCAGAGAAGTGTGCGGTGAAATAGATTCATTCATTCCCTTAGGCTGGGTATAACATATGAGTAAGTAGTATCATGCACTTGGGCTTCGAAAATATGCTTATGTGGCAGACAATTAAAGAAGAAAGAGATGGTTATAGTACTATACACTATAGAGGTACGTAATAACATAGGTAGATATCGTAACATAATAAATGTGATGCTACTGTGTGTCATACGTGGCAATAAATGAGACCACCTATGATACTAATCTATGATACTATGCGCTATAGAGGTAATAACATAGACTAGTAACATATGCATGTTACTAGTCTAAGTCACTCCCCACTATGACCTTTTGGAAATATGCCCTAGAGGCAATAATAAATTAGTTATTATTATTATATTTCCTTGTTCATGATAATCGTTTATTATCCATGCTATAATTGTATTGATAGGAAACTCAGATACATGTGTGGGTACATAGACAACACCATGTCCCTAGTAAGCCTCTAGTTGACTAGCTCGTTGATCAATAGATGGTTACGGTTTTCAGACCATGGACATTGGATGTCGTTGATAACGGGATCACATCATTAGAAGAATGATGTGATGGACAAGACCCAATCCTAAGCCTAGCACAAAGATCGTGTAGTTCGTATGCTAAAGCTTTTCTAATGTCAAGTATCATTTCCTTAGACCATGAGATTGTGCAACTCCCGGATACCGTAGGAATGCTTTGGGTGTACCAAACGTCACAACGTAACTGGGTGGCTATAAAGGTACACTACGGGTATCTCCGAAAGTGTATGTTGGGTTGGCACGAATAGAGACTGGAATTTGTCACTCCATATGAGGGAGAGGTATCTCTGGGCCCACTCAGTAGGACATCATCATAATGTGCACAATGTGACCAAAGGTTGGCCTCACAGTCTCTCTCTGATAAACGTCTTGTAGGTTGTACTGCAGTTTATGTTAACTATATTTCTATGTTAATTTGTACATAACCTTTTATGTCGGAGACTTTTGGAGCTCTTGTATACACAAGATGAATCCAAGCATTTAGACTAGCATACCACTTAAACAAATTGTACATATGCAAAATTGAATCAATGATATGTTTACATTTGTTGGTAATCGGTGTTATTTCAATACCATGCATATATTGCACTTATTATCAAATCTAACTTGCAACTACCAAAAACTGAAATTTTCCTGTGAGCCGAAAACCGACAGGGAAATATGGGAAACCGACAGGAATATCTTTTCCTGTCGGCCAACCGTCAGGAATGGCCGCCAGCCATAGCTTGACAGGGAAAATAAGCTATGCCTGTCGGTTGGCCGACAGGAACTTTATCCCTGTCGGTTTTACTAGTTTCTCTGGCAGTTTTGGCCCTACAGGGCGCTGTATAGGCGTCAGGTTTGGCCAACCATGGAAGTGGTATATCCCTGTCACACAGCCGCCAGGAAAATAAGATACAAACAAACAAAAAAATCCATATTGATAGTTTTACACATCTATTCCATTATTCAGAATACTCAGAACATATAAGCATCGATTTCAATAGTTTACGTCAACCATAATTCACATATACAATTCCATAGAATTTACATGAATCAAAGGCTAACAAAAACAGAGGTCCAACATGAGACCTCATTTTCTATAATGCCTTGCTGCAGCTTAAGTTGCAAGCTGCTCTTCAAGGTTACCCTGCAGTGGCATAATTGAACTTGTGAAAATGAGCAAGTGTCAACAGTTTGCTACAAAAAGGTAACAAGAAACAGGAAAACATATATAAGATATGATCAACATAATCTATTTGGAATCTCGGCTTCTCACATTAACATTGGCATATATACCAAACTTGTTTTTGGCCCAAATTTAACAGCTATATAGCCAAATAATGGAGTGATTTGTTCTACCATCATGTCTCAGATTTGATGCAAACCATACAGCTGACTAAATCCATTCAAATGACAACCTGAGCAGAAGCTTCTGTGTCAGTTTGATAGAACTATCAGCTAACAGCCAGCGTAGATAATTTATTAGAGACTTCTTGCAAGTCAACTTCAGAACACAATACCAATGTGAATAGAATTAAGTGCAACTCCTCAAGGATGCATAACCACAAAGCTATATAATAAGAAAATAATAGGGAGTTAAGTCTATCCATTCAGATTTGCAAGAATACTCGACAGATCCTTGATCATCTCCATAATAGTAGAAACCAAAGCATTATGCAATAATTTGATAATGTAATAGTAGGGAAAGTTACCTCTTCATTCAGAACAATATGGTAGAATTTCTTGCCTTGATTGAATCTCCTTGTTGTATTGATAATGCTCGTTGTACTTGTCATGCAGCTGGTCAATGCTTCCTAAATCCTAATATAATAAAAGAGCATCAAACCAATAGCTATGGATAAACAGAACTAGAGAACACATTTTTACAACACTTACAAATTGAGACAATAAAAAATCAAAATGGAATAGAAATAAGTTGTGTTCATACTAAAAAGCATAGAAATTGCTGGTTAAATGCAGATCTCATGATCTTTGGCACAATGGACATAGCATGGTATGATTTAATATACATGAGACAACTTGATCAGCAATTATTAATGATAAAACCTTGATTAGAGACCAGGGTGAAAACAAAAGTAAAAATATATACCTTGAATAGAGCAAAGGCTCTTGCATCTCACGTGGATCCCGGATCTTGAATTTTGCTCCTAATCATGAGCTGCAAACTAGAAAAATCAGTCCTCAAATAAGCGCTGGCCAATATTTAATTTCTAGGTTCAAGTACATACAACAACAAAATATGGAAGGGAATATTACCACTTCATTTGGAGGAATATTATACAATTTCTTGACGCCAAGTGATAACCTCAACCTCATCTTTAACCTCTCTGTTGCACTGATGATGTGAATTGTACTTGCAACGCAACTGCTACTGGATAGAGAGCAAACTGTAAGAGAATAAAGTCATAAGGAAATAGAATGGTACGTAACATTTGGACTGAACAAACATTACTTTCATGATGCGTTCCCTGCATTATTTTCATTTTCAGTGCATTATTCTGGACAGAGCGAACCAAAGCAATGCGCTTCAGGAAAGAGTTCCCTGCATTATTTTCATTTTCAGTTCAAGGCAGCAATATGGTCACCGGTTAAAGCTTGAAAAAAAAATGATATTTCCAACTGACACACCAGACGAAGCATCTAAATGATCTCAACATAGTTAAAGGCCATATTATAAACACATGTATATACCCTGTACAAGCCACTCAAAAACAGAGGAACCATGTTCATGTATGAAAATTCCGGGAAGTAAAAATGACCAATGTGCACCTCCATGTATATCTACTCCCTCCGTCCGGAAATACTTGTCATCAAAATAAATAAAAGGGGATGTATATGGATGAATTTTAGTTCTAGATACATCCCTTTTTGTCCATTTTGATGACAAGTATTTTCGGACGGAGGGAGTACATCACAAAATATGGGTTGTTATATACAACCAAAAAACAGCAATCAATCTTGGAGAATAATAAAAATTCAACAGATCATCATAAGGAAAATCATGCCCCTAAGAATTTATTGGTCATGTAACCTGGAAATGAAAGCAAAAGATCTCATACAACCTTTCTAAAAGCAGTTGGCTCTAGTACCAGTACAGTATCTTGCAGCATACGGTTGCATAGGAGAGGCGTTCAACTACTTTGGCCTATTAAAAATGAATGTCCGTATAGACCCATTTGCTTCCGCTAGTACCCAACAAATTAGGGAGAAGAAAATGCTTATTATTTTATTGTGAATCCAAACGGAGGTGCTTATAGATGAAATTTATCAGAAGGATACAGATCCGAAAGAAGAGAATATACATCGATTATTATAAGTGAAAAAACACCATAGTAGAGGTAGCGCCTGGATCTGGAAGAGAGGCTACCTGGATGGAACGGGGTGGTACTCAAAGAAGGATGCTACGGCGGTCGAGTGACGGCAGTGGCAGCGACGTTGACGGAGACCCTCCCCGCGGAGGCAGTAGGGAGGTTGACGGCGATATTCCGGAAGGGGTCGTTCCATGGTCGACGACCCTACAAACATGGCAGAGGGGACATGCGAGAGATTGGAGGAGGCGGAGCCGGCGGCGAGGGATTCAGCGCGCAGCCCGACGCGGCGGCGGCAGCGGCTAGGGATTTGGGGCGCATCTGGGCGGCGGCGGCGAGGGATTTGGGACGGAACATGGAGTGGGAAGATAAGGGTGGGTAATGATTTGGGATTTTTTTTCCGCCAGGCCTTTATATCAGTCGGTGAGCGGCGGGCCAGAATTCGGCTAAGCGGCGGGACGGGCTTTCACTTTGGCGCGCGCAGCTGAAATTCCAATAGCGCCAAACATAGGCCTCTTTTTCCTATGAGTTACACACGTCAGGGATACAGGTTAGTTCTGTGGGCTGAGCACGGGCCGACACCAATATTATTAATTCTGTGAGTCTTCGATTAGCCCACAAGAATATACCTCATTTTCCTGTGCGCTACTGCGGGCCCGACAGGAAAAAATGATGACTCACAGAAATATTTCAGTTTCTGGTAGTAACACATTGGCAGGTGGTAGAATCTATACTCTACAAGGTTCTATACATACAATTAAAAAAACACTACAACCACTATTAAATTATTAGTTGGACATTATTATTTTTGCAGACCTCTGTCATGATATTTAATGAATTAAAATATACATGAACATTTGCAAATATATATAAATATTTATGTCGACACGATATAATTGAAAAAATAATTCAAAGATAACTTTTCATACATTACATAATTTAAATTCATCATAAAATAAAACTTATTGATATACATTACAATTGATAACAAAAATATGGGGAACAAAAAATTGTTTAACCATACCAACTAAATTATATAGTTATCTGTACCAATTAAATAATAAGAAAACTATACTTTGTATTACTGCAATATGGTAAAAATAAGATTAAATAAGTACAAATTTTTATTATAAAAATGTAATTTTATTTTGTCATTGGCCCAATTTTGTTTTTGACCGACAACATCAATATCTTCATGCGAATCAAAACTACTGATATCAAGGTCATCATGTCCGTGTCCCTAAGTGATCTTGATAAGGATCAAACAGATGATCCAAACGTTTTGCCCCAATCTTTCACGCGTGAATCACAAATAACTAATTTTCCAATCACGCGATGAACGCAACCTGAAGAAGAGGGACAAATCCAGCAACCAACATGACGATTATCAACATGCCTCAAACCTCAGCCTGATAATTCTTGATGCACACAAGAACCTTCACGCAACTTTATTCAATCTGGATATGCGGAGGGACAAATCCCCGGAGTGATTTTTCACCCCGAGACACAACTTAAAATCTAAAAAACTCCCTAAACCTTAGAAGTTGGGTCCTTTATATAGGAGGCCAGAAACCAAGTCGGTTGGACAGACCCAAACCAAAACACACAAATAAATATCCTAATTGGCCCATAACATAGACTGAAATAAAGTAAATAAGTAAAAATGCAATCGATCAAATTACCATGGTTCGGTGACCCCCTGGCACGCCTCTAACTTGTTGGAGTCCTGAAGTTGGGCTTCACCTCCTTCGTCATGGGAACAACAGGAGGTACTGGAATGCCCTCATCAAATCCGACTCGCGGCTGTGGCGAGCTCCTCGAGAGTGAGAAATACGCCTACGTTGTGTTTGAGGTCATGGAAAAGACCGTCATCATGCTAAAGAAAAATATGCCCTAGAGGCAATAATAGAAGTTACTATTTATTTCCATATTCATAATTAATGTTTATTTTCCGTGCTATAATTGTAATGACTCTCAAGTCTACAGTAACCACGAGGCACAGAGAAAAACTAATGTGCATCTGTGAAATAATTAACGGTAAATATATATATTCTTATTCTCGCCTCTATGATTAGATCCATGATGGTTATGTTTTTATGATCATAGGCATAGTTAAAGTAACAAGGATAGAGACAACTTTGAGGATAAATTATTTGAATAACACATGTATTGAACAGACCCAATTAATTAATGTACTGCGAGATCATGTTGTCATTTAGTTATTAGTATAATCACATACTCTTTTCGTCCCAAAATAAGTGTCTCGATTTTGTACTAACTTTGACACTTATTTTGGGACGGAGAGAGTATATGTTAACGTACGCATAATTCCTTAGAACATGAGAGTATTGAATACCTTCATATCTTATGCATAATTTCTTAGTGCCCTCTCGTGCGATGGTATCCATCATTGCTAGCCAGAAAAATTAAGCGTGACTTGTTCACAGGGATGCCGGAACACATGAACAAGAAAAGAGAACAAATTTGGCAATGAGGAGAACTCGTAAAGTGATCAGGTGTTCATGTGGATGCCGATAAGTCTCACCTCGGATTTTGTAAAGTATCATGAAGCAAAGGGAACAACACATGTCAACAACAGGTTCACTTGATATTTATTTATGTGGATGTAGGGGTCAATGTGCATGTCCATGGTTTCACTATTGATCATTAATCAAAAGGAGTTTCTGGGCTCATGTCTACACTCTACCAAACATGCGGGGTCGCACTTAAGGGTCATCGATCTGTCAAGTACAAGAAGTGGAGGGAGCTTGCGAGAATAATGTATCGGAATTGTTTCGTATTATCAAAAAACTTTCGTAAAGGAAAATGGTTCAGAGAGGTTCGGGAAATGTTTTGGCTGAAAGCAAAAAAAAGTTTCAGGAGTAACGGGAAAGTCCCGAAGGGCCTGTGCAAGGTTATGGAACCTTTCGAAAGGTCCTAGTCGCTTCCATCTTGATAGGACCAAGGGGCAACGTCCACTTGGAACACATGGGTTCAAACTGGTGCCCATCCCTTCCCCGACTTGGGGGCAAGCCATAGGGCCCAACTTGAGGGGCAAGGTACCGGGTGCGTGGAGAGAAGGAAGCACATCTCGGAGAATCTCCTCCCTGGTGCGATTAGCCCCAAGGGTTTTTTCTCATCCTCCGAACCTCTAGCCCCCTCTAGGCCAGAGTTAATTGCATGTTGGTGTCACATTTGGGGTTAGGGTAACGAATCGATACCATTATTCATTTTTCCACATGTCAGTACCACATTTGGGGCAAACTGTTAATACAGTCTAAACTGCGTATTGATGGTGAAACTGACCGACGGGCCCGTCTGTCAATAGCTGACGTGGCATGTTCGTTTGCAGAAAACCCCCTTACTTTATACTTGATCATGTAAATGCCCTTTATTTGTGGAAAGATGGCTCATGTGAGGATTTTTTTTGTTCCGCAAGTTTCCACCGAATTGAACAAAGAAATAAAATAAAACAAAAAATCATGCGCCCATGCATGTGTGCGCTAACCACTACGCCTCTCCGAGTAGAGATATACTTTTATACTCTACATACTTAAGACACACCCAGGCCTTTTTCCATTTTGTGTATGTATTTTTTTCGTTTGGATTTCTTTTATCTTTTTTTAGATCTTGGACATTCTTCGGGTTTTTCTTTTTCTAACTTTTGCACATTTCTTTTTTATATAGGTTTTGTGATAATATGAAATTATGTTCGTCATATATTAAAAATGTTCATCGCATACGAACTGTTTTAAAATGTTTGTCGCATTGTATATTACAAAAATGTTCAGTGTATCATTTATTAAATAAATGTTCATCACAATGTATATTAAAAAGTTCGTTGTACTAAAAAGTGTATCCTATATTAAAATTGTTCATCACATCTATATATTTTTTTTAAAGTTCGTATGGGTTACGTGTACAGTTTTTTTTCGCGAATACGCAACGATTGCGTATCATTCCATTGATAGGTAGAAGAGTACAGGAGTGTTAAGGGGGGGGGGGGGTAGCCGCTCACTACGTACGCAAAGAGGCGTAGAGAGAGGCAACACGAGCAGAACACGGGATGCTCAGCCCGAAGGAGCTCAAGGAGGCATTAGATTAGCTATGTCTTTGGCGCCGGCAGAGGCCCAAATCCTGGCATCGTCCTTGATAGCTTGAAGAAGAAGCGTTGTGGAGGGGCGAGCATTGTCGAAGATGCAAGCGTTGCGGTGGCGCCATAGAGACCATGCGGCAAGAAGCACCAGGGAGGAGAGCCCCTTGCGCATGGCGGTAGGCGCAACCATTACCGAGGACGACCACCAGTCCAGGAAGGAAACCTCCAGGTCCTGGGGGACGTGGGTCGGGGCACGGCACCAAGCAAAGATCTCATGCCAAATGATCCTGGAGAAAGAGCAGTGGAGGAGCAGGTGGTCGATCGTCTCAAGCTCCTGAGCACATAAAGCACAGAGATCGTGGTGCGGGAGCCCATGGCGAGCAAGCATAGCAGCAGTCCAGCAGCGATCCATACCAGCCAGCCAGGCAAAGAACCGGATGCGGAGATGGGCCCATGTACGCCAAGTGAGCTTCCAGTGTGGGGGCAATGGTGGAGCCGAAGAACAAAGCATGATAGCAGGACTTGGCGGAGTAGGAGCCGCTGCTCGTCCAACGCCAACGAAGCTCATCGAGGTCGGAGGAAAGGGGGAAATGCCAGCGAGCGCGGATCTCATGTCACAGTGAATTAGGACATGTCACATTTATGACCCTCTTGTCAAACCGGTTAGAAAAACTTGCAATGACTCATAGCTAGTGCTCGTGCATTTTGTTTGCATTGTGATTGTTGTGCGTCATGTACTGAACACGAAAATGTTGCTCAAATTATATGCCTAATTATATTATTCTTAAACATACAGTTACTTAAAAAGTTGACATCATGTATTAAAAAATTTTGTGTAATCATAATAAAATTTAGAAATTTATTAAAACGGTTCAACTTGTATTAAAATAAATTCAAAGTGTTTCTTGAAAGGCAAGAGTAATTTTCCACAATAATTTTTTAATACACATCGAACATTTTTTGAAATACGCAGTCATTTTTTCGAATGCAAGTTGCTAAATATATTACTTCATATACTTAGCAACTAAGATCTTTTGTTTTTTTTTCTCACAAAAAAAAGGGCAACGCTAACGCCCACACATGTGGTGGAAGCCAACCCCGCCCACACGCCCTATAACATACAGACTACGCAATGTCACCGCATGCATGCATGTGGAAATCTTTTTGGATTTTCACTTTTTAAAATATTTTATCTCTTAAATGAAAAATCCGATTGAAGATCCGTTTTCACCATTAAATCCCTCACGACGAGATTTTCAAAACTAGATCTCATATCAGTATATTTCGACGAAATTTTTTTGGTCAAAAGTTGCCATGTCTATTGCACATGAATTGCCATGATGTTTACACTAAAGTTACCATGTTATGTTTCAGCTATTTTCTTCTATATTAAAAAGTAAATTTTGACATATTATAAAATGGAGAATTAAGAAACTAGACTTGCCATGCACCATAAACTAAAATTACCATGATACATGCACTTTAAATTGCCATAGTTCATGAAAAAAATATTTTCATGGTCAAAGTACTGGAATTGCCATCATCAAAAATTAAAATTGCCATGATCTACAAACTAAAATTGCCGCATGGCAACTTTAGTTTAAGCACCATGGCAACTACAGTGTAAACATCATGACAACTTTTGGGCAAAAAAATTTTTGGTCGAAACATATCAACATGGGGTCTAGTTTTGAAGATCTCGTCGAGATGAATTTAATGGTGAAAACGGATTTTTAATTCGCTTTTTCAATTAGGAGATAAAACATTTTTAAGCCAAAAATCAAAAAGATTTCTGCTGATGTCATCTGTTCATATGTGGCAAAATGAGTGATGATGGAGGCGTGTGGACGATGTGCAAACGCCCACACGTGTGGGCGTTAGTTTTTCCGAAGAAAAAAAGATCTTTTGTCTTTTTGAGATAAGCAACTTAGATCTGACGGGCCAACTGTGCAGGAAGCAGCCTCGTTGACCAACATACCGCAGGTTGTGGGTTCGATGCCTGTGTATACGGCGTACTGGTATGACCCCTGCCGGCCAGAGTTCGAATATCACGGACGCACTTTTGTCGTAATCTTTTTATTTGCAAAAATAAGGGCATTTGTGTTACTAAATATAATGCAAGGGGTTTCCTGCAAAAAACATGCCACGTTGGCCCCTCCCTAGTCCCCTGGCATAGCTTAACTCTTGACGGCGATGTCCCCTAGAGTGCTGCAGTGGCCTAAACAATTGATCACGGCCCAACTTTTCTGCAAGCAGTACGCAGCTATCTAGACATCAGCGCAGCAAACACTGGGACGTGTTGCAAAGCAGGACGTTTATATACACCGATGCCATCTTTCATGAGGTTAAACACCTCAGTTCAGTTGAGACGACGACTTAATTAGCCTGTTGCCTCCCCGATCTACACTCTCTTTGAGCTGAAGACTGAAGTATAGTATACCGCTCTCGTAGTTAGTTAGTGCCATTGATCGATACCTGCCAGGATGAGGAGTTCTTCCGGCTACTTGTCGCTGGCTGCAGCCGTGGCCACGCTTCTGGTACTGACGGCGGCCACGGAGGCCGAAGGCATCCGTCTAGACGCCGAGACCCGGGCTTCAGTCGGGAGTAGCGGCAGCAACCCGGTGCACAATGTAAGTAGTGGTTCTGACTTCTGAGGATCTTTTTGTTCGCCGTCGATCTCAATCTTTGGATACTTTCTGCAGATGCTAATTAACTTGCTTGTATTCGTGATTGCAGAAACCAAGCGATGATTTGGTCAAGGGTTCTACCACTGGCTCGGTCAGCGACAGCGAGACGACGAGAAGCGCCGGTGCTGTGAGCGAAATTAGGGCAGTGGCGCACGTGCCGGAGTTCCATGAAGACTACTACTCCCTCCGTCCGAAAATACTTGTCATCAAACTGGATAAAAGGAGATGTATCTAGATATATTTTAGTTCTAGATACGTCTCTTTTTATTCATTTTGATGACAAGTATTTTCGGACGGAGGGAGTACGTTCGAACTGTTCACGGTTCTAGGCACCACTGACCAACCACTAAACAGCTAGTTAGTTAGTCAGTCAGTCAGTCGCAGCGGCTGCACTGCAGGCTACCATTCATTTGTACTCCGTCCGTCCGTCCCACAATGTAAGAGGTTTTGCAAGCTATGAAGTTTATTAGACAGTGAGCACATGGTGATGATGATAGCTTGATAGGATAGCAACTGCAAAGCTAGCTTATTAGCTCCACTTGTGCATCTCTGCAGACTGAAATGTAAGCAGGAGAAGGAAATTTTTTGATGTGCTGACCTCTTTCTTGTCAAAGGAAACTCCTGAAGTTGAGAGTTGAGTAACCTGGCAAAGAACGAGCATGCACCTGCACAGATGACAGAACAGCTAGTACTCGTCAGTTGGATGACTACTGGTAAGGTAATCGTGGAGTGTGTTACTCGAGAGTGCCACTGTACCACTACACGCTGCCGGCGATTAGTTCGTGGACCTTATTCCGTGTTCGTAGCGAGTACCAACTCCAACATTGCCGGATATGCTGCAGTGTTGTTCGCTGACTGAAGTACTAGTACTATATGTCCCGGCCGGACGGTGCACTGAAGTATTCTACTATACCCATCCTCTGTTTTTGGCACATGCTCAACTACTAGGGCTCCGTTCGGTTTGTGGGCAGAGAAAACGAAGGAATAAATAACTACACAGGAATAGACTTGATTGTACAGAGCAAACCTAGGGAGCCTTTTGGCCTGTTCGGTTTGTAGGAATATAGGACCTAGAGCACGATGCAGGGAAGGCCGTTCACAGTGTTGACTAGATTTCTTTATTGTCTTGAGAAGTGATGACCACTCGTGAACCCCCATGCAGCTAGATTGTTTATTCAGCTGGACAGCCCTAGAGCCAGAGGTTAGCCTTGGGCCTCCCGAGAACATGAGGTTCTGGTGGATTTTAGTTTTCCCGTGAAAAGTACAGGTTGGCATGTCTTTCCGATGGAACGGGCGACTGAGAATCCTCCAAAACGAACACACTGTTGGTTGAAATTCCTGCGGAAACCAAACCTGCAAAAGTTCCTCCGAAAATCCTGTATACCGAACGGAGCCTAAATGATTGATTGATTGACCTAGCCACCTTTTGGAAGGCACACGACGTTCCCGAGACAGGGAAAAAGGAACGTGTTCATAAAAGGCAAAAAAAAATTGGGAAATGCAGAGACGTTCCATATTTGTTCTTATTGTTTCGTTTTTGCTGTCATGACAGCATTTTTTGTCGTTGCGTCGATGTGTTTGGTTGTCATGGTAGTATTTCTTGACCGTTGTTGGTACCATCCCAGCATATTTGTCCCAACCACCATTTTCTGACTTTCACCCATTTTTCAGTCAAATCACCTCGCTTTCAAATTGGTAGAATGGTGCGGTTTCTGTGTCATCCAAGTGTGGTATGTGGTTTGCTCACATTTTCCCTGACATGTGCCTGTTTTAGACCGACCGTGTCTCAAACCTTGTTTTATGTCACTGTTGTGTCGTTCCCTAAGTTCATTTCTCGGGCTGGATGACAGAGGCACAACCAAACGGACGATCCAATTCCCGACGTAGGTCGTGATC
>NC_041391.1:675979687-676041189 GCF_002162155.2 Triticum dicoccoides
GAACTGGGTTTTCCTTTTTCCTATTTTTCAAATTTTATAATATTTCAAAAAAGCGCCAATATTTTTTTAATTCATGGATATATTCTAAAAGTGATGACCATTTTTTCGATTCCAGAAGTTTCCTTGAAAATTTGTCAACATTTTTTAAAACTCGTCGTGTTTAAAACCATGAACATTTTTTCAAACTGACAAATATTTGTTGAAATCCATGCATATTTTCCGAATAATTCAACTTTTTTTGAAAATTTTAAACATTTTCATAAAATTAGTGAATATTTTTTGAGTTCACGAATAGTTTCTGCATTCCTGAACATTCTTTGAAAGTCGTGAACCTTTTTTGAACTCATGAACATTTCTGTGATACATGAAAAAAATTAAAATTCATTAACCTTTTTTGAGTTCACGAACATTTTTTGAGTTTAAGATTATTTTCTAAAATTCGCGAACATTTTTTCATATTCACGGACATTTTTTGAAACATGAACATTTTTTCAATTTATGGACATTTTGTTTTTCAATAAAGGAAAAAATCCAAAATTTGTGAGCATTCAAATTCATGAACATTTTGAAAAAATCAGGTGTTTTTTTTTGAAAACCTAAATGTTTTTTTAAATAACAAAACAAGGAAACATAATGTGATGTAATAAACTGCTTGCACCCGCAATGAACCGGCCCAAAGTGTGTGGATGGGTGCGTGTTTGCTCAGTTTCCCCTCACATGTCGAGGAACAGGAACACAGCATGTTCGTGGCATTATACACAAACAATCATTATGCATGTCAAGTTAAAGATGCAGGGCATGGTAAGGGTGCAACATGCAATTAACTGCACATTAAGTGAAGCTCGATACAACAGTTGCATATCGCAAAACTTCACATATTAATAAAGGGGGTCTTGTTTAGCTACCCTTTTAAATGTTATTAGCGTAGCATTTACATGGCAACATATGATTACAGAGATGAGCTAGAAACAAGTTATACAAAGCTAAATGGAGAGAAACCAATTATATAAAGCAATTCCATGATTCTACATATTTTAAAAAGCTGGTTAATGTTGTTTTGCTAGACATCAATTTTAAATTTTTTAACATGCATAAGGATGACATATTCAAGTTCTATGCAGTTTCCTAAAAATATAGACATATAACACGATATGGAGCATTTTGTCGCCATGATGAAAAGATTGGGTGCCACGGCAACGGATACGGAAATGGTGCCATGGCGGAGAAAACATATAAAAGTTTGGAGCGTGCGGAACTTGTAAAAATGACGAGTGAGGTAAATTCTAGAAAAAAAATCGGAATTTGTGAACATTTCTCTAAAACTCGCGAACATTGTTTTTAAAGCCGTGAACATATTCTAAAACTGAAGAATATTTTTTGAAATTCATGAGTAATTAGTTGAAATTTGTGAACATTTTTGAATTACCCAACACAACCAGAGAAACCAGAAAAGAATAATCCACAACCGCAATTTCAACATTTGGAACCCTCAAGGGAGAACTCATTTGCATGTCCGTTAGAAACAATTGATAAAGGCTTAGGCATCAACTTTGTAAACAATTCATGCTTTGCGGTAGATGGCCTTGAAATGAACGAATGCGAAACTCCTGAATCAAATAAAACTTTCACCGGAATAAAATTAACTGAAAGAGTACCCATTATCACGTCAGAAGCCTCTTCTGCCTTAGCCACATTCACTTGACTAACCGTTGCGGTCTTGGAAAATCACCTCACCATTGCATTTGTTTGATGTGATGAGAGGAGAAGGCGGAGGCTGCCACTCATTTGCATAGTGAGCACACATTTTCTTTAGGGGTTGGTTGTCATGCTTGATTAGGTCAACCCGATGACCTTTTATTCGTCTCTGTAAAATGTGACGACATAATAAAACTTTGCGAGATTGCTTAAAAACGATCGGGGAATAGAAGCAGTCCAACTAAACCAACATCTAATTAATGGAGCCAACGGACCTTTATTCATAGGAAATCATATGTACCGCAGAAGTATCGCTGCAGACCAAAGCGGGTGAATAATATCGAAATAGGAGAAACATTGCCTCCTCTTGAGTTTTTGACTTTCATTTTTTTAGCAGAACAATTATAGTGAAAATGTAAACAAAAAAAAGGACTCAGGGCGAGCAAATAGTAATGCTCAGCCCATTATTTGTCCTTTTCAGGTCGCCCGGCCCATAGTAGATAGTGTGGTTTTCCGACACTGGTGGTGTGATGCAGCCCATCAGACTTCAATTATCGGTCAGTGGGAGGAAAGAAGAGATCGACGCCCGTGCTCAGCCGGCGGGCACAACCACACAAGGGGCCGTGATCCACACCGCTGGTTGGCCGCTGCGGCGTGGTGGGGGCAGCCTCCGCCGAGGTTGTTAGTCTCGTCTCCTAGCTGCTGGTGGTCCAACTCCAAGCTGGGGGTGGGCACGTCGCGTGGTGCATGCACCCGTGCTGCCGCGCGTGCTGGCCTGGGCACGGACGGACCATGGCATCATGCCATGCGCGTGTCTAGGTTTTTGGCGTCGCGCGCGGTGGCCGCGCTCAGTGGCGGAGCCAGAAAAAATTAGGAGCGGGGGCGGACTGCAAGCTAACTAAAAATTCAACGAGTTGCAATCGAATAATGGGAATTACACATGAGCTTCTAGATGCTCCATACCCCTATACAAATATTAAATTAAAAAAACATTTTTGTTAAGAAAAATATCTGGAATTTGAGGATATCAAACCTGGGTGCCCAATCTACTCCCGTGTGATTTTTTCGTGAAAAAATACCAGTAAACTTATATGTCGCGAATAAAATACATATTGAACTAAAATTCATCCAAACATTTTTTTTCTGTACATAGTAATTTTGTGACTTTTTTGCCACGGATACATTTTCTGGTATTTTTTCACAAAATCTCACACAAAAGTAGATTGTACTCCAAAATTTTGGTATCCCAAAGTCCTTTTTTTTTATCAAATTTCTCGATTTTTTTTAAGCTTAATGTTCATATTGGGGGATGGAACACCCGGTGCTACAAATCATCTTCCTCGAATAATTGGATACATATTATGTACTTATAAGCATTAAACTAGAGAACCATAGATTTTAATTGGAATGAGCTCACTATTGTTGGCAACATAAATTGAGAGTTTGTTTCGGCTATACAACATTTGCATTCTCAATACTTGATTCACGAATAAAAAACTTTCTCATGTGAAATCACCATTAATATGGATTGGAGGGTTAAGATTAAAATTCAATGATTTGGAATAATTGAACTAACAAACAATGAATAGGATAGAGGAATCGAGAAAAAAATACCTAAGCAAAGCGGAGATCGATTTTCTTCAGTGAAGCTGCTTGGAACGATCAACGGTGAGATCCCCAATTGCCTACATTACTGCAAGTTACAAATATTTAAAAAAATCCCCCAAATCGGAAGAGTGAAATCTGGTGCCACAAATTGTACGCATCAATCCAGGCTACGCAGGATCAGTCACCTAAAAAATCGAAGCATCAATCTCTGGGCACGAATAGATGGGAGGAGGCACCGTTGACTGCCGGCCTGCCGCCTTTCGTGGGAGGCGCTGCGCCAGCTCGCGACGACTGCCTCTGCAAAACTGCTACTAGCAGGCGACTCGAGCCATCGCAACAGATCGAGATGGAGGCCCCCCGCAAAAAAAAAAAAAAGATCGAGATGGAGGCGACGAGCACGAAACGAGGCGACGTGGTTTGCCTAGCGACTTGTTACGCTCCCGGCGACTGCGGTAGGCCTTGCGATGCATGCGTGCAGCCTTTGGGCCTAGGTTTAGGAAGTTTACTAGATGGGCTTAGAAGTAGACCCAGCCCACAGACTATTTGCCCGGGCAGAAAGCTAATTAGTACCTGACTAATTGCTTCGATTAGACGTCAGCCTGCCGCTGAGCCCGGGCAGCTGCCCCGGGTCGCCGGGTACTGCCTCCGCCACTGGCCGCGCTTGACGTGAACGTCGTCGCCGACAGGGCGCTGGGCATGGCTAACGGTGCACTGCACGGCCAGTCGGGCATCCATGGTACATGGTACACCACACACATCAATGCGTAGCCGGGTGGAGCCGGCACCCAACCACGCGACTCATCTACAGACGGCGGAGCACCGTCGATCTCCCGACATGTGTCATACTTATACAAAGGGAATGGCTCTCTCTCTCTCGCTGACCGGGCAAAAGAAAAGAGCAATCAACGGACGGACGGGGGAGAAAGAAAAAGAGAAAAACGTACATGGGTGCGCTGGCCGGGCAGCGCGGCACATGGCCGTCTTTCCTCTCTCTTTCTATCTGCCGCGCGCGCGATCCATCCACCAGCCGGCACGGCACGTCCCTTTTCAAATTTGAAACACCCTCTGCCTCGACTATAAAAGTGCTTGGGGATCTCAGCGGAGCAGGTGCATGCCATGCCTGCACAGCTCGAGACGGCACCACGTGGCCGGCGGCAGAGGTTGTTTATCACACAGCTGTGCGGCGGAATGCTCGAACGCGCGGCGGCCGTGGCGTCAACGTGGAGCGCGCAATCCTACGGTATCCCCGCAGATAGTTTTTAACTTTGTTAATGTGCTCGCAGGACTTTGGAGTTGCAATAAACTAACCGCTCTACACGACCAGGCCAGCGCACGTACAGAATAGCGCTGGCGCTAACTCCATCAGACCAGCACACGCTACACAAGTGTACAGCCCAAATCTTTACCGCCCTCGACGAGGTCGATCAGCCAACTGCACATTTTTTGTTTTCCGATGACAATGCTCGTGTTGCAGACATATTAGTGGCACATTTGGGTCTGCTGTTGCAACTGATCAAACATGTGCCAGATACATAATTTTTCGTCGGACGACCCTGAGCTTTTTCCGTCACTCGTAAGTTGACAGTGATAGACAAAGGGTTTTGGCAGTTGTGGGCTTCGACACCTGAGAGGGTCGGCCACGGCAACATATATAACGAGGGGGTACCTCATCGGGTACAGATACGATGTACAGAGTTTACAACACGTACAAGACTGCAAGTCTAACACCCTCCCTCAATCTTAATCGTGATCTGAAGAATTCAGAAGATTAAGATTGCGACGACATCCCTCAAACTGAGGTAGTGGCAACGGCTTTGTGAAGATGTCAGCAAGTTGATCCTTCGACGGGATGAACTTGATCTGAAGTAACTTCTGTGAAACTAGTTCTCTGACAAAGTGATAGCCAACTTCGATGTGTTTCATTCGGGCATGAAATACCGGATTTGAAGAAAGGTACGTAGCGTCGATGTTGTCACACCAAAGAACAGGTGGATGATGCTGAGAGACTCTCAACTCTCGAAGCAAGGACTGAACCCAGATAAGTTCAGCGGTGGCATTGGCAACTGCTTTGTATTCAACTTCAGTACTACTATGAGAAATTGTAGCTTGTTTACGAGCACTTCAAGCGATCAAATTAGGACCATAGAACACTGCATATCCCCCCGTGGATCGCCTGTCATCTGGGCTACCAGCCCAATCTGCATCAGAAAACACCGAGAGGCCACCGGAAGGAGCAGACCGAAGATGTAGACCCAGAACAGCAGTCAAGCGAACATAGCGCAGAATGTGCTTCACAACAGTCCAGTGAGTATCCCGAGGAGCATGAAGAAACTGGCACACGCTGTTCACCGCATAAGATATACCAGGACGAGTAATCGTCAAATACTGTAAGCCGCCAACAATACTGCGATATGTAGTGCTATTTTTTTTAAAATAATACATTTTTATTAATTTTCATAAATATTACGCTGGATAAAAAAATTCAAAAATAATACACCGTCGGCCCGCTGCAGGCCGACTGGGCCTAGTCGGCCCACAACAGGCCGATTGGATTCCAGTCGGCCTACAGCTGGCCGACTGGCCCCTGTCGGCCCCCTGTGGGCTGATTGGGTCCTGTCGGCCCACTATGGGCTGACTGGAGCTAATTGGCTCGCTGTGGGCTAATTGTTTTTGCAAAAAAAGTAAGCATAAAAAATATATGTTTAAAAAAGTGTTAATCATGTAATTAAAAAATGTTAAACGTGTATAAAAAAATGTTCCTGATGTATAAAAAAAATGTACAATATATATGCAAAAAAGTTGACATAAAAAATATGTTTTAAAAAGTGTTAAGCATGTATTTAAAAATAGTTAAATGTGTGTATAAAAATGTTCCTTATTTATACAAAAAATATAAAATGTGTATGAAAAAAAGTTGACACCAAAAAAATATGTTTGAAAAGTTGACATTTTTTCAAATACATGATTAAAAATTGTTAAATGTGTGTATAAAAAAATGTTCCTTATCTATACAAAAAATATAGAATGTGTATGAAAAAAAGTTGACACCAAAAAAATATGTTTGAAAAGTTGACATTTTTTCAAATACATGATTAAAAATTGTTAAATGTGTGTATAAAATATGTTCCTTATCTATATAAAAAATTATAGAATGTGTATGAAAAAAAGTTGACACCAAAAAAATATGTTTGAAAAAAATGTTCTAGTTCCATACAAAAAGAGCAACCAATCATACTTAGGTCCGTGATGCTCCCATACCGGATCCGGAGCTGGAACATTCTTTTATACATGTTTAACCTTTCATTCCAATATATGAAAAAATTTTGTGTACTCGTTGAACATTTTTTTCAAATACATGATTAACATTTTTTTCAAACATATTTTGTTGGTGTCAACTTTTTTTCATACACATTCTATATTTTATGTATCGATAAGGAACATTTTTATACACACATTTAACAATTTTTAAATACATGATTAACACTTTTTAAAACATATTTTAGTCAACTTTTTTGCATATATATTGTACATTTTTTGTAACATCAGGAACATTTTTTTATACACGTTTAACATTTTCTAATTACATGATTAACATTTTTTAAACATATATTTTTTATGCCTACTTTTTTTGCAAAAGCAATTAGCCCGCAGTGAGCCAATTAGCTCTAGTCGGCCCACTGTGGGCCGACAGGACCAGTCGGCCAGCTGTAGGCCGATTGGAATCCAATCGGCCTGCTGTGGGCTGACTAGGCCCAGTCAGCCTGCAGTGGGCCGACGGTGTATTATTTTTGAAAAAAAATTAACCAGCATAATATTTATGAAAATTAATAAAAAAATGTATTTTAAAAAAATTAGCATATGTAGTAGCCTCATCTGAAGGAAGAAGGGTACCATCAAGTGCAGAGAGTCGATCAGAAGCTGTCATGGGAGTGGTAGCAGGCTTACACTGAAGCATACCAGCACGACGAAGCAAATCCAGAGAGTACTTCTGCTGAGTGAGAGTCAGACCGACATCAGAATGAGAGACCTCCAAGCCAAGGAAATAATGAAGCCGACCAAGATCTGTAATAGCAAAATCACCACTCAAGGCAGAAACAAGACGATCCGCAACAAAGGCCGACGAGTTGATCAATATGATGTCATCGACATACACCAATAGGTACATTGTGACCGTAGGGCGCTGTAGCATGAATAAGGACGTATCAGCTGTCGAAGGAACAAATCCATGTGCACGGAGAGCAGAAGCAAGACACGCATGCCAAGCACGAGGTGCCTGTTTAAGACCATAAAGAGCCTTTACCAAGCGACACAAATGCTGCGGACGAGCAGGATCAACAAAACCAGGCGGCTGACGCATATAGACCTCTTCATCAAGAACACCATGAAGGAAAGCATTTTGAACATCGAGCTGTCGAAGAGACCATCCACTAGTAACAGCAAGAGACAAGAGCAGACGAATAGTCGTAGGCTTGATCACGGGACTGAAAGTATCATCATAATCAAGACCTTGACGTTGTTTGAACCTGCGAGCAACAAGCCGAGCCTTATACCGTTCAATAGAGCCATCAGCATGTCGCTTAACTTTGAATACCCACTTAGAATCAATAATATTGAAACCACTGTGCGGAGGAACAAGACGCGACGTACCATTTTTCAGCAATGCCTGATACTCTTGTTCCATTGCAGAACGCCAGTGAGGGATACCCAGAGCTGCTTGATAATGACGGGGTTCAGCAGAAGGATCAATTTCAGAATGAACTATACAGTCCGCGAGCCATGCAACCGTGCCATCGATGCGTTGGAGCGGACAAAAAATGCCACTCTTGCTGCGAGTGTGTGGATGCTGAACAACCGGAGCAGTTGGCACGATCGAAGTCACAGGAACCGTCGATGGAGAGGCCCGCGTCTCCTGAGAAGAAGACATGGCGGGTGATGGTGACCGCGACGATGCAGAGGATGACCGCGATGATGGCGGGCTGCCAGGAGGCGACTCAGTAGGCGCGGGCGTCGCCGGACCAGGTGACGCAGGCGAGACCGACCCGATCAAGGGTGAGTCCGAGCCAGGTGACGTGGGGAGATCCAGCTCCAGCAGAGCCGGGGCCGAGCGCGTAGCGGGCGAGGGCACACCCGACCCTGCATGGCCCATGCAGGGAGAAGAAGGCGTGGGATCGACGTGATCCGTCGAACGCGGACCCGCTGCTACCGGAGCCGGATCCAATCGCATAGTGGGCACGCGCGCAGGAGACCCTGCATGCCCCATGTAGGAAGCCGCGGCGGCAGGATCGACGTGATCCATCGAAGCAGCCGTCGGAGCAGCGTAGGAGTCCTCCAGGAGAACAAGTCGAGCACCTCTACCAGTTCCTGCACCATGGTTAGACAACAAAAGAGGCGAGTGTGCAGTATCTACAAATTGATCAGGCAATAAAGGAGATGAGTGCACTGGTTCATTAGGTGTGGTGACAGGAGTGGGAAGATTAGAAAAAAGGAAGAACATGCTCATCAAAGACAACGTCACGCGAAATATACACACGATTTGTTGGAACGTGAAGGCATTTATAACCTTTGTGAAACGGACTGTACCCATGGAAGACACATTTTTTAGAACGGAACTCAAGCTTGCGATTATTGTAAGGACGGAGATGCGGCCAACATGCACAACCGAAGACTTTGAGAAAAGTGTAATCAGGAGTCTCATGAAGCAAGAGTTCAAGCGGAGTTTTCATGCCAAGAAGCCGCGATGGAAGTCTGTTTATGAGAAAACAGGCGGTAGTGAAAGCATCACTCCGAAAACGAAAAGGAACAGAGGCATGGGCTAGTAAGGTCAAACCGGTCTCAACAAGATGATGATGCTTACGTTCAGCTGAACCATTCTGCTGATGTGTATGAGGACAAGACACACGATGCGAAATCCCAAGTTTCTCGAAGAAGGTATTTAGATTGCAGTACTCACCCCCCCCCCCAATCCAACTGTATATGAATAATTTTGTGTTGTAGGAGACGCTCAACATGTGCTTGGAATTTAAGAAAAACATCGAACACATCAAACTTGTGTTTAAGAAGATAAATCCATGTAAAGCGACTATAAGCATCAATAAAGCTGACATAGTACTCATGACCACTAACAGACATCTGAGCAGGACCCCAAACATCTGAAAACACAAGCTCAAGAGGAGTTTTGACTACATGACTAGAAACAGAAAAAGGTAACTAATGACTCTTTCCCTGCTGACAAGCATCACAAACTGAAACATCTTTATTACTAGACACGGACGGTAGCTCATGACGGCGAAGAATATGTCGAACAATGGGTGTAGCAGGATGACCAAGACGAGAGTGCCATTGTGAGGGAGACACTCAAACAGCACTGAAGACTTGAGGGACGGCTGGAGAGACAGATCGTGGCACATCAAGAGCGTATAGTCCATGACGAAGGTGCCCTCTAAGAAGTACGTCCGGTGTAGCCTGGTCCTTGATAAAAAGATGAAACAGGTGAAACTCACAAAACACATTATTGCCATAAGTGAGTTTAGGTACGGATAGCAAGTTACGGGCAATAGTGGGAACTCGAAGAACATTCTTAAGATGCAACTGCCGAGATGTATGTGTGAGAAGAGATGCCTGACCAATATGAGAGATGTGCATACCTGCCCCATTAGCTGTGTGAACCTTGTCAGGACCATGATAGGCCTCACAGATAGCAAGCTTGTCCAATTCATTTGTCATGTGCTCGGTGGTGCCAGTGTCCATGTACCAGGTGGGATCAACATTATAAGACTGAGTCTTCCCTTGATGTTGCGTCATGTTGACTTGACGCTCATTGCCCTTGCCGTTGTTGCCAAGACCAAGAAAATTAGGCTGAAAACGATGATGACAGCGAGACGCAACGTGGCGAGGAATTCCACACAGTTGACAAGGGGCAGCAGCTCCACAAGCGGCACAACAGGCACATGGGCGCCCGTTCTCGATGACGATGGTGGACACGACTGGGAAGGTGCAGCAGGAGGGGCGACACCCTTGCCTCCCGTAGGAGGGGTCGAAGAAGCCGTAGGAGCAGTAGGACGGGCACCGGGACGCCCCTTCCCGCCACGGACAGCGGCGTTGACTGAGGGGGCCTCATCCGGATGACGACTGGCAAGGCGTTGCTCCGTTGAGAGGAGGCGCTGAAAGAGTTTCCTGCGGCTTGATGGGAACCTTGCGTTCCTGGATCACCTCCACAAGAGAGTCATACTCGGCATCGAGATCTTGGAGGACATATGTAGTAAAATCCGTGTCACGAAGTGGCTCGCCGATGGAGGCAAGCTGATCGGCGAGGTGCTTGATCTTGTTGAAGAAAATGGTGACAGAGTGATGATCCTTGCAGGTCTCATTAAGCTGTGTACGAAGAGCCATGTGCTGAGACGAGGATTGTGCGGAGAAACTGGACTCCAGTGCACCCCATACCTCATGAGATGTAGTAGCAAATAGAACCAAGCCGGCGCCGCCCTCGGTGAGAGAGGACTGAATCGCCGAGAGAATCGCTTGATCTTGAGCAATCCATGGCCGGTACATATGATGATCCGGCGAGGGACATGGCAGAGTACCATCCACAAAACCCTCCAAGTAGTGGCTACGGAGGAGGGGGAGAATCTGTGCACGCCAGAACAGATAATTGTCCATCTTCAGTTTAACCAGTAGAAGATTGCTAAAGTAGAACGACAGAGTCGTGATGACGTCGAGGACGAAGTCATAGGGCGGCACAAGGACATCACCGGAGGAGGCGACATCCACCACAGGCGAGGACTGCGGCGCAACCGGAGGGACCAGTGGTGGATGGGGCGGTGACGCACCGTAAGTCGCAGGCCTCGGGAACACCGCGGAGCCGGAGCCATATGGAGCACCATAGCCGGCACGAGGAAGAGCGCCATGACCAATGTAGGGGGAGCCATAGGGGGCACCGTAGAAGGCACCATAGGCGGCGGGGTCATACGCATACGACGGTGGCGGTGCGTAGGGCACCAGCGCGCCGTGGTTGGGGCGCGGAGCTGGTGAGCTGGGAGGAGCCGAGGACGTCACCCCGGAAAACAAAGCCCCTGTCGATCTTCCTCCTTGGAGAAGATTGGACAGGAACGGCGGGGCGAAGACGGATGCGCCCGACCCGATCGGATCGGTGAGCGACGCAGGGGCCGAGTAGGGATCGGCGAGCAAGGTGGTAGCCAGGGGCGGGCCCAGGAATTGAGGGTTGTGTATTCAAAATTTGAAAACTTATTTTGAAAGCCTATATCGTTCCTTTTGGCGTGTATAACTGATTATAGCAGCATATTGTACTAGTTTTAAACGATATAAGATATCTCATAATATATTATATTGATAAAAGTTGATCATAACTTGGTATTGTTCAAAATATATTAGTAAAAATTGTTCAACATATCATGGGAAAATAGAAGATATATAGAGGATTGAAAATAGCAGATGATAAGAAACCTTACAAATTACAGAATAACTTTGTGATCCTTGATGCTTTGAAAATGAATGATGATGTACTCATCCTTAACTTGCAAGACTGAGCCCCTGTCGGCATGCCTAAATTCAGTTCTGACAGTGATAGATAAATTCAGTTAGAACACCTGAACTTTGAATCGGCATGAGAGGAGAGAATCCAATTTTCGGGGTCAAAGAATTAGTACATCTAATTAGCCATTATACCTTCAACAGTTGAATTCGGGTTGTGGCTTTGAAATTGAACTGATTCCTACTCCCTCCGTTTAAAAATAGTACTAAAGTTAGTACAAAGTTGAGTCATCTATTTTAGAACGGAGGGAGTACAATCCTGCTATCCGCCACCTACAGCAGAGATCAGAAAGTTCGGAACCAAACGGAGGCGAGGGATCAGAGATGTATTCGTCGTGCACGTCCCGCTGTAGCCGCCGCCATGGGTACCTGCGATCGATCACCAATCAAGCGACGGCAGCTTTGAACCCTGCCCCTAGCCGCCGTGCAGTGCCCATCAGGTGGTTCGTGGCTTGGGTCGCGTGCAATGAGTAGAGAAACAGGGGAAGGGTGCCGCTTCAGGTTCGTGTCCTCTGATCGATGTGTGGACGATGAATGTGTGCGACTGCGTGCTGCTGTGAGCTTATGACTTGGGCCAATGGGCTTTGTCGGGGTGGTGGGGTAAAACAGAAGATGGGCTGCCTCTGTTTTAGGGCTGAAAACTAAACTAGCACGCTCTGGAGTATCCTTATCGTTTTTCCTTGTAACTCAGTATATGTACTATATATGTACCTAGTTTTTTGACAAAAATAATGGGTATTCAAGTGAATACCCTTGAATTGAGCTGGGCCTGTCCCTGGTGGTAGCGGCAGACATAGTCGCCGCGCCGGTGAGAGTAGCGAGGGTGGCCGCGCCGGAGAGGGCAGCGGCGGCGGCCTCAGAGGAAGCAGCGAAAGACGACATGGCTAGGTCAGGATCGCTAGATCGCATCTGATACCATGATAGACAAAGGGTTTTCGGAGTTGTGAGCTTCGACACCTGAGAGGGTCGGCCACGACAACATATATAACGAGGGGGTACCTCATCGGGTACAGATACAATGTACAGAGTTTACAATACGTACAAGACTACAAGTCTAACAGACATGTACTCCCTCCGCCTCATAATATTAATGTGTTTTTGACACTACGCTAGTGTTAATAACACTCTTACATTATACTTCCTCCGTTCGGAATTACTCGTCCAAGAAATGAATGTATCTAGATGTATTTTAGTTGTAGATACATCCATTTTTATGACAAATAATTCCGAACGGAGGCAGTAGGACGGAAGAAATATTATTAAACCCCTCGTTTAGCTCATGAATGCATGTTTAGAAAAGCAAGTGATCAGACAACATGCCGGGCAAAGAGAGGGAGAACAATCGACATCCTTTGCTTCGCTCAGAAGCTTAATCCTAAAGCCATAGCACACACTCATACGTGACAGCAATATACACATAGTATACATTAGTATTGAAAAAATCGTCCGCGAGAAAGAGAAAGCTGGTATGACCTTTCGCTCGTGGTGGCACGTACGTGTAACCCACGGTCAACGTGGAATAAGATTGAATCAGATGGACTCATGGGCTCGGCACCGGTTTATTAAGAGAGAGGGGGGAATATCACAGTGGCCGATGCACTTAGATTTAATGAAGGTTATTCTATGGTGGCAACGCCGGTTCTTGATGAATGTTGTAGTTATCTAATAGATTTCGGAAGGTTTACTATTGAGCATTGTATTAGAGAGTCAAATTATGTAGCTCATGAGCTGGCTAGATGGGGACGTGCTAATAATCCATCTCGTTGGATTGATGCCCCGCTTGATTTCATTGTGAGTCTGCTGGCAGACGATATATCCGTCCTTTGTTTAATAAAGTAAGCTTTCCAGTCAAAAGAGAAAGAGAGAGAGGGAGGAGCGTAGGGTGGCCCAACTTCATGGAACCTTTTATTTATTTTCAGCGAAGATACTATTTTCACAACTTAAAAATCTAAGAAAAAAGTATATACATAAGCATATATTTGTGGTATACAATTAGAAAGTTTCATGAACATATCCACAAAAAAATCATGAACATATATATTCATCTGTGATGTACACAAAAAAGATGACAAATACAACAAAGAAAAAGCCCTTTTTAGCCTATGTATTTGTCTTTTTTCTGTAGCGTGCAAATAATTGCATCGGTTAATAAAACTTTACACATACTTGAAAAGCATGTACATGTATTTCTAGAAAAATCAATATTTCTAAAACTTGTAAATACATTTTGAGTTTTTTTTAAATGGGCTCATTCGAGCTTGTCCTCTATAACACCGCTTTAGAGAGAGGAGGGAAAATACCCAATGAAAGATGGGTCTGTGCGCATCTGCATTATAATAATAATTAAAAATAGCAAAAGGAGTCAAATAATTCTGAAACTTTTTTAATAAATATGGGTTAGTGTTATACTCATGTGTAAAGTTCCGCGAATAAATGACTTTCGTTGTCTTCGGAACAAAAAATAAATAAAACCGATGCTATATTGAATTACTATTCATTCAGTTTTGTTTCTTCATCCAGAATTACATGGAAGTCATATTTTGATGAAACTTCACATGGTTTTTCTTTTTCGCGAGAATAAACTTCACACGTTAGTATAACACTCAACCTTGTTTACCGTGAAAAGGAAATCGAAATTCTTTGAGTTTTGCAAACATAAGTCGGAATGGATTTGCATGAACAGAGAGAAAATGTAGGCTCAATGATTGAACACTCATGTTGGACTCTAAACTTTGCGGTTATGATTAACCGAGATGCATGATCCCACTGAAGAAGAAATTTTATTTGCGCAGCAAAATCTACTAATAGTCCCGTTTCAAAAAAAAAAATCTACTAATAGTGCCCATGTGTGCCGCCCCAGAGAGCATAAAAGATGCTTGGAAAAGCTGGTCCGGAATGGCGTGGCCAGGAAAGAACCCCCGTGCATTGCGGCAGGCTGCAGCCCAGCACGAACAGTCGAACACAACACGACCGCGCGGCGTCATGCAGCATCGGTGCTGGTCAGGATCTCGTACAGGGCCGTGCGCAGCCCGCGCGACGGTGGCCGTAGTCAGGCAAAGGGCGCTTCAGAGACGACCGTGCCTGCAGTCAGGCGATTCGTTGAGGTCCGACGTTTTGCTGGCGATCCTTGGCCGGTTACGCGGGGTCCGGGGCCATGGTACGGTGGTGGCCTCGCCCGAGGTTGTCGTCTCCCGCGGTTCCTGTACCGGCGGTGCACGGGCAGATACGACCGTCCAGGTAACCCCCGTCGACGCGGTGCGGCGTGCGTGCACCGTCGAGTAGGAGTGCTCTGCACCATGCAGTCCAGGCAGCCGTTACGGCACACCTCGCTGACACGACGCGGGGCTACCGCACCAGTATGCACGTGACGACACTTACAACACGCATCTACCTCACCTAGCCGTGTGACCGTGAGTAAAGCAAGCACGCGACTCTACTGCTCTTGCTCCTATTTCTGACTTTCTGTAGCACTATACGCCGGCAGGTGTCATACAAAGGGGCCGGTTTCACCGAGCGGAAAGAGCAATCAAGGGAAGAAAGAACGAGAAAGGAAAGCATGCAACAAATGGCCGGCACATGGCCGGCTTTCGATCGAGCTGCCGCGCGCCACCGTCCCTTTCAAATTTCAAATACACATACACGAGCCAAGCACTTGTATTTTTCTTTGTAGGGTCGTACTGTGGTGTACCAAATCATTGTACGTATAGATGTATTTATATGGTAGTAGCTGGTTGCAGCAGAGATGATGACGGGCTACCCCGAGAAACCGTATGCATGGTGGTATCGGTATGGCACCACACAACGAGGGCAGCTACACGAACGTTCGCGACGCATAGGATACTCTTTTTTCTGTTGCGAGGTAGAGTAGGATACAGCGCAGCGGTGGACCGATTGTTCTAACCCACGGCGGCACGTGGAGCGTCTCGTGTAATCTATCTAGCACCTGCGCAGAAATATCATTGTATTTTCGCGAGACTTCGAAATAAACTAGGAACTCTGCGGTCTGCGCGGCCAGCTCAGGAAACCTGGCAAATTGCTCCGCAAACCTCCACGCGCATGTAACGGCGATAACGATTGACGCGGTGCTCCCACCGGAGCAGAGGTGGCAGCTTTGCGGCTGTGCAATCTGCCAGGCCATGCTACTAGATAGGGATGAAAATGGGGTGGAAACTTCCTGTTTTCTGGAGGAAAAATGGAAACGGAGAGGAAATATGAAAACGGAAACGAAAATTTGCAAAACGAAAGTGGAAATGGAACTTTTTATGCGGAAACGGAAACAAAAACGGAACGGTGTTTTCCGGTGGAACATGCATGGAAATGGAACTTTTCGTTTCTGTGAATATGGAATTTCTGTTTTTACTAGCTGCTTTGTAGCACAACCATCAAAGAAAACACAATGACACAATTAGTAGAATCGATCTGAGGCCCAACTTCTACTACCACACAGGTACTCAGCTTGACCTTATATGCAATTGTACGGTACTAAAACAATACTATGCTAAGTTGCTAATATAATAATATTATTTTGTAGCCATATTAACAACTCATTATTATTTTTTGTGTGTGTATTTGTCTACGATTCAAGGGGTTTTTAAGTTCCGATCAATGCCTATTTTTGTTTCCGTATCCGCTTTGTGTTTGCTCCGTGTCCGTTTTCGATAGTATCTGTTTCCGTACTCATTTCCGGGGTTTCTATATTCATTTCCGCTTCTGCAAAAAAATGTGAAAACAAATATAATAGCACTCAGTTCCGTCCGTTTCCGCTCTGTTTTCATCCCTACTACTAGATGTGTATCTTGTCGCCGAGCCTGGGTTTTGTCTACGAATGTTGCGCGTATGATTCCTGGTGCAACACTCGAATTAACCAGACATTTGCCGCCCATGCGCTGTTGGAGAAGAACAAATGGTGATTAGACATCGATCAGTGGATGGAGAATGCTGAATGCTGAATGCATGCCTATTTTATACTATGTACGTGACAGCGATGCATACGACACGGTCTCAACAAAAGAGCTAATCAATAATACTCGCTCCCTCTTCGTGGTGGCCTACGAAACTTAAATTTGTAAACTAATCTGATCATTATGCATGGCGACTGGTCGCCACTTCTATTGCCAGTGGCACCGACGTCTCACGGACCGCCACATGGGGAGGGACGCGGCTCGCAGGCGCCTACGACAGTGCGCAATTAGGAAGCGGCGAAGAAACCTAAACTTGATTTGACTCGGGTGTCCAGCCTCTTTGAATTTGTTTTAGTTGATTGGTTACCATCATGGGACAAATAATGTTAGGGCAATCAGGCTCAACAGATCCCAGTTGATTAAGTTCTGTCTGCTAAACCAATCACGCAGAACAAATCATTTAAATCACTTGCTACTCTTTCCGATACTGCCTTGTGCATATTTCCCTCTGTCTTGAAAAAATAAATTACAAGGACATCTCAATAGTGTAGTGGATTCTCAAATCGCCCTCATGTGTCATTTGCGGGAGTCCGGACATTTTCTGTCGTCCAATAATATCCCTTTTGGGGAGTTCGCACATCCATCTAGCCAACCAAAACCACCACGTCGACATGCAGACATCCTCACTCTCTCCTCAACCGCGACATCCGAACATCTGACAGAGGCATCGTTTTCGGCCGCCACCGTCTGCCCTGTCGCAACATCCTCCTCCGCCTGCACGTGGCGCCGCCACCACGTGCCGGGTGGCGCGGGTACTACGCGTGAACGTGAAGAGCGCCCACTCCAGGTCCACGGCACGGATTCCCCCATGTTAAAGTGAGCGACCGGCACGGGCTCGTTGTCCTCCATTCTTTCCTCCGGCGAGCTTGGAGGCAGCCCCGCCTCCATGTGGCACATGCGCTCGGCATCCCTGTCGCGGACAAGCTCGACTATCTCGTGTCGGCGCCACGCGAGAGGCTTTTCCACCACCCTTCGTCTGTCCTATCCATTGCACTGAAGGAGGAGGTGGAGGAGGAGAGGTAAGTGGTTGTGCCGACGGCTCGAACAACCGGAGATTTGGATGGTTAGGAGTGCAGAGGTATCCCCAGCCCATCAGAGTTCAAGTCCTAGACTTGGCACTGGTGCTCGTATTTTTCTGTATTTATTTTAGGCCTTCCAGTGATTTGCGTTCGGTGGGAGGAGACGGTACCGTCAATTACGAAGGCTTCTGTGGCTACTTTGTCAATCTTAAGATGATGTCTTGGCCCGGTCTTCCGAAAGTGCTCATAAGAGTAGAATGTGTGGGCCCTCCCCTCCCCTCGCGTCGTCCCTGCTAGGGCGACTCAGGGGCCCCAAACCCTAGCTCCGCCGCTTCCCCCTTTTTCTCCCCTCCTCCTCGTCGCCGCCTGAGGCCGTCGCCGGGCAAGCCCGGGGCGACGCTCAGGAAGGTGGCGGCGGGGCCCTGGCGTCCTTGCCTCTATTACGGGGGGCCGTGTTCTCCAGGGCAGCGGCCCTGGTCGGAGAGGCGTCACCGGCCATGAGGCAGGCGGTGGCGCAGCGTGGGCTGGCGATCCTGGCTGTGTGGACAAGGGTGCCCCGGTGGACGGGAGACCTGGTGCAACGACAGTTGTGGTTAGCGGCGGTGCCAGATCTGGCCGCACCTGCCCCCCTGTTTCGAGCGCTCCGCCCCGTCCGGATCTATTCGGCTTCTTTGCGGGCCGCCGGATCTTGCATCGTTGGGGTAGTGGAGGCGGGGATTCAAAGACCGGGAGAAATTCTAGGCCGGCCTCGCCGGTCTTGGCGGCAGCGACGCTCGTGGCGCCGTTCCCCTTCCTGGAGGCGCCGTTGAGGTCTGATCCGCCGCGCCCCTTTCCCTCTAGTCTCCCGGGTGAAAACCTCAACTCTGTTGGGCAGCGGCGGCGCCCTTGGCGTCGCGTCCTTCTTGAAGGCGTCGTTTTGGGAGCTAGGTGGGCAGTGAGCTTCTCGGTGATGTGGTGGGTGTGCACCGGCGGCAGTAGCCGGTCCTCTTTGTCTGCGGCGAGATCTTCAGTGGCTCAACGCCTACAGGGACACTATGCTATTGCTCCTCCACCCGTTCCGTTCCGGCATCTCTTTTTAATTCGTGTCCAGTTCGTGGGTCTTGGGTGGTGCTCTGCTCCAAGAGATCATTCCGTGGCTAGTCGGGTGAGCTCGGTTCCTTTCTAGATGCAGCCTGTCGGTGTCTTTCCTCCCAGGTTCTAGGGTGAAGTGCTACAATGTCAACGGTTCGGCGCCTTCGGGCCAGGCGAGGAGACATGGGTCTTCTTTGACAGTGGAGCTGGGAGAACCTGGCAAGCCGGGGCCGCTGGTGATTTGGCGACGACGTGCCCTTCCTCACCGTCAGAAATGCTGCTCTTGTGCTGACATTCTCCTACTTCCCTGGTGATCTGTATGTGAATGAGGACCTACACATCCCCGAGTTGCATGTCTCCTTATTCGATCTTTTAGTTGGGTGTGTGTGAGCCTTGTGTGCTGCTGTCCAGCGCCTTTGTATCTTGTCGTTTTTCTGCTTTCTTATGTTGGTTTCGAGTTTGTAATCCTGGCCGGTTGATAGCTTTGTTAATTCAAAGTCGGACTCTTCTTAAGCCTCTGTTCTAATAAAAGAGAGTAGAATGTGCATGCATGCGTTCATAAGAAGAAGTGTGTGCATATGTACGAGCGTTTACGTCTATATCATGTTAAAATAAGTGTACTCTTGCTAGCTTTTCCATTTGTACCGCCGCGGTGCTGCCGATCGAGGTTACAAGGTGTCGCAGCTGCACGAATCCATCCTCCTCCTCCAGTCCTAGCGTGGAAGCTGATTTGGTTTCCCTCGAAGATAAAGAGGTTTCCTGATTATTCGAAGATATTTGGGAAACCTAATTCAGTTTCCTTGTTTTAGATGGAGCCGTTTCCTACTCCCTCCGTTCTAAAATACTTAATACAAAGTTGGGTCATCTATTCTGGAACGGAGGGAGTAATATGTACTGTAGATGAGCAATAGGAATTGGCGACCGGTCGAGGCCAATTAATTTGCACGAGATAATTTTTCGGGTCACTAGACAACCAAATCAAAGATTCAAATTTACACTATTTATTTCTTTATCTCCACAGAGGTAAGAGGGACCATGTTCAGTTTCCTTTTCCCCTATTCTACCCACCAAGGGCCCCGATCGTGAGTCGCTGCGGCAGCCGGCAGGAGTCCATGCGGTGGTCGTCGACGCACACGCACGTCGCTCGGGCATGAAAGATAATGAGCGATCCCTACTCCCTCAATGGGGAGCGGCATCACATATATATTAATGATCGGGCAGGAGCCTGCCTTGGCATACAAGGAAGATACAAGAGTTTGAGAGGGATACGAGAAGGAAGGTTGGTTGAGATTACAGATATTTTCTCTAACACCCTCCCTTAATCTCAATTATCCTAAATTAAGATTACTCTTGAACTCTTCAAATGGTCTTGCTGAAAGTGCCTTTATGAAGCCATCTGCTACTTGGTCTTTGGAGGGAATAAACCGTATCTCAAGTTTCTTTGCTGCAACTCTTTCTCGCACAAAGTGGAAATCAATCTCTATGTGTTTTGTCCTTGCATGAAACACTGGGTTTGCAGACAAATATGTTGCTCCCAAATTATCACACCATAAGCACGAGTTTTCTTAACCCACAACTCATCAAGGAGTGACTCAACCCAAATGATTTCAGTAATTGCATTTGCCAAGGATTTGTACTCTGCTTCTGTGCTTGAACATGACACAGTGGCTTGCTTTCTAGCACTCCAGGAGATGAGGTTGGATCCAAAGAATACTGCAAAACCTCCAGTTGATCTTCTATCATCACTACATCTTGCCCAGTCAGCATAAGAGAATGCACTAATAAGAGAGGAATTATACCGTTGAAATGAAGCCCTATTCCCATAGTATGCTTCACATATCTCACAATTCTCTTAAGAGCTGCCCAATGTGCAGAGGTAGGTGCATGTAGGTATTGACAAACCTTGTTGACAGCAAATGAAATATCTGGGCGTGTGAGAGTTAGATATTGCAGTGCTCCCACAGTACTCCTATACCTTGTGCTCTCCTCCTTCCGAAGTGACTCACCTTCATATGCAGAGAGTTTTTCTAAGGAAGATAAAGGTGTAGGCACCGGCTTACAATTCTTCATTCCCATACGAGACAGAAGCTCATTAACATATTTTTCCTAATTTAACACAATGACATCTTGAGTTTTCTTGACTTCAGTGCCTAGGAAGAAGTGCAAATCACCTAGATCCTTCAAGGCAAACTCTGAGCTCAAATCATGTAAAAGAGCATTAGTTGCATTTTGTGAAGAACTTGCAACTATGATATCATCCACATATATAGAGCACAAAAATGGCTACTCCTGCCTTGTTATAAATGAATAAGGACATATCAGCCTTGGAAGCAATAAAGCCAAGATATTTCAATTGTAAGCTCAGTTTGGAATACCATGCTCTGGGTGCTTGCTTTGAACCATAGAGTGCCTTATCTCATAAACACTTCCTCTTCCAGAACACCATGCAAAAACGCGTTCTGTACATCTAGCTGCCTTAGACTCCATCCTCTGGACACAACAATAGCTAGCACTAGTCTGATAGTTGCAACTTTCACAACATGACTAAACGTGTCCTCATAGTCAATGTCATAATGTTGCTTAAAGCCCTTTGCAACTAGACGTGTCTTATACCTGTCAATGGAGCCATCTGCCCTGTTTTTGATTCTATACACCCATTTGCAATCAATGATATTTTTACCTCTCTGATTTGGTACAAGATGCCAGGTTTTGTTCCTCATGAGTGCAGAATATTCCTCATCCATCGCCTTCTTCCACTTGGGATCATCAAGTGCACTATTCAACGTTGTTGGTTCTCCTGAAATACATAGCATCCCATATGGTATAGTTCCATCTTTTCTTATTTTAGGATTTCGTATACCTTTCTGTAGCCGAGACATAACGCATGAAGAAACCTATGGCTGAACCACTGGTACACTCGCCATAGAAGATCCGAGCGAATTTGCATGTGTTGATGCAGCAGGCAAGTTTGTCGCTATGTGCGCAGGGGATCCTGTGGCTGTCGGTGTGGCCGTTGTGCCTGCAGGCACATGGGTGTCGCCCGTCCAACCCTATGCAGCGGATCCATTGCCCAACCGTGACTGGGCGCGCGTGCGTGACGAGGGGGATCCGGTCCAGCTGCTGGTCCCGCCTGTCATCAAAGTGGCCGCGTGGGAGTGGCCCTCCCTCAAATCTGGAGTGGAGCCGGCGGGGGCGCGATCCGAGGATGATCCACTCATGTGATCCGAGGACTGCGCTCACACAGGAGTGCCAGGCGCCGCCGGATCTCCTTCGTCATCCGTGCCAGGTTCGTCTTCTTCCTCAGCATGCAATATTGGTTCAAATTGAGCCATATTTTTGAAATTTTGATCATTTCGAACACCGTTTTGTCCAGGGACCTACACAGGCATAAGAGAAGAACCAGTACCAGCAGGAACATCATCACATTGATTAGTACAATTGTTGCCGCCATGATCAAAAGACCGAAGATGTGGAGGAAGAAGGAGAATTTCCTTGCGGAGAAGTGCACTGGCATTTGGACGAAGAGATGCAAAGGGAAACACAGACTCATCAAAAATAACATCTCTAGATATATAGACCCAACCAGTGGGAACATCAAGGCATTTCACCCCTTTATGCATGGGGGTATAACCTAAGAAGACACACCTTTTTGAGCGGAAAGCGGGTTTATGTGTGTTGTAGGGTCGAAGGTTGGGCCAACATGCACAACCAAATATGCGTAGAGATGTGTAGTTAGGTGTGACACCAAGGAGTTGTGTAATGGGTGTTTCAAATTTGATGACTATGCTTGGAAGTAAGTTGATAAGATATGTGGCAGTTAAAAATGCTTCATCCAAAAATTTGAGTGGCATGGATGCATTTGCTAACAATGCAAGCCCCATATCAACTATGTGATGGTGCTTTCTATCAGCAGACCCATTTTGTTGGTGAGCATGAGGGCAAGAGACATGATGTGATATGCCAAACTTTTGGAAGAAAGAGTTCAATTTTTCATACTCACCACCCCAGTCACTTTGCATAGCAATGATTTTGGAGTTCATTTTGCATTCAACAAGATTTTGGAAATTTATAAAGACTTGGAATACATCAGATCGTTTCTTCAGTAAATAAATCCAAGTAAATTTACTATAGTCATCAATAAAGCTTACAAAATAGGAAAAATCTACCAACTGAAGTAGGAGCTGGCCCCCATACATCTGAAAAGATAAGTTGTAGTGGGGCAATGGACACACTAGTAGAAATAGGGTAAGGTAATTAGCGATTTTTTGCTTGTTGACACGGATCACAAACTGACTCAACACTAGGCTCATAAGCGAGTTTATTTTTGCTAAGAACATATTTAACTATGACTGAAGATGGATGACCCAAGCGACTATGTGAAAGGAAATATGCCCTAGAGGCAATAATAAAGTTATTATTTATTTCCTTAATTCATGATAAATGTTTATTATTCATGCTATAATTGTATTAACCGGAAACTTAGTACATGTGTGAATACATAGACAAAACATATAGTCCCTAGTATGCCTCCACTAGACTAGCTTGTTAATCATAGATGGTTATGTTTACTAACCATATACATGTGTTGTCATTTGATGAACGGGATCACATCATTAGGAGAATGATGTGATGGACATGACCCATCCATTAGCTTAGCATTATGATCATGTTAGTTTCATTGCTACTGCTTTCTTCGTGACTTATACAAGTTCCTCATACTATGAGATTATGCAACTCCCGAATACCGGAGGAACACTTTGTGTGCTACCAAACGTCACAAAGTAAATGGGTGATTATAAAGGTGCTCTACAGGTGTATTCGAAGGTGTTTGTTGGGTTGGCATAGATCGAGATTAGGATTTGTCACTCCGTGTTTCGAAGAGGTATCTCTGGGCCCTCTCGGTAATACTCATCACTATAAGCCTTGCAAGCATTGTGACTAATGAGTTAGTTCCGGGATGAAGTACTACGGAACGAGTAAAGAGACTTGCCGGTAACGAGATTGAACTAGGTATTATGATACCGATGATCGAATCTCGTGCAAGTAACATACCAATGACAAAGGGAACAACGTATGTTGTTATGCAGTTTGACCGGTAAAGATCTTCGTACAATATGTAGGAACCGATATGAGCATCCAAGTTCCGCTATTGGTTATTGACCGGAGACGTGTCTTTGTCATGTCTACATAGTTCTCGAACCCATATTGTCCGCACACTTAACGTTCGATGACGATTGGTATTATCAATGTATGTGATATGATGTACCAAAGATTGTTCGGAGTCCCAGATATGATCACAAAGATGACGAGGAGTCTCCAAATGATCAAGACATAAAGATTCATATATTGGATGACTATTGTTGGTGTCAAAACTGGCGGATCTCGGGTAGGGGGTCCAGAACTGTGCGTCTAGGCGGATGGTAACAGGAGACGAGGGACACGATGTTTTTACCCAGGTTCGGGCCCTCTTGATGGAGGTAAAACCCTACGTACTGCTTGATTGATATTGATGATGTGGGTATTACAAGAGTAGATCTACCACGAGATCAAGGAGGCTAAACCCTAGAAGCTGGCCTATGGTATGATTATTGTTCGTCCTACGGACTAAAGCCATCCGGTTTATATAGACACCGGAGAGGGCTAGGGTTACACAGAGTCGGTTACAATGGTAGGAGATCTACATATCCGTATCGCCATGCTTGCCTTCCACGCCAAGGAAAGTCCCATCCGGACACGGGACGAAGTCTTCAATCTTGTATCTTCATAGTCTTGGAGTTCGGCCGATGATGATAGTTCGGCTATCCGGACACCCCCTAGTCCGGGACTCCCTCAGTAGCCCCTGAACCAGGCTTCAATGACGACGAGTCCGGCGCGCATATTGTCTTCGGCATTGCAAGGCGGGTTCTTCCTCCGAATAATTTATAGAAGATTATGAACACCAGGATAGTGTCCGGCTCTGCAAAATAAATTCCACATACCACCGTAGAGAGAATAATATTTACACAAGTTCAATCTGCTGACGTATTTTGGGGCGTGGCATCATACCACAGCCAAGTCTTTATTCGAATTGTTTTTATTGTACCACCTCAGCGCGTTTAGCGAAGCGGTTTCCTTGGCACATCTTGTCGAAGCAGAGATCGTGTTCCCCTTATTCCGGGATTCCCATCAATACGGACGTGGGTAACCCAACCGCGCCATTGATTGCAGTGCTTGGGAGATAAGCGAGTTTTATCAGGCTGGTGGGGACGCATGGTTTCATCCGCCCATATAAGGGGATAAAGATCCACCCTTTTACCTACGCCTTCTTCCTCCTTTGCCTATCCATCTCCGCGAACTCGAGCTCCAGCGCCCAAGTCCGCACATCTCACCTCAACCTTCTCCAACTATGTCCGGAGCGGGAGGCAAGTGGATGGCCTCCTCCGTTACGGAGGGGCATATCTAGAAGCTGCGCAGCGCCGGATACCTGTCCAGCGACATTGCGCACCGGCTCCCCAACGAGGGGGAGCTCATCCCCACCCCCAGGCCCCATGAGAGTGTAGTATTTCTTTCCCATTTCCTCCGCGGACTGGGCTTCCCACTTCATCCCTTTGTCCGGGGGCTCATGTTCTACTACGGCCTGGATTTCCATGATCTGGCCCCGAATTTCATCCTCAACATCTTGGCATTTATCATCGTGTGTGAGGCCTTCCTCTGCATCAAGCCCCACTTCGGCTTGTGGCTCAAGACCTTCAGTGTCAAGCCGAAGGTGTGAAGGGCAGCCAAGCAGAGTGCGGAGGCGCCATGGTGGGCAAGATGCCCAATGTTACTTGGCTTGAGGGCACCTTCGTGGAAACCATTAAGGGGTGGCAATCGGGGTGGTTCTACATCACCGAGCCGCGTGACCCTGAATGGGCAGCGGCCCCCAAATTCAGATCTGGCATCCCCATACGGCTCACCTCCTGGAAGGAGAGTGGCCGGATATGGGGCGATTCGGAGGAGCTGACCGGACTTCAAGCCTGCATCCAAAAGCTAGTGAAGAAGAAGCTCAAGCTTGTCAACGTAGTCCAGGTCATGCTCATCCGCCGGATTCTCCCATGCCAACAACGGGACTTCAATATGTGGGAGTTCGATCCGGCGCAGCACCAGACCTTGAGCGGGCTCTTTGACACTACGTACGAAGAGGCCTGGAGGGTGCTGTTTAAGGGCGCCGAGGCTCCCACATCCGCCACCGAAGATCGCGGATTCAGCTCGCAGCGTCCGGCTAGCGAGGTAAGCGATTTTGCCCTTTATAGGACGCTTGTTTTCCATAGTTTGACTCTATGCGGGATCTAAACTCCCTCTCCTTTGACAGGACTGGCTGAAGAAGGCCGAGCAGACTATCTGTCCGGCCCCTTTGCCAGAAGACCCAGCGGACGCCCGTTTAACGGGGATGCTGGCTCCGGCACCCCACGTGGTGCTGGAGAAGAAGGCCAAGAAGAAGGCCACGGGCACTCGAAAGAGTTCCCGTTTTCATGTGTCATCAGATGATGACACCGAGGCAGACTCCTCCCACGAAGGCGAGGAGGAGAAGAAAGAGGCCTCTCCCCCAGCAGGGGGAGGGAAGAAAAGGAAGGCCTCCCCAACGAGGGAGGCCGAAGGGTCCAACAAGGGAAGGACTCTTCCCCCGGACTGCTCTGCCAACGCCAGCGACGACGACGAGGATTGGCCTCCAAGGGCCAAGCCCCTGGCGAGATCGTAAGTATCCAAACTCCCGAATAACTTCATGATTTTTATTTTTGCCACATGGTGTTGGGTTTCGTAGTAATTTCAAAAATTTTCCTACGCGCACACAGGATCATGTGATGCATAGCAACGAGAGGAGAGTGTTGTCTACGTACCCAACGCAGACCGACTGCGGAAGCAATGACACGACGTAGAGGAAGTAGTCGTACGTCTTCACGATCCAACCGATCAAGCACCGAAACTACGGCACCTCCGAGTTCGAGCACACGTTCAGCTCGATGACGATCCCCGGACTCCGATCCAGCAAAGTGTCGGGGAAGAGTTTCGTCAGCACGACGGCGTGGTGACGATCTTGATGAACTACAGCAGCAGGGCTTCGCCTAAACTCCGCTACAGTATTATCGAGGAATATGGTGGCAGGGGGCACCGCACACGGCTAAGGAATCGATCACGTGGATCAACTTGTGTCAACTTGTGTCAACTTGTGTCAACTTGTGTGTTTAGAGGTGCCCCTGCCTCCGTATATAAAGGAGGAGAGGAGGGGAGGCTGGCCGGCCAAAGAGGGAGGCGCAGGAGAGTCCTACTCCCTCTGGGAGTAGGATTCCTCCCCCCAATCCTAGTCCAACTAGGATTCCTCGGAAGGGAAGGGAGAGAGGGGGGCCGGCCACCTTCTCCTAGTCCTAATAGGACTAGGGGAGGGGAAAGAGGCGCAGCCACCTTGGGCTGCCCCTTTCTCCTTTCCACTAAGGCCCATGATGGCCCATATGGCTCCCGGGGGGTTCCGGTAACCTCCCGGTAACCCGGTAAAATCCCGATTTCACCCGGAACACTTCCGATGTCCAAACATAGGCTTCCAATATATCAATCTTTACGTCTCGACCATTTCGAGACTCCTCGTCATGTCCGTGATCACATCCGGGACTCCGAACAACCTTCGGTACATCAAAATGCATAAACTCATAATATAACTGTCATCGTAACCTTAAGCGTGCGGACCCTACGGGTTCGAGAACAATGTAGACATGACCGAGACATGTCTCTGGTCAATAACCAATAGCGGGACCTGGATACCCATATTGGCTCCTACATATTCTACGAAGATCTTTATCGGTCAGACCGCATAACAACATACGTTGTTCCCTTTGTCATCGGTATGTTACTTGCCCGAGATTCGATCGTCGGTATCCAATACCTAGTTCAATCTCGTTAACGGCAAGTCTCTTTACTCGTTCCGTAATACATCATCTCATAACTAACATATTAGTTGTAATGCTTGCAAGGCTTATGTGATGTGTATTACCGAGAGGGCCCAGAGATACCTCTCCGACAATCGGAGTGACAAATCCTAATCTCGAAATACGCCAACCCAACATCGACCATTGGAGACACCTGTAGTACTCCTTTATAATCACCCATTTACGTTGTGACGTTTGGTAGTACCCAAAGTGTTCCTCCGGTAAACGGGAGTTGCATAATCTCATAGTCGTAGGAACATGTATAAGTCATGAAGAAAGCAATAGCAACATACTAAACGATCAGGTGCTAAGCTAATGGAATGGGTCATGTCAATCAGATCATTCTACTAATGATGTGACCTCGTTAATCAAATAACAACTCATTGTTCATGGTTAGGAAACATAACCATCTTTGATTAACGAGCTAGTCAAGTAGAGGCATACTAGTGACACTCTGTTTGTCTATGTATTCACACATGTATTATGTTTCCGGAAAATACAATTCTAGCGTGAATAATAAACATTTATCATGATTATAAGGAAATAAATAATAACTTTATTATTGCCTCTAGGGCATATTTCCTTCAGTCTCCCACTTGCACTAGAGTCAATAATCTAGATTACACTGTAATGAATCTAACACCCATGGAGCTTTGGTGCTGATCATGTTTTGCTCGTGGAAGAGGCTTAGTCAACGGGTCTGCAATATTCAGATCCGTATGTATCTTGCAAATCTCTATGTCTCCCACCTGGACTAGATCCCGGATGGAGTTGAAGCGTCTCTTGATGTGTTTGGTCTTTTTGTGAAATCTGGATTCCTTTGCCAAGGCAATTGCACCAGTATTGTCACAAAAGATTTTCATTGGACCCGATGCACTAGGTATGACACCTAGATCGGATATGAACTCCTTCATCCAGACTCCTTCATTTGCTGCTTCCGAAGCAGCTATGTATTCCGCTTCACATGTAGATCCCGCTATGACGCTTTGTTTAGAACTGCACCAACTGACAGCTCCACCGTTTAATGTAAACACGTATCCGGTTTGTGATTTAGAATCGTCCGGATCAGTGTCAAAGCTTGCATCAACGTAACCTTTTACGATGAGCTCTTTGTCACTTCCATATACGAGAAACATATCCTTAGTCCTTTTCAGGTATTTCAGGATGTTCTTGACCGCTGTCCAGTGATCCATTCCTGGATTACTTTGGTACCTCCCTGCTAAACTTATAGCAAGGCACACATCAGGTCTGGTACACAGCATTGCATACATGATAGAGCCTATGGCTGATGCATAGGGAACATCTTTCATATTCTCTCTATCTTCTGCAGTGGTCGGGCATTGAGTCTTACTCAATTTCACACCTTGTAACACAGGCAAGAACCCTTTCTTTGCTTGATCCATTTTGAATTTCTTCAAAATTTTGTCAAGGTATGTGCTTTGTGAAAATCCAATTAAGCGTCTTGATCTGTCTCTTATAGATCTTAATGCCTAATATGTAAGCAGCTTCACCGAGGTCTTTCATTGAAAAACTTTTATTCAAGTATCCCTTTATGCTATCCAGAAATTCTATATCATTTCCAATCAGTAATATGTCATCCACATATAATATCAGAAATGCTACAGAGCTCCCACTCACTTTCTTGTAAATACAGGCTTCTGCAAAAGTCTGTATAAAACCAAATGCTTTGATCACACTATCAAAACGTTTATTCCAACTCCGAGAGGCTTGCACCAGTCCATAAATGGATCGCTGGAGCTTGCACACTTTGTTAGCTCCCTTTGGATCGACAAAACCTTCTGGTTGCATCATATACAACTCTTCTTCCAGGAATCCATTCAGGAATGCAGTTTTGACATCCATTTGCCAAATTTCATAATCATAAAATGCGGCAATTGCTAACATGATTCGGACGGACTTAAGCATCGCTACGGGTGAGAAGGTCTCATCGTAGTCAATTCCTTGAACTTGCCGAAAACCTTTTGCGACAAGTCGAGCTTTGTAGACAGTAACATTACCATCAGCGTTAGTCTTCTTCTTAAAGATCCATTTATTCTCAATCGCTTGCCGATCATCGGGCAAGTCAACCAAAGTCCATACTTTGTTCTCATACATGGATCCCATCTCAGATTTCATGGCTTCTAGCCACTTTGCGGAATCTGGGCTCACCATCGCTTCTTCATAGTTCGTAGGTTCATCATGATCTAGTAGCATGACCTCCAGAACAGGATTACCGTACCACTCTGGTGCGGATCTTACTCTGGTTGATCTACGAAGTTCAGTAGTATCTTGATCTGAAGTTTCATGATCATTATCATTGGCTTCCTCACTAACTGGTGTAGGTGTCACTGAAACAGTTTTCTGTGATGAACTACTTTCCAGTAAGGGAGCAGGTACAGTTACCTCGTCAAGTTCTACTTTCCTCCCACTCACTTCTTTCGAGAGAAACTCCTTCTCTAGAAATGATCCATTCTTAGCAACAAATGTTTTTCCTTCGGATCTGTGATAGAAGGTGTACCCAACAGTTTCCTTTGGGTATCCTATGAATACACATTTCTCCGATTTGGGTTCGAGCTTATCAGGTTGAAGCTTTTTCACATAAGCATCGCAGCCCCAAACTTTAAGAAACGACAACTTTGGTTTCTTGTCAAACCATAGTTCATAAGGCGTCGTCTCAACGGATTTTGATGGTGCCCTATTTAACGTGAATGCGGCCGTCTCTAAAGCATATCCCCAAAATGATAGCGGTAAATCTGTAAGAGACATCATAGATCGCACCATATCTAGTAATGTACGATTACGACGTTCGGACACACCATTACGCTGTGGTGTTCCGGGGGGCGTGAGTTGCGAAACTATTCCACAGTTTTTCAAATGTACACCAAACTCGTAACTCAAATATTCTCCTCCACGATCAGATCGTAGAAACTTTATTTTCTTGTTACGATGATTTTCAACTTCACTCTGAAATTCTTTGAACTTTTCAAATGTTTCAGACTTATGCTTCATTAAGTAGATATATCCATATCTGCTCAAATCATCTGTGAAGGTGAGAAAATAACGATATCCGCCACGAGCCTCAATATTCATCGGACCACATACATCGGTATGTATGATTTCCAACAAATCTGTTGCTCTCTCCATAGTACCGGAGAACGGTGTTTTAGTCATCTTGCCCATGAGGAACGGTTCGCAAGTACCAAGTGATTCATAATCAAGTGGTTCCAAAAGTCCATTAGTATGGAGTTTCTTCATGCGTTTTACACCGATATGACCTAAACGACAGTGCCACAAATAAGTTGCACTTTCATTATCAACTCTGTATCTTTTGGTTTCAACATTATGAATATGTGTATTACTACTATCGAGATTTAGTAAGAATAGACCACTCTTCAAGGGTGCATGACCATAAAAGATATTACTCATATAAATAGAACAACCATTATTCTCTGATTTAAATGAATAACCGTCTCGCATTAAACAAGATCCAGATATAATGTTCATGCTCAACGCTGGCACCAAATAACAATTATTTAGGTCTAATATTAATCCCGAAGGTAGATGTAGAGGTAGCGTGCCGACCGCGATCACATCGACTTTGGAACCGTTTCCCACGCGCATCGTCACCTCGTCCTTTGCCGGTGCCCGCTTATTCTGTAGTCCCTGTTTCGAGTTGCAAATATTAGCAACAGAACCAGTATCAAATACCCAGGTGCTACTGCGAGCATTGGTAAGGTACACATCAATAACATGTATATCACATATACCTTTGTTCACCTTGCCATCCTTCTTATCCGCCAAATACTTGGGGCAGTTCCGCTTCCAGTGACCAGTCTGCTTGCAGTAGAAGCACTCAGTTTCAGGCTTAGGTCTAGACTTGGGTTTCTTCTCTTGAGCAGCAACTTGCTTGCCGTTCTTTTTGAAGTTCCCCTTTTTCTTCCCTTTGCCCTTTTTCTTGAAACTAGTGGTCTTGTTAACCATCAACACTTGATGCTCCTTCTTGATTTCTACCTCCGCAGCTTTTAGCATTGCGAAGAGCTCGGGAATAGTCTTGTTCATCCCTTGCATATTATAGTTCATCATGAAGCTCTTGTAGCTTGGTGGCAGTGATTGGAGAATTCTGTCAATGACGCAATCATCTGGAAGATTAACTCCCAATTGAATCAAGTGATTATTATACCCAGACATTTTGAGTATATGCTCACTGACAGAACTGTTCTCTTCCATCTTGCAGCTATAGAACTTATTGGAGACTTCATATCTCTCAATCCGGGCATTTGCTTGAAATATTAACTTCAACTCCTAGAACATCTCATATGCTCCATGATGTTCAAAACGTCGTTGAAGTCCCGATTCTAAGCCGTAAAGCATGGCACACTGAACTATCGAATAGTCATCAGCTTTGCTCTGCCAGACGTTCATAACATCTGGCGTTGCTCCAGCAGCAGGCCTGGCACCCAGCGGTGCTTCCAGGACGTAATTCTTCTGTGCAGCAATGAGGATAATCCTCAAGTTACGGACCCAGTCCGTGTAATTGCTACCATCATCTTTCAACTTTGCTTTCTCAAGGAACGCATTAAAATTTAACGGAACAACAGCACGAGCCATCTATCTACAATCAACATAAACAAGCAAGATACTATCAGGGACTAAGTTCATGATAAATTTTAAGTTCAGTTAATCATATTATTAAAGAACTCCCACTTAGATAGACATCCCTCTAATCCTCTAAGTGATCACGTGATCCAAATCAACTAAACCATGTCCGATCATCACGTGAGATGGAGTAGTTTCATCGGTGAACATCATTATGTTGATCATATCTACTATATGATTCACGCTCGACCTTTCGGTCTCCGTGTTCCGAGGCCATATCTGCATATGCTAGGCTCGTCAAGTTTAACCTGAGTATTCTGCGTGCGCAACTGTTTTGCACCCGTTGTATTTGAACGTAGAGCCTATCACACCCGATCATCACGTGGTGTCTCAGCACGAAGAACTTTTGCAACGGTGCATACTCAGGGAGAACACTTCTTGATAATTTAGTGAGAGATCATCTTATAATGCTACCGTCAATCAAAGCAAGATAAGATGCATAAAAAGATAAACATCACATGCAATCAATATAAGTGATATGATATGGCCATCATTATCTTGTGCTTGTGATCTCCATCTCCGAAGCACCGTCATGATCACCATCGTCACCGGCGCGACACCTTGATCTCCATCGTAGCATCGTTGTCGTCTCGCCAATCTTATGCTTCCACGACTATCACTACCGTTTAGCAATAAAGTAAAGCATTACATCGCGATTGCATTGCATACAATAAAGCGACAACCATATGGCTCCTGCCAGTTGCCGATAACTTGGTTACAAAACATGATCATCTCATACAATAAAATTCAGCATCATGCCTTGACCATATCACATCACAACATGCCCTGCAAAAACAAGTTAGACGTCCTCTACTTTGTTGTTGCATGTTTTACGTGGCTGCTACGGGCTTAAGTAAGAACCAATCTCACCTACGCATCAAAACCACAACGATAGTTTGTCAAATAGACTCTGTTTTAACCTTCGCAAGGACCGGGCGTAGCCATACTTGGTTCAACTAAAGTTGGAGAGGCAGTCGCCCGCAAGCCATCTCTGTGCAAAGCACGTCGAGGGAACCGGTCTCGCGTAAGCGTACGCGTAAGGTTGGTCCGGGTCGTCTCGTCCAACAATACCGCTGAACCAAAATATGACATGCTGGTAGGCAGTATGACTTGTATCGTCCACAACTCACTTGTGTTCTACTCGTGCATATAACATCAACATCATTAACCTAGGCTCTGATACCACTGTTGGGTTTCGTAGTAATTTCAAAAATTTTCCTACGCGCACATAGGATCATGTGATGCATAGCAACGAGAGGAGAGTGTTGTCTACGTACCCAACGCAGACCGACTGCGGAAGCAATGACACGACGTAGAGGAAGTAGTCGTACGTCTTCACGATCCAACCGATCAAGCACCGAAACTACGGCACCTCCGAGTTCGAGCACACGTTCAGCTCGATGACGATCCCCGGACTCCGATCCAGCAAAGTGTCGGGGAAGAGTTTCGTCAGCACGACGGCGTGGTGACGATCTTGATGAACTACAGCAGCAGGGCTTCGCCTAAACTCCGCTACAGTATTATCGAGGAATATGGTGGCAGGGGGCACCGCACACGGCTAAGGAATCGATCACGTGGATCAACTTGTGTCAACTTGTGTGTTTAGAGGTGCCCCTGCCTCCGTATATAAAGGAGGAGAGGAGGGGAGGCTGGCCGGCCAAAGAGGGAGGCGCAGGAGAGTCCTACTCCCTCTGGGAGTAGGATTCCTCCCCCCAATCTTAGTCCAACTAGGATTCCTCGGAGGGGAAGGGAGAGAGGGGGGCCGGCCACCTTCTCCTAGTCCTAATAGGACTAGGGGAGGGGGAAGAGGCGCAGCCACCTTGGGCTGCCCCTTTCTCCTTTCCACTAAGGCCCATGATGGCCCATATGGCTCCCGGGGGGTTCCGGTAACCTCCCGGTAACCCGGTAAAATCCCGATTTCACCCGGAACACTTCCGATGTCCAAACATAGGCTTCCAATATATCAATCTTTACGTCTCGACCATTTCGAGACTCCTCGTCATGTCCGTGATCACATCCGGGACTCCGAACAACCTTCGGTACATCAAAATGCATAAACTCATAATATAACTGTCATCGTAACCTTAAGCGTGCGGACCCTACGGGTTCGAGAACAATGTAGACATGACCGAGACATGTCTCTGGTCAATAAACAATAGCGGGACCTGGATGCCCATATTGGCTCCTACATATTCTACGAAGATCTTTATCGGTCAGACCGCATAACAACATACGTTGTTCCCTTTGTCATCGGTATGTTACTTGCCCGAGATTCGATCGTCGGTATCCAATACCTAGTTCAATCTCGTTAACGGCAAGTCTCTTTACTCGTTCCATAATACATCATCTCACAACTAACATATTAGTTGTAATGCTTGCAAGGCTTATGTGATGTGTATTACCGAGAGGGCCCAGAGATACCTCTCCGACAATCGGAGTGACAAATCCTAATCTCGAAATACGCCAACCCAACATCGACCATTGGAGACACCTGTAGTACTCCTTTATAATCACCCATTTACTTTGTGACGTTTGGTAGTACCCAAAGTGTTCCTCCGGTAAACGGGAGTTGCATAATCTCATAGTCGTAGGAACATGTATAAGTCATGAAGAAAGCAATAGCAACATACTAAACGATCAGGTGCTAAGCTAATGGAATGGGTCATGTCAATCAGATCATTCTACTAATGATGTGACCTCGTTAATCAAATAACAACTCATTGTTCATGGTTAGGAAACATAACCATCTTTGATTAACGAGCTAGTCAAGTAGAGGCATACTAGTGACACTCTGTTTGTCTATGTATTCACACATGTATTATGTTTCCGGAAAATACAATTCTAGCATGAATAATAAACATTTATCATGATTATAAGGAAATAAATAATAACTTTATTATTGCCTCTAGGGCATATTTCCTTCACATGGTGTCTTTCTAATGCCGCATACAACCATGCAGTCCGCCCAAGGAGGATCTTCCCGCTTCGTCAAGCGGGTCCTTGGGTGCGTCGGATATGGATTCCCTTCCGACCGCCTCCTCCCCTCGTGATGCGGACGATGCCGAGGTGGGATCCCGGGAAGGGACCCGCCAGGAGGAGGAGGCCCCGGAGGTGCCGCAGGGCAACCTCCCGGACTTTGCACCGGACTCCGCACCAGAACCTGTAGTGGCTCCGGAGTCCGGCGGGCGGCCCCTTCGTAAGAAGGGCAAGACCGTGACACCGGCGGCCTCCGTCCAACCGGAGGCGCCGGATAGCTTGCTGGAGGCGCTCAACGGCGCTTCCATCGAAGAAGGACACCGCACCATCATGGGTGCGGTGATTCAGAAGGTTTAGCTCGCCAAGAGCGGGCTGACCGAAGCCTGCAGCAGCCTTCTAACAGGCTTTGAGGTAAGAATTTTGATATATGTAAAATAGTAGCGCATAGACAGTAGCCCCTGATGCTCGGTTCGGTGTTCGGAAAGAAAAAACCGGACCGAGGATCTAAAAAGATACACGCAGGAGTCATAAAAATTATGTCAATATGGGATTGCAGGCTGTGCTGTTCACCCCTGCCGCACTGACTGCGGAGGTCAATACTTTGAAGCAAAGCCTCAAGCGGTCCGAGAACGAGCTCGGCCGTGCCAAGAAGCAGCTCGAGGACAAGGAAGGTGAGTAACACCTTATTAAAATTGTACCTTACAAAAAAGGATTTGGTTGCAAGAAAAATGACAAGGATAATGTGGGTATTGCAGGGGCCACTAACAAGGTGGCGACCCTGAAGGAGGCGGTGTCCGCGGCCGAACTTAATGTGGCCGCGGAGCGCACCGAGCGAGAGAAGCAGGAGGCGCGGGTGGTGGAGGTACAACAAGAGATCCAGGCTCTCGTGGAAAAACATGAGAGTTTGGAGCGCGACTCGAAGAATCGAGAGTCCGAGCTTGCATCGGCTCTTGAGTGTGCCATAGCCGCTAAGGCCGAAGCCTACAAGGCCCTCCAGGAAATCGAGGCGTTAAAGAAAATAGCGGCGGGTAAGGCATTTTTCATGCAAAGTAAGCATGTGAGTGTGAATTACCTATCACTTACCCGAATTCGAAGCTCTCCAGGAGCGTTCGCAGATCTGCCCCGCAGCGTGTCTGATGCTGCCGCCTTTTATAGGGCCGAGGAGGGGAGCTCGACGGAGAAGGTCTTTTGGTCTCAGTATGCTGAGGCCGGACATCCGGTGCCCCTTAGCGACCAGCTGAAGTAGCTGGTCAAGCTCCACAAGGTGGCCGAACAGGCCATGAAGGGCCTCATAGTTCGGCTGTGGCCCAAAGAGGCCATGCCTGGGAGGTACTTCGGCCTGGTGCGGCGGCTGGTGGATGCGTGTCCATGGGTTGAAGTCATCAAGTACTCCGCCTGTATTGAAGGTGCCTGTCGGGCCCTTGCCCGCGCAAAGGTGCACTGGGGAAAGATGTATGCTGAGAAGCTTGTGACAGACGCGCCACCGCCGGGCAAGGAGTATCGCACGCCCGAGATGTATTATAAGAGTGTCCTGAAGGGTTCTCGCATTATTGCGGGTGAGTGCTCCAAAGATGTAATATTTGAGTAGACTCGCATTTTGTTATCCTGTGCGCTAAAAACTTTGTTCATATGCGCTAAGCAACGCTTGTTAATTTAAAGTATTACCTTCTGTGCGGCCGTTTATCAAATCTGAGAGATGGCAAGTCGTCGGCTTCAGCCCCCATGCCACGAGTGCTGGGGTGTTCGGGATAAATTTGAGCACTCTTGTTCCCATTTTTGGGTCCATCTAGGGAGGCGCTCAACACAACGAACCAGGCAACCGGACTTATAATGCTTGAACACTCTCACTTAGCCATAGAGTTCTATAATTTTAAATTTCGGCGAAGCCCCTGGTGTTCGGAAGACCGAATTTGGGGTGCTATCCACGCCTGGGCCGGACAAAGCCGGTTCCTCGCTCTAAGCGGCATAAGTCTTTAGGGACTCGAAAAAAACCTCTCGAACAGCGACCGGCTCTTGCCTCATCATGACGGTCAGTTTTAGCTTTCTCCACTGAGGCGCTCGCCCAGCTCAACTGGGGCGCAATCGCAGTGGTTCTCCCAGTGCTACCTTAGCCGATATAACGGAACGTAAGGTACCAAAACATGGGAGCCGGGCAAACCCAACTATTGACCCAAGACATGACTCGGAGCTGATGCATATAATGCTATAAGTTCGGGGTGCCGCACTTGTGAAAGTGTTCGGACTTATCACACCATGATGCGGGAAACATAAGCCCCTAGTGTATTTAGCCATACCAAAGTGTACGGATGCAACATGTCATAAATGAACATATGTATAAGAAATGAATGCAATTATAAGCAAAAAGGTGCTGCATTGTTTATTCAAGTAATACTGCTGTGAATGCATAACGATACAAATAGTGCGATAAGAAAGGGATGGGACTATTAAACATGTCCCCCTCCAGGGGTAGGCTGCGGAATGGTGTATAAAACAGATTTAATGCTCGTAATGGAGACCACCTGGATATTCATCGTAGCCTTTCTCCTTCCCTGGCTGTTGCATCGTAAGTTTGGCAGGTCTACTACCGGACAGGGCCTCTGATGAACGGAGTCCTGTGGGTAAAAAAAAAGAAAGAGAAAAAAAGAACGACACACTTGAGAGCCCCTGGTGTGGTTAAGCCGCATTCTGGGCTTATCATGGTCGTGCCCCTCCCCCTATGCCCATGGTATCTTCAGAGCGTAATGATGTACGTGAAGGATCGGTCTTGCAATTTTGCAGGGGCTGGGGTTGGGGCCGCATTTCTACGCGTGCTTGGAACATGCCAGGTGGTCTTGTTGTAGGTTACTCCGGGCGCGTTTAGCCGTGTCCGGTCGCTTAACGGCCGGACTCGAGAATTGCCTTAAGAGGCTGCACTGTACTTCTGCCGCGAGAGCCGCTGTATGTTCCTCCGTTCGGAGAGAGCATTCCGTGTTTCCGTTGACCGTGATGACTCCTCGAGGGCCTGGCATCTTGAGCTTGAGGTATGCGTAGTGCGGAACCGCGTTGAACTTTGCAAACGCGGTACGTCCGAGCAGAGCATGATAGCCGCTGCGGAACGGAACTATGTCGAAGATTAACTCCTCGCTTCGGAAGTTATCCGGGGATCCGAAGACCACTTCCAGTGTAACTGAGCCTGTACAATTGGCCTTTACACCTGGTATGACGCCTTTAAAGGTCGTCTTTGTAGGTTTAATCCTTGAGGGGTCTATGCCCATTTTACGCACTGTATCCTGATAAAGCAGGTTCAGGCTGCTGCCGCCGTCCATCAGGACTCTGGTGAGGTGAAATCCATCGACGATTGGGTCTAAAACTAATGCGGCGAATCCGCCGTGGCGGATGCTGGTGGGGTGGTCCCTTCGATCAAAAGTGATCGGGTAGGAGGACCATGGGTTGAACTTCGGGGCGACTGGCTCCATCGCGTATACATCCCCGAGTGAACGCTTCCGCTCCCTTTTGGGTATGTGGGTTGCGTATATCATGTTCACCATCCGCACTTGTGGGGGAAAACCCTTCTGTCCTCTATTGTTCGGCGATCGGGTCTCTTCCTCGTCATCACCATGCAGCCCCTTGTCGTTGTTTTCGGCAATTAACTTGCCTGCCTGCTTCAATACCCAACAGTCACTGTTGGTGTGGTTAGCTGCCTTGTCGGGGGTGCCGTGTATCTGGCACGAGCGATCGAGTATTCGGTCCAAATTGGACGGACCCGGAGTAGTTCTTTTGAATGGCTTTTTCCGCTGACCGGATTTAGAGCCTCTGAATCCGGCATTGACTGCCGTATCCTCATTATTGTCGCCGTTAATGCGGCGTTTGTTCTTGTTGCGACGCGACCTGCCATTGTGGTCCTTGATATCCGGACTGCCAGAATTTTTGCTGAGGTTGTTGCTGCGGGCTAGCCAGCTGTCTTCTCCCGCGCAGAAGCGGGTCATGAGTGATGTGAGGGCTGCCATGGATTTCGGCTTTTCCTGCCCCAGGTGTCGGGCAAGCCACTCATCGCAGATGTTATGTCTGAAGGCCGCGAGGGCCTCCGCATCCGTACAGTCAACGATTTGATTTTTCTTAGTTAAGAACCGTGTCTAGAATTGTCTGGCTGATTTGTCTGACTGCTGAATTATGTGGCTTAGGTCGTCAGCGTCTAGTGGTCGCACATACGTGCCCTGGAAGTTATCAAGGAATGCGGCTTCCAGGTGCTCCCAACTCCCAATTGATTCTGCTGGTATGCTGTTAAGCCAATGCCGAATTGGTCCTTTAAGCTTGAGTGGGAGGTATTTGATGGCGTGGAGATCATCACCGCGGGCCATGTGGATATGAAGGAGATAGTCTTCGATCCAAACCGCGGGGTCCATTGTGCCATCATAAGATTCAATATTCATGGGTTTAAACCCTTCGGTGATTTGATGATCCATTACTTCATCTGTGAAGCATAGTGGGTGTGTGGCGCCTCTGTATTGGGCTATATCACGACGAAGCTCAAAAGAGTTTTGTCTACTGTGTTCGGCCCGGCCGGACTTGCTGTGTCCGGCGCGACGCTTGTCGTCACGTATCATGGGGCGCCCCCGCGATCCGTAGATCGATCTTGATTGTCTTGCCTTATCCTCCAATATATCTCACAAGTCCGGAGCGTTCCCTTGTGGTCTTGTGCTTTTCGAGCGATGCCGGGGTACGGTTCTAATGGAGGGCCTAGAGGCCTCTCTGTCGCAGCCACGGGGTGGCCGGTCAGCCTTATCGTGCTCTGGTGATGCGGGTTTATATGCCTCCTCCTCTAATTGGGGTAGCAGCTTGCGTTTGGGGTAGCTTTTGGAGGGGCATTCCAGCTCATGCTCTTCGGCCGCAAGGACTTCAGTCCATCTGTCGGCTAGCAGATCTTGATCAGCTCTAAGCTGTTGCTGCTTTTTCTTGAGGCTGTAAGCCTGCGTTTAAAACGCTCTTGTTCGGCGGGATCCTCAGGCACGACAAATTCATCGTCGTCGAGGCTTTCCTCGTCTCCGGAGGGAGGCATGTAATTATCATTCTCTACCTCTTCGTATGCCGCTCTCTCGTGAGGGCTCGCGTCTCCGTCCTCCTGTGCTGAATCTTGCTGCAGGGGGTTGTCTTCGGCACTGTCTGGGGTGTTATTATCTCCGGTGCCGGAATCTCCATTGTTGCTTTGGCGGGATTTAGAGCGGCGCCGCTGACGCTGGCGTTTGGGCTGTTTCTTGGAGGGGTCATCCTCCTCTGTTCCTCCACCGTTCCCATCCTTTGGGATATCCACCATGTATATGTCATATGATGAGGTGGCTTTCCAGTGCCCAGTAGGCGCTGGTTCTTGGTCGTCTCCGGCATCGTTGTCCATACCATCGATGTCTTTGGAGTCGAAGTCTAGCATGTCGGTTAGATCGTCGACAGTGGCTACTAGGTGGGTGGTGGGTGGGTTTTGAATTTCTTCGTCGTCCGCTTCCCAACCGTCTTGACCGCAGTCCGGCCAGGGCTCTCTTGATAACGAGAGATACTTTAGCAAACTCAAGATGTCGCTGAAAGGTGAGTGTTGAAAGATGTCCGCAGCGGTGAACTCCATGATCGGCGCCCAATCGGATTCGATTGGAGGGGTCGCGGGAGGTACGGAGTCCGGCGAGGAGTCCGGCACCTCTGAAAGATCGAGGATGTTGCCTAGAGGGGGGGGGGGTGAATAGGCGCTTTAAAATAATTACGGTTTAGGCTTGAACAAATGCGGAATAAACCTAGCGATTAATTTGTCAAGCACAAAACCTACAACAACTAGGCTCACCTATGTGCACCAACAACTTATGCTAAGCAAGATAAGCAACTAAGTGATAGCAAGATATATGACAAAGAATAATATGGCTATCACAAAGTAAAGTGCATAAGTAAAGGGGCTCGGGTAAGAGATAACCGAGGCACGCGGAGACGATGATGTATCCCGAAGTTCACACCCTTGCGGATGCTAATCTCCGTTTGGAGCGGTGTGGAGGCACAATGCTCCCCAAGAAGCCACTAGGGCCACCGTAATCTCCTCACGCCCTCGCACAATGCAAGATGCCGTGATTCCACTAAGGGACCCTTGAGGGCGGTCACCGAACCCGTACAAATGGCAACCCTTGGGGGCGGTCACCGAACCCGTACACTTTGGCAACCCTTGGGGGCGGTCACTGGTACCCGTCAAATTGCTCGGGGCGATCTCCACAACCTAATTGGAGACCCCGACGCTTGCCCGGAGCTTTACACCACAATGATCGAGCTCCGAACACCACCAACCGTCTAGGGCGCCCAAGCACCCAAGAGGAACAAGCTCAAGGGCACCCAGCACCCAAGAGTAATAAGCTTCTCAACTTGTAACTTCCACGTATCACCGTGGAGAACTCAAACCGATGCACCAAATGCAATGGCAAGGGCACACGGAGTGCCCAAGTCCTTCTCTCTCAAATCCCACCGAAGCAACTAATGCTAGGGAGGAAAATGAGAGGAAGAACAAGAAGGAGAACACCAAGAACTCCAAGAACTAGATCCAAGGGGTTCCCCTCACATAGAGGAGAAAGTGATTGGTGGAAATGTGGATCTAGATCTCCTCTCTCTTTTCCCTCAAAAACTAGCAAGAATCCATGGATGGATTGAGAGTTAGCAAGCTCGAAGAAGGTCAACAATGGGGGAAGAACACGAGCTCAAAGGATAAGGTTGAATGGGAAAGAAGACCCCATTTTATAGGAGCTCCCGAATCCAACCGTTATGCTCACAACCCGCACAGAGGGGTACTACCGCTCCAAGGAGCGGTACTACCGCTAGGGCGGTAGTACCCCTTCGAAACACAACAGCGAGGAGGAAAAAAGGCCAAAAGAACCTTCGGAGCGGTAGTACCGCTCGTCCTCACGGTACTACCGCTCAACCTCACGGTCCTACCGCAAATGGTAGCGGTACTACTGCTTGCGAGCGGTACTAAAAAAAACTTCTGTGCGTACTTCCGCTGAGCAAAACACGAGATTTTGGTCCGGAGCGGTACTACCGCTTAGAAGCCGCGGTAGCACTGCTCTAGGGCGGTACTACCGCTCAGGAGCCGCGGTAGTACTGCTCTGGAGCGGTAGTAAAAAATTACATCCGCTCTAGTCGCGGTAGTACCGCTGCAGCCTTTACCAAAACAGCCACAACTTTTGCAAACGGACTCCGAATTCAACGAAACCAAGTTTGTTGGAAAGCTAACAACATGGGCTAACACAATCTTGATAGAAATATGAAGAATAATTAAATGAGAAAAGTCCCAAAGGAAAATGGTGAGAAACCTTCCTCGAAAAAGACTGGTAAAACCTCCAACACCGAAAACATCATAGAAGACGCATGTGAACTCCGTTTTCGATGAACTCAAGCTTGTCATCAAGATGACCATAAGCTCTAAGACTCACAAAGAGAACCAAACAAGAACCAAGAAACATGATGCAAGGATGCAAGGGTTTGATCTCTCTACTAACGATACAATCAAGCTACCAACTTGAGAGCCCCCCTTGATAGTACGGCAAACGATCATATAACCCGGTCTCCCTACTACCACCATGAGACCGGTAAAATAGAAAACCTATCAAGGGAAAACCTTTGCCTTGCACATGGTCCACTTGAGCTAGATGATGACGATCTTGACTCCCTCAAGATGGACCTCCTTTCTTGATTGCGTTGGCTCGATGAAGACTAGATGATTGCTCCCCCATAGTCCACTATCGGTGAGCCACTCTTCGGCTCATCTTCACAAGTCCATTGACACCACAATGGATGGCAAGATTCAAGCACTTGATCTCTTCGTGATGCTCCACTTGAACTTGCACACGACAATCTTGATGACGATCACCACTTGATGTCATCCTTTCCATGGGTTGTATGATATCTTCCTCTTGATGCAAGCCCATGGATACGTACCTAACCCCACATAGAACTCTCACATAGACCATGGGTTAGTACACAAAGTGCAATGGACAATGCTTACCATACCATGGGATCACTTGATCCCTCTCGGTACATCTTCTACGCTTTGTGAGTTGATCAACTTGATTCACTATTGACTTAGTCTTGATCAACCTTAAATCTTTGCAACTCTCTTCATTTGGATGATGTATTGAAGGTAAACATGAATGATCACACAACCTTCTTCTTCAAGACATGCTTGCAATAAGCTCAACACTCGCATGACCAATCTTTGGATAATTCCTTAATAGCACCTTGGTCAACTCATACTTGGAGGAACACAAACTATATTGAGGCCCAAAGATTGCAAAAGAATGATATGCCACAAAGACATAACAAAGAGAGAAACAAGCAATCAAGCAATCAAAAGATACCAATTGAAGCAAGCAATCAAAGGATATCAATTGAACCAACTAGACCAAAGATCCTATGAGCCACATGAATGAAGGATATTATGATATGAGACGAGGAGTGTTCTAAAGAAACTAGAGAAGCTCCCCATGATTTGTGCACAAAAAAGAATGTTTTGTAATTGGATACAAAGTGCACAAAATAGGATCATAGCTCCCCCAAAATCAACAGAAACTTACAACAAGTGCAAGTGAGCATATAGGAAACAAAGCCTAGTACTTGCAACAAACACATGGTTGAGCAACAAGTAAAAGAGGCAACTTAAGAATGGGCTCAACCAAAATGATGTGTGTGAGTCATGGCGAAGCACTTGAGAAGACTAAAATTAGGATGAGCATTAAGCATCAACATAGTCTTGAAAGAATGAGGCACACGGTGCAAGGCCTGTCATTCCCACACACAACTAGCAAATGGGTTCACAAGCTTACTAATAAGCATATAAAGAACTTATGCTTGTGACAACCCTGGTGAAGATAGAAGATGAAAGCCTCATCAAGACGAGGGATGCCAATTAAGATGGCAAAAGCCTCGTAACGATAAGCATGAGGAAAATAATCTTCACCACACAAGAGTGCATCAAGATGCAACGATAGAGGACACACACTCAAGGCAAAAGCTTTCACGGAGCCACCAAAGAAATAACATAAGAAAGACAAGGTGGACGTGAAAGAAAGGATATCAACTAGAGATGTAATTTCTCTCAAGTGTATAAGGTTCTATGTAGACAAAATCATGATGATATATATATCTACAAAGAAGAATGTACACCCGAAATAGTTACAACACGAAGGAACAAGATATCCACAAGGAAGTCATAAATATACCAATAAGATATTTGCTTGAAAGCATAGCACTTGGCTATATATGGTCTTATTGTATATAAATGAAGTCCAAACACACATCCATCAAGGGCATCACAACTAGCAACAAGAGATCATGGTTGGGATGCTTTGAGAAAGGAAACAAGTATCACAAGATATGAAATGAAAATCATGCCAAGATGCAACCTACACAAGGTTGAATGCAAGAGGAGAAAGCATGAATAGATACTTGTTACCGAGATATCATTGGAAGGATGTAGTAGATACCAATTGAAGGTAGATAGTAGTTCATTGATCATCCTTGCTTGACTCCAATATGCACATGGTGACAACACCTTCCTTGTGAGTGAGCCTAGCATCCAATGCATCTCCAAATGTTCCTAGAAGAACAACACAAACTAAACGGTACCCAAACTCATCGGGACCAAATAGTTAGAAACACCAATACATAGGACAAACCCCACATAAATATGTGCATATAGATATGAAAATGAATTTCATGCATATCTCATCCAAATTGAGACTAGGTGGAGTTTCCCCTATATATTAAGTCAAAGAAAGAAAGCATGCCAAATGAAATACATGAAGTAAACATGCATGCTCAAGACTTTCAAAACCCGAAACCAAAAACGAAGAAATGCCAAGTGAAAAGGATACCAAATGGAGAAATCATCACTTGGAAGATATCATTAAAGATACATCAAGGAATGAGATATCCATTGATACACACTAAACTAAAGATGTCAAACTCCCAAAGAGAGGATGGTTCCAAAAAAACCAGGCTCTCAACAAAGTTTCATGATGGCACAAAGTACCAAAAAGAAATGGCTTGCCTTCCACCAAAACACACTTGATAAGGATCACAAGAAGAGTGTTCTAAAGAAAATAGGATAGCTCCCCCACGAGTTGTGCATTATATAGGATTTGCATTTGAATACAAAATGCACAAGGTGGGATCACTACTTTCACTATATCTAGAAAACACTAGACAAGACCAAGAAATAAACAAGATCCACAAGTGGTAGGGAAGACACCGGGAGTTGACACAAACCTTGGAAAGAGAAAAGGCAAATAAAAACAAAAGCCAAAGTAAAGATGATCAACAAATTCTACCACACATAAGTGACTACAAATTGTCAAAAGACAAGAAGTATTTGGAAATAATTCCCGGTGGTAGATAACAAGGACATCCAACATCATCTTCACAACAAACACAAGCAAATTGCAACTTGTAGAGCTAACATGCCACCTAGGAACAAGATAATATCAATTCTAGGTGACAATATCTCAATGTACACATTTTCTAGGCTTGTAATATGCACTTAGCATATTACTCCCCCATAATGTGATACCAATAAGAACTTAACAAGAGGCAATAAGAGGAACAAACAAGAGATAATTAATGGACTATTGAGAATTTGAATTTCTCATGAGAGATATACCACCTAGCGACTAGATAAACTTGTAATATCAATCCTAGATGGTATTCCTCATGTACACACATTTATAGGATTGTGAGGTGCACAAAGCACATCACTCCCCCAAAATGGGATGTTCCATTAATCTCTCACACGAGCCAACTAGGATACAAACAAGAAGCATAAAGGCTCAACGCATGACACACACGTACATGGTGTGCAAACCAACACACACATACTTGATTGCTCAAGATAAGAAAGTTGGAATCACAACATATACAAACACATGCAAGGAACAAAACCAAAACATGCAAGGGGTCAAGTAACTTTCAATGTAAGCAATTTTAAGTACAAGTTACCGCAAGGAGGCACATTCGATATAAGATATAAACTTGATGATTCTAGGCGGATGGTAACAGGAGACGAGGGACACGATGTTTTTACCCAGGTTCGGGCCCTCTTGATGGAGGTAAAACCCTATGTCCTGCTTGATTGATATTGATGATGTGGGTATTACAAGAGTAGATCTACCACGAGATCAAGGAGGCTAAACCTAGAAGCTAGCCTATGGTATGATTGTTGTTCGTCCTACGGACTAAAGCCATCCGGTTTATATAGACACCGGAGAGGGCTAGGGTTACACAGAGTCGGTTACAATGGTAGGAGATCTACATATCCGTATCGCCATGCTTGCCTTCGACGCCAAGGAAAGTCCCATCCGGACATGGGACGAAGTCTTCAATCTTGTATCTTCATAGTCTTGGAGTCCGACCGATGATGATAGTTCGGCTATCCGGACACCCCCTAGTCCGGGACTCCCTCAACTATATTCGGACACCAGAAGTGTTCCGGAGAAGTTTCGGATAAAACCGGAGTGTTGGAGGGTTACTGTAACCCCCCGGGGAACTAGTGGGCCTAGATGGGCCTTAGTGGGAGAAGAGGAAGGGCCTGGAGGGGCTGGCTGCCCCCCCATTGAGTTCGAATAGGACAAGGGAAGGGGGGCGGCGCCCCTGACGATGCATAGACCTAGGGTAGGGTCACAGACCTGACCTATACGCCCTACCCAAGGTCACTACCCTAGAGTCAAAGACGTTCAAGATATAACAAGGAGTATCAACTGAAGCCATCGAGTGCAATCCACTCGTCCAGTCACCTCACTTGGGTACCTCCCCCCCATTTTCACTCGACCTGGATGGAGTCATTCGACCATACAGGGAACCACTCGGAGCATAGAAGACCTAGAGTCACTCGGGATGGCAACGGTCAGGCGTTCACTCCGTAGTCTTAAAGATCATTGATGATGCACTTTATAGCTGGCATTACTAGTAATGCCCTATCTTAATGTACATTGAACCCCTATAACGGAGGGTGGCTGGGGTCCTGGCACACTCTATATAAGCCACCCCCCTCCTCTGGGACAAGGGTTCGCACCCCTTGTAACACACACCTATATTCCAGTTGACCGCCTCAGGGCACCGAGACGTAGGGCTTTTACCTCCTACGAGAGGGGCCTGAACTCGTAAACTCGTGTGTACAACCTCACCGTAGCTAGGGCCTCACATCCTCATACGTACCCCCTATTCTTATTGTTAGACTTAATAACACGACAGTTGGCACCCACCATGGGCAAAGCGTCTTAGCAACTTCCGGCGAGGTTGCGGTTTCTCCGATCTTCATCGACATGGCTTATGGCGGCGGCTTGGTCACGGGCCACGAGCTCCTACTCGGAGCGCTCACTTTCATCACCAACGACTCCGCCTGGCTCCAAGAAGACCCCCTCGATGTCGAGGGCCTTCCGATCCGCGGACCATCGCACTTCCGTGCGAGTGCGTGTGGCATTCTCCTACGACAGTTGTTGACTCCATATCGGTCGGTCCTCGCATCATCTACTCACTCCGCTGGATGCCCCCGGAAGCGATCTGGTCGGTCACAGCTCCAGTGGTGGGTGAAGCATGCGGTGGCTCGCCAGTCGGCCACCCCCCAAGTCGCAGCAATCGAGCCCGACGAATTTTACCGCGGTCTAGTCGACCTGTCAACATGTTCTACAGGTACGTTTTCTGAGAGCAGGAGTTGTGACCCCACAACAAAAGTTCTCATGGTCGACTCCCGTCGCAGCCCACCTGGGTTCTGCCGCAACGGCGGTGACGGGGGTGGCGATGGCGCGTCGTTCGACCACGAGGAGTACGAGCCCCAACCTCTCAATTCGCAGCAGAGGGAGGAGCTGCACCGCCGCAAGATGGAGGCCCTCCAGACCCCCATCATAGGGGAAACCGCCGAGGATCGGGCCTTGGAGGCCGCGTGCCTAGCCACGTTGGCTGAGCGCACTCGTTTGGAGAACCTCCAACATTCTCTCGATGAACATGCCCGTCGACTGATCCCAGAGTCTAGTCGATGTCCACGACAATTGTTCTCGCTGGAACCTCAGGTATTCCACACACCGATCCAGAATCATGCAGCTGCAACACGTATAACAGAGTCTATTCAGCCGTCACGTTCAAAAGCTGGGAGGGGCTTAGAGCAGATCCGAGCGCTGCTCCGAGTAGCAGGAGAGCTGAACTCCGACGTTTCCTAGTCGTGGAACAATATCCACAGCAGGTCAGTAAGAGCAGACACAGTTCAGCCGGCACACAGTCCTGGGTCGTCCTTGCAGCGTAAAGATCGTGATTGCCATCGAGATCGGCACTTGGGAAGAGCTCATGGAGAGTTTGATCGTAAGTACGCCCGTGACAACCACCATCGAGTGCCTTTGCCCCTTCCGAGGGACGGGTCATACGAGCCCTGGCGATTCAATGACAGGCGCCTGTATGGTAATGACCGCAGAGTTCCAGTCGACCCAAGAGAGCCTGGGTTTGATGCAAGGCCAGTCCTTGTACAAGGTTTGGTTGACCGGAATAGAGCATACAGAGAAGGGTTGGGTAGAGACAGGCCCAGTGGAAGCAGGGTCCATGTTTCCGGCCCTGAGTGCTTCAGAAGAGCCAGCCGAGCCGCCGAGATCCCTCACAACTTCAGATTGGCGACTGGCGTTAGTAAGTTTACAGGGGAGTCAAAGCTTGACACTTGGTTGGAAGGAGTTACCATCCGTTCTATGGGGGCTGAGAACGACGCCGAATCGGTCGACTAACCGAACCCCTTTCTTATTGGTATACGGTGCCGAGGCTGTGCGTACCAAAAAGGATGAAGAGGGGAATCTGATTCTCCCTAAGCATACCACTCGACAGTGTCAACTCCTGATTTAGAGTTTCCGTGAGAAAGGTCAGCGTAGTGATAAGGAAAAAGAGTCTGATAAGGAAGAAGACAAGGATGAGGATGATGGTTATCCCAATGTCAATGCCACTTTGATGATTTTTGCTGACGCCGAGAGCAAAAGTCGACTGAAAGTGATCAACGGGGAAGTAAATTTGGTTGCTCTGGCAACGAAGACATACTTGAAGTGGTCAAAAGACACATTAACATTCGACCAGTCTGACCACCCAGCACACATTGCCACCCCTGGGCGACAAGCATTGGTGGTCGACCCAGTCGTTGGAGGCACTCAACTGACCAAGGTTTTGATGGACGGTGGAAGTGGTATGAATATCCTGCACGCTTAGGCCCTCAAAGGGATGGGCATCCCGATGTCCAAGCTCAGTGAAAGCAACATGCGATTCCACAGAGTCATCCCAGGAAAGAAAGTCGATTCACTCGGCTAGATTACTCTTGACGTGGTTTTTGGCGATGAGAAGAATTATCGCAAGGAGAAGTTGACCTTTGAGGTAGTGGATTTCAAAAGTGCGTACCATGCCATTTTGGGCCGGCCTGCATATGCTCGTTTCATGGCTTGACCATGTTATGTATACCTCACATTGAAAATGCCCGACCCCAAAGGCATGATCACAGTCACTGGGAGTCGACAAAGAGCAGAAGATTGCTTCTAGAAAGGCTGTAAGATTGGTGATGAACAGATGGCAGCAGTGGAGTTTCAAGAGTACCAGAAGAATGCAGATCCGAGTGATTTGTTGCCCGCCAAAAAAGCCCGCTTCAGAGTCCACATTTCAGTCAGCGGGTGAAACAAAGCCGATTCATATTCACCCGACTAATCCTAATGCTGCTCTGACCCATATATCAACAACACTCGACAGCAAATAGGAAGAAGCGGTCATCCAGTTCCTCCGTGAGAACTGGGACATCTTCACATAGTAGAACTGGGACATCTTCACATAGAAACCATCAAACATGCCAGGTGTACCCAGGGGACTGGCTTTGCACTGTTTGTGAGTCAACCCATAGGCAAAACCCGTTAAGGAACATCTCCATCGGTCCGCTACGGAGAAGAGGAAGGCGATTGGAGAAGAGGTGGCTCGGCTCCTGGCAGCAGAGTTCATCCGCGAGATATACCACTCTGAGTGGCTCGCCAATGTCATCATGGTCCCCAAAAAAGATAAGTCACTTCAAGTGTGTATTGATTTCAAGCATATCAATCGGGCTTGCCCGAAATATCATTTCCCTCTGCCCCGCATCGACCAGATAGTCGACTCAACTGCGTGATGTGAGCACTTCTCCTTTTTGGATGCGTATTCCGGGTACCATCAGATCCATCTGTATGGACCCGATGAGATAAAAACAACTTTCATCACTCCATTCGGATGTTTTTGTTATGTCACTATGCCTTTTGGCCTCAAGAATGCTGGTGCCTCATTCATGCGCATGATTCAGAAGTGCCTGCTCACTAAAATCAGTCGGAATGTGGAAGCATACATGGATAACATAGTGGTTAAGTCATGCAAAGGTTCCGACCTGCTGACTGACCTCGCTGAAACCTTTGCCAACCCGTGAAGATATGATATCAAGCTCAATCCATCAAAGTGTACATTCGGAGTCCCAGGTGGAAAGTTACTCAGTTTTCTCGTTTCTGAACAAGGGATCGACGCGAACCCAGAAAAGGTTGACACAATCCTCCGAATGAAACGCCCTATGCATATACATGATGTTCAGAGGCTTACTGGTTGTTTGGCCGCATTGAGTCAATTCATTTCATGCATCGGTGAAAAGGCATTGCCTCTTTACCGACTGATGAAGAAGTCTGATAAGTTCGAGTGGAATGACGAAGCTGAAGCAGCGTTTGAAGAGCTCAAAGCCACGCTTTCCACCCAGCCGGTGCTTGCTGCTCCAATTAGCAAAGAGCCTCTACTGCTTTACATCTCAACCACTGGACAAGTTGTCAGCTGATACGTCTCCAACGTATCTATAATTTATGAAGTATTCATGCCATGTTTAGAATAGTTTTATATTATTTTGGTATGATTTGATTAGAACTAACCCGGACTGACGCTGTTTTTAGCAAAACTACCATGGTGTTGTTTTTGTGCAGAAATAAAAGTTCTCGGAACGCGTTGAAAACCAACGGAGATTTTTTCTGGAAAATATGAAAAATACTGGAACAAAAATCTACCAGAGGAGAATCCCGTGGGCCCCATGACGGTGGGGGGCGCGCCCACCCCCCTAGGGCACGCCCCCGCGTCGTGGACTCCCCAAGGGCCCCCCTGACGTGAAATCAACACCATCTCCTCCTATAAATACAGAAACCTTTGGCAAATAACCTAGATCAGAAGTTCCACCGCTACAAGTCTCTGTAGCCATGAGAAATCAATCTAGGCCCTCTCTAGCACCCTGCCGGAGGGGGCCATCATCACCGGAGGCCTTGGGGGAGGATCTCGGAGGTACCATCATTGCCATGAAGGCCAAGGACCAGAGGGGGAACCTCTCCCCATCCAGGGGGAGGCCATTGAGGAGGAAGCACAAGGGGGAGAACCTCTCATCCTCTCTCTCGGTGGCGCCGGAGTGCCACCTGGAGGGGAATCATCGCCGCGGTGATTGTCTTTATCAACATCACCATCATCATCACCACCCTCATCTCTTTTACGCGGTCCACTCTCCCGCACCCCGCTGTAATCCCTACTTGAAAATGGTGCTTTATGCCACATATTATGATCCGATGATGTGTTGCCATCCTATGATGTTTTGAGTAGATATCTGCTACGTCTTGAGCTTGTGTTGGTTTTCCTTGAAGAGGAAAGGGTGATGCAGCATAGTAGCGTAAGTATTTCCCTCAGTTTTTGAGAACCAAGGTTTCAATCCAGTAGGAGGCTTCTCAACAAGTCCCATGAACCTACACAAACAAACAAAGAACTCACAACCAACGCGATAAAGGGGTTGTCGATCCCTTCACGGCCACTTGCGAAAGTGAGATCTGATAGAGATAATATGATAAGATAAATATATTTTTGGTATTTTATAATATAGATGCAGAAAATAAAGATGCAAATAAAAGTAGATTGGAAGCAAATATGATAAGAGATAGACCTGGGGGGCATAGGTTTCACTAGTGGCTTCTCTCAAGAGCATAAGTATTACGGTGGGTGAACAAATTACTGTAGAGCAATTGATAGAAAAGCAAATAATTATGACGTTATCTAGGCATGATCATGTATATAGGCATCAAGTCCGCAACAAGTAGACCGACTCCTGCCTGCATCTACTACTATTACTCCACACATCGACCGCTATCCAACATGCATCTAGGGTATTAAGTTCATAAGAACAGAGTAACGCATTAAGCAAGATGACATGATGTAGAGGGATAAACTTAAGCAATATGATACAAACCCCATCTTTTTATCCTCGATGGCAACAATACAATACGTGTCCTGCAACCCTTTTGGTCACTGGATAAGAACACCTCAAGATTGAACCCAAAGCTAAGCACTTCTCCCATGGCAAGAAAGATCAATCTAGTAGACCAAACCAAACCGATAATTCGAAGAGACTTGCAAAGATAACTCAATCATATAAAAGAATTCAGAGAAGATTCAACTATTATCCATAGATAAATCTGATCATAAACCCACAATTCATTGGATCTCGACAAACACACCGCAAAAAGAGATTACATCGAATAGATCTCCACAAGAGAGGGGGAGAACATTGTATTGAGATCCAAAAAGAGAGAAGAAGCCAACTAGCTAATAGCTATGGACCCGAAGGTCTGTGGTAAACTACTCACAACTCATCGGATGGGCTATGGTGTTGATGTAGAAGCCCTCCTTGGTGGATTCTCCCTCCGGCAGAACACTGACGACGGCTCCAAGATGGGATCTCGCGGATACAGAAGGTTACGGTGGTGGAAATTGTGTTTCGGTTGCTCCCTGGATGTTTTTGGGGGTATGTAGGCTTATATAGGAGGAAGAAGTACATCGGTGGCCGCCCGAGGGGCCCACGAGATAGGGGGGGCGCCCTATAGGGGGGGCTACCCTATCGTGGCCGCCTCGGCTGCTTCTTGACTTGCACTCCAAGTCCTCTGGATCACGTTCATTCCTAAAATCACGCTCCTGAAGGTTTCATTCCGTTTGATATTCCTTTTATTCGAATACTGAAATAGGCAAAAAAACAACAATACGGGCTGGGCCTCCGGTTAGTAGGTTAGTCCCAAAAATGATATAAATGTGTAAAATAAAGCCCATAAACATCCAAAACAGGTAATATAATAGCATGGAACAATCAAAAATTATAGATACGTTGGAGACGTATCAAGCATCCCCAAGCTTAATTCCTGCTCGTCCTCGAGTAGGTAAATAATAAAAAAAGAATTTTTTGATGTGGAATGCTACTTAGCATAATTCTCAATTAAATTTTCTTTATTGTGGCATGAATGTTAAGATCCAAATGATTCAAGATAAAAGCTTATAAAACATAAAAATAATAATGCTTCAAAGCATACTAACAAATAATCATGTCCTATCAAAATAGCATAGACAAAGAAATCTTATCCCTACAAAATCATATAGTTAGGACATGCTTCATTTCCATTACACAAAATACTACCATCATGTACAACCCCGATGACGAGCCGAGCAATTGGTTCATACTTTTTAACGCGCTTCAGCTTTTTTCAACTCTTACGCAATACATGAGCGCAAGCCATGGACATAGCACTATGGTGGTCTATTGTGGTGGTTGTAAGGACAAAAAGAGGGAGAAGATAGTCTCACATCAACTAGGCGTATCAACGGGCTATGGAGATGCCCATCAATAGATATCAATGTGAGTGAGTAGGGATTTCCATGCAACGGATGCACTAGAGCTATAAATGTATGAAAGCTCAACACAAGAAACTAAGTGGGTGTGCATCCAACTTGCTTGCTCACGAAGACCTAGGGCACTTTGAGGAAGCCCATCATTGGAATATACAAGCCAAGTTCTATAATGAAAAATTCCCACTAGTATATGAAAGTGACAACATAGGAGACTCTCTATCATGAAGATCATGGTGCTATTTTTTGAAGCACAAGTGTGGAAAAAGAGATAGTAGCAATTGTCCCTTCTCTCTTTTTCTCTCATTAATTTTTTTCTTTTTCTCTTTTTTTCTTTCTTTCTTTTTTTCCTTTCTTTTCTTTTTTTCTTTCTTTTTTCTTTTTGGTGGGCTTCTTTGGCCTCTTTTATTTTTATAAAGTCTGAAGTCTCATCCCGACTTGTGGGGGAATCATAGTCCTCATCATCCTTTCCTCACTGGAACAATGCTCTAATAGTGAAGATCATCACACTTTTATTGATTTACAACTCAAAGCTAGAACAAGATATGACTCTATATGAATGCCTCCGGCGGTGTACCGTGATATGCAATGAATCAAGAGCGACATGTATGAAAATTATGAAGGTGGCCTTGCCACAAATACGATGTCAACTACATGATCATGCAAGAGCAATATGACAATGATGAAATGTGTCATATATAATAAATGGAACGGTGGAAAGTTGCATGGCAATATATCTCAGAATGGCTATGGAAATGCCATAATAGGTAGGTATGGTGGCTATTTTGAGGAAGGTAAATAATGGGTACATGATATCAGCGGAAGTTGCGCGGTAATAAGAAAAGCAAGGAAAGTGGAAGGATGAGTGTGCGTATATCCATGGACTCACATTAGTCATGAAGAACTCATATACTTATTGCAAAAATCTACTTAGCCCTCGAAGCAAAGTACTACTACGCATCCCCCAAGAGGGATAGATTGGTAGGAAAAATCCATCGCTCGTCCCCGACTGCCACTCATAAGGAAGACAATCAAAAGAGCACCTCATGCAACAAATTTGTCACACAACTTTTACTATACGTGCATGTTATGGGACTTGCCAACTTCAACAAAAGTATTTCTCAATTTCATAATTATCCACTAGCATGACCCTAACATTACTACCTTTATATCTCAAAACAATTATCAAGCATCAAATTGATCCTAGTGTTTTAATGCACTTTCTATGATATTTTTTATTATACCCAACTTGGATGCTCATCATTCTAGGACCAAATTTGTAACCATAGCAAATACCATGCTGTTCTAAAAGACTCTCAAAATAATATAAGTGAAGCATGAGAGACTAGCAATTTCTACAAAATTAAGTTACCACCGTGCTGTAAAATGTATAAGTGAAGCACTAGAGCAAAAACTATCAAACTCAAAAAGATATAAGTGAAGCACATAGAGTATTCTATCAAATCCTAATCAAATAGGCTTCTCCCCAAAGGTGTGTACAGCAAGGATGATTGTGGTAAACTAAAAAGCAAAGACTAATATAATACACGACGCTCCAAGCAAAACACATATCATGTGGCGAATAAAAATATATCTCCAAGTAAAGTTACCAATGAACAAAGACGAAAGAGGGGATGCCTTCCCGGGGCATCCCCAAGCTTAGGCTTTTGGCTATTCTTGAATATCTTGGGGTGCCTTGGGCATTCCCAAGCTTAGGCTCTTGCCACTCCTTATTCCATAGTCCATAAAAGCTTTACCCAAAACTTGAAAACTTCACAACACAAAACTCAACAGGAAATCTTATAAGCTCCGTTAGTGAAAGAAAACAAAACCACCTCATAAGGTACTGTAATGAACTCCTTATTTATTTATTTTGGTGTTAAACCTACTGTATTCCAAGTTCTCTATGGTTCATACCCTTACATACTAGCCATAGATGCATCAAAATAAGCAAACAACACACGAAAAACAGAATCTGTCAAAAACAGAACAGTCTGTAGCAATCTGTAACTAACGCAAACTTCTGGAACCTCAAAAATCCTACCAAAATAGGACGTCCTAAACAATTTGTTTATTGAACAGCAGCAAAAGTAATCAAAGCAAAATCTCGTTGCTGTGATTTATTGAATTTTTTTCTCCTGAGCACAAAGTTTCTGTTTTTCAGCAGAATCAAATCAACTCATATCATAGGTTATCCTCTAGGTTCTACTTGGCACAAACACTAAATAAAACATGAAAACACATCTAAACAGAAAGTAGAAACAAAAACTAACACTAAGCAGGAACAAAAACAAAAAAACACAAAGAAAATTGGGTTGCCTCCCAACTAGCGCTATCGTTTAACGCCCCTAGCTAGGCATTGATAATTTTAATGATGCTCACATGAAAGACAAGAATTGAAGCACAAAGAGAGCATCATGAAACACGTGACAAACACATCTAAGTCTAACATACTTCCGATGCATAGGCATATTATAAGCAAACAAATTTTCAAGGCAAGCAAAAACTAGCATATGCAAGGAAGAAGAAAGAGTCGATAGCAATCTCAACATGACGAGAGGTAAATTAATAAGATAAAAATTTCTACGACCATATTTTCCTCTCTCATAATAATTACATGTAGGATAATAGGCAAATTCAAAAAAATAGCTATCACAAAGCATATTCTCAACATGATCCACATGCATGCAAAGTTGACACTCTTCCAAGATAGTGGGATTAACATTAACTAAAGTCATGACCTTTCTGAACCCACTTTTATCAAAAATATCATAAGATTGAACATACTCCAAATATGTCGGATCTAAAGTTGACACTCTTCCAAAACACTTTCAATATTATTACAAACACTATTATCAATCTCATATTCATCATGGGGCTTAAATAAATTTTCAAGATCATAAAAAGAATCACCCCAATCATGATCATTGCAACAAAAGTAGACATAGCAAAACTAGCATCCCCAAGCTTAGGGTTTTGCATATTATTACACTACAGGAATCATCTACTTTGCCGTCTGCCACGGCGGACGGCAAAGGCATGAATGGCGGATGGCAAAGGTCTTTGCCGTCCGCCACGGATGGCAAAAGGCTCCAGCAACGTAAGGTCCAGCAAACAACTACTTTGCCGTCCGCTTTATGCAGCTGACGGCAAAGGGGCTTTTGGCATCAGCAGCAGACGGCAAAAATTGCGCTGTTAGTCCGTTAGGTGGCTAACGACAGGCCTTTGCCATCCTCCGCTGACGGCAAAATTATTTACTCTTTGCCGTCTGCCACTGTAGGCAAACTGACCAAATGGGTCAGCTCCCACGAAGCACAGTTAGCTGCCACGTGGCTTCTTTGCCGTCCGCGGCAGATGGCAAAGAGCCTGTATATTGGCTCTTTTTTTCTGTTTTCTTTAATCCAACAATTTTCACAGCAAATATATATGACATATATAGATATATTTCACACGGCTATTTAACAACAAACGTATCACATATCCAGCACATAATTAAGTTTCATCCATTCATACATAAGCCAGTTCCATCAAGTTCCATCCATACACATTGTTCCATCCATATACATATTACAATGCAAAGTTTCATCAAGATAGCAAGTTCCATCATAGCAAGCTAGATACAATGCAAAGTTTCATCAAAGAAAAAACAAGCACTCCATCATAGCAAGCTAGCTTCCATGAAGTGAATGAAATCTGCAAAATGGCAAATAAGAAAGTTAGAAATAGGTGACTAGAAGAAGAAGACTAGAACAAGAAGAAGACTAGAACAAGAAGTATATGTCATTTATGAGCTAACTTAGGTGAAATGGATCATATATGAGCTAACTAAGTTGAAATGGGTCGTTTTTCAGCTAACTAAGGTGAAATGGATCGTTTTTGAGCTAACTAAGGTGAAATGGATCGTTTTTGAGCTAACTTAGGTGAAATGGATCCTTTATGAGCTAACTTAGTTGAAATGGGTCGTTTATGAGCTAACTAAGGTGAAATAGATCGTTTTTGAGCTAACTAAGGTGAAATGGATCGTTTTTGAGCCAACTTAGGTGAAATGGATCATTTAAGAGCTCATTTAGGTGAAATGGATCATTTTTTAGCTAACTTAGGTGAAATGGATCGTTTATGAGCTAACTTAGTTGAAATGGATCGTTTATGAGCTAACTTAGTAAAAAGCATCATTTTAGAGTTAACCTAGGTGTGATGGGTCAATTTGGAGCTAACCTAGGTAAGATGGGTCATTTTGGAGCTAACCTAGGTAAGATGGGTTATTTTGGAGCTAACCTAGGTGAAATGGGTCATTTTAAAGCTAATGTAGGTAAAATGGATCATTTAGGAGCTAATCTAGGTAAAATGGGTCATTTTAGAGCTAACCTGGATAAACTGGATCATTTATAAGCTAACTAAGGTAAAATGGGTCATTTTAGAGCTAACTTAGGTAAAATGGATCGTTTATGAGCTAACTAAGCTAATTATGCAATTTTTGACATAAGTAAGCTAAGTACAAATCGTTTTAGAGCTAACTTAGGTAAAATGGATGGTTTTGGAGGTCAGTAAGCTTATTAACTCATTTTGGAGGAAAAGAAGCTAACTCTAGGTCATTATGGTAAGCATATTGGAGGAAATAAAGCTAAGCCTAGGTCTTTATGCATTTGTTAAGCAAAATACTAGAGAAACTTACCGTGATCATGGAGGTGTAGGAGCGGGCTGGCTCGTGCCGGTAGCTGGAGAAGGATCGTGCGATGCTTGTCTGGAGTTACGCTGCACCAATGATCATTACCAATGTCTTGTTACCATGATGACACTCAAATGTTAAGACTAGCAAGCAATGTCCATTCAAATTAAACTCACCGTGGTCCCAGGAGCAATCACTGGCATCGGCGGAGCGGTCTCACCGGACTTCTCACACAGAGACTGCACATTTGGTTTTGACAAACACATTCATACTAGTTAGTAATGAGACAAACACTACATGAATGTTTTGGCTAATCTGCAGAAGAAACTTACCACAAGGAGCACGTACATGGCCCTTGCCTGCATGTCATTCCGTGCCCTCTCCTCCTCCAACATCTTTGTCGTCCTATCCTCCAACTCCCGCTGCCTCTCCGCCGCCTCCGCCAGAAGTTTCTCCGTTCTATCTCTCTCACTCTGTATAGCAGCCTGCAACACCACTCACATGACCATTTGTAATCATTGAAGGAAGCGCACACAATGTAATGGAGAAAGATAGCTGAGTACGTATAACTAACCTTGAAGGCGAGTTGGACTGGCCGTTCACGAGGCCTTATCTCAGGAGTGGAGCTCGACTGGCGCGCCTTGATCTCCGGGAGAGTGCTAGGATAACGGATAAGTCCATCTCCCATGGCTATGGAGCCATGGGACCTCCCGCCACCAGATATCATCAGCAGCTCTGTATCAATGGGACCCTGGCTCGGGTTAAAGTCCTCCCCTTTCCTCGCCTTCCCCTGATCTCTATATTGCACGAGCTTGTCGTGGGAGGAGATGTTTGTGAAGTTCTTTGGATCATCGAGGTCAGACGCAGAGAATGCCTTGACTTTCTTGTAAGGGCCAGTGTGGGCCATGGCATACAGGTCGTACACCTCTGGCACCTTATCCGCCTTATTGTAGCATTCCTAAAAGAGAGAAACAAAGTTAATTAGTAATTAAAGGGCTAAAGCTAGCATGTCGAATGAATTGCATGAATCATGAAGCAAACCACATACCCAGTTCCGCCCGTACTGAAATAAGTTGGAGCTGCCTTGATGGTGTGGCACACCTTCCATTTGGGCACGTTTGTCCTTGGCCTCGTTGTGGAGGGCTAGCCATTCATTTGAGCACCACTCATTGACCAACACCTCCCAACAATCCATCCGATCCGCACACCATCTCGGAGGGGCCTAAGTTAGCAAATAGAAACTCGAGCGCTACGACTATGAATTACTAAATGAAGGAAGTAAGTACAAGGCCTTAAGAATTACCTTCATGTACTACTCCTTACTCAAGAACTTCTCGCGGCACGCCGGCTTGGTCTTCTTGATACCACGCGAGGCGTAGTAGTCTCGAAAAGCCTGCACCCGAGCCTCGTGCCGTAAGTTCTGTAGTAGGCGCTTGCGGACGTTATCGATAACATTTGCCGCTTCCTCCTCGTATCCCTCCTCACACCTGTAGAATGTATGCAATCAAATGAGACAATATTGATTAGTACAATTAATAACTATCTAGTTGAAGATTTTTAATTGTGTAAAGGAGAAATTACCCAGAACTTCCTGATCACCACGTCTGCCCTCGTCTTGCACAAGACACCGTCGATAATCTCACCCGGCGGGGCCGAGGTAGCCAAGTAGTGCTCCCAACTCAATCGAAGCTCTGGAAGCCGACCCTCACCAGGCAACGTCACAAACCCCGGGAAGTTTTGCCGACAAACAACTCCAAGGACGGTGTTGGGCCGGCGGACACTATGATGGTGGTCCCAACCCCTGCAGCATGACAAGGCCAACACATTAGTTATTTGAAGAAATGTGAATGCAGAAGGTACAAAAATATTAAATGCACTTACCTCTCCCCATCAGGGAAAATCAACCACCTCTGCTTGCGGGTCTCCGGCATGGACGGGAGCCGTGTAGAACCACGCCGGTAGACGTTGCACCCCTCCTCCTCAATATCAGTCGGCTCCCCGCCATCATCAGCATGGCCACTCGGCTCCTCAGGCTGATCCGGCCAGGTACCCCATGCAGACGTGTGCTCCTCCGGGGTCTCGTGGGCCGAAGGCCCGTCGACCCGAGACTCGTGGGCCGAAAACTCATGGACCGGAGGCTCGTGGACCGGAGTCCGTGTAGCCTCCTCCTCGGACGAGTCCACCCTAGCAGTCACGTGCTCTGGTGAAACAACTGGGGGTGGCGGTGAAGAAGGCGCCGTAGCAGTCACCCTACCTCCTCTCCCGCGACCACGTGCTCCACCTCCTCTCTTCTTCTTACCTCGTCCCCTGGTGGGCACCGCAGTCAACGAAGAAGGGCCTGTCGGTGTCGTCATATTGTCCAGCAACGCTCGGCGGAGAGGTGCGTGTGGAATGGAAGACCTCACACCACGCACCGATGAAGAAGGGGCGTCGACACGCTCCCGACCAGCGCCCACCATCTTTCAACACCCGCCATGACAAAGAATAAATGATATTAGTACAACATAAAACAAATACCGACAAGAACAATAATATGTATATCACTTAAGTGTATCATCGTCAAGTACAACATAAAGAACACCTTTTCTCTCTTATTTTACCCCGTCAGCCTCTGGAAGGCCAAAGAACAACTTTTCGGGAGGTGTCAGGGGTTGGGGTGTCGTGTCGGTGTCGGGGT
>NC_041391.1:676042307-676081757 GCF_002162155.2 Triticum dicoccoides
TTTTTCTAAACGGGCGGGGGGGGGGGGTGGGGGCCACCTCTCTCTTTGCCGTCAGCTGGCTGACGGCAAAGAGCCGGCCGATGGCAAAGAGCTTCTTTGCCGTCCGCCGTTTCTGTGCCGTCTGCTTTTCGGTAGCTGATGGCAAAGAGCCGGCAGATGACAAAGTAGCTGATTCCAGTAGTGTTAGCACAATTGACATCAAGAGAATTTGTAGGAAAATCATTGCAATCATGCTTTTAATTGAAGGAACTACCAAGTATGGGTGCAATAGCAACGATCTCATGTTTAACATAAGGAACTATAGCAAATTCATCTTCATAAATATTGGCATCATGGCCACAAGAATAGCAAGCATCATGTTCGTCAAGGGATATTTCAACCAAATCATCATTATCTATAGATTCATGCATATCATTATTTGCTTCCAAAGCAACGGTCATTCTTTCAATAAATTCTTGGACATAGACATTATGAGCAAAGTTTTCATTGCAATATTTAAGTATGACGGGATTTTCAGACTTGTTGAGAGTAAAATCATACTTTTCAATCAAAGAAGCAACTTCATGAGCACCCTTAAGAATGACAAATTCTTCAATTTGTTCGATATCATAGTAACTATAAACACCCTTTGCATAAGAAGATAAGATTTCATTATCATTGAACTCACATAGGTAGGGAAGGTGATTTTTAGGGTTCTTAGAGCAACAAGTAAAATCACAAAGTTCACAAAGATTCCAAGCATAGCATAGCAAACTATTTATATGATACCATAAGACCTTCCCTTTTTCAGACAAATGATGACACACAAAATGAGCATGCTCATCTAAAGATTTCCCATCAACTAGGCTAGTTGGGGTTTCAGCACGAGAGCATAAGGATCGAAGATGATCCAAGTAGAACACTTTAAGTGGATCCATATCAATAGATGTTTAGCAAGCAAAGATGAAAGCACATAGAAGGCACATGGAGACACAAGCAAACAAAAACACAAGCGAAAGAGAGGGAGAGATTGGGAAAGAGAGGGCGAATAAAATGGCAAAGGTGAAGTGGGGGAGAGGAAAATGAGAGGCAAATGGCAAATAATGTAAATGCGAGGGAGATGAGTTTGTGATGGGTACTTGGTATGTCTTGACTTGAGCAAAGACCTCCCCGGCAACGGCGCCAGAAATCCTTCTTGCTACGTCTTGAGCTTGCGTTGGTTTTCCTTGAAGAGGAAAGGGTGATGTAACACAGTAGCGTAAGTATTTCCCTCAGTTTTTGAGAACCAAGGTATCAATACAGTAGGAGGCTTCTCAACAAGTCCCACAAACCTACACAAACAAACAAAGAACTCGCAACCAACGCAACAAAGGGGTTGTCAATCCCTTCACGGCCACTTGCGAAAGTGAGATCTGATAGAGATAATATGATAAGATAAATATATTTTTTGGTATTTTATAATATAGATGCAGAAAATAAAGATGCAAATAAAAGTAGATGGGAAGCAAATATGATGAGAGATACACCCGGGGGCCATAGGTTTCACTAGTGGCTTCTCTCAAGAGCATAAGTATTACAGTGGGTGAACAAATTACTGTCGAGCAATTGATAGAAAAGCGAATAATTATGACGTTATCTAGGCATGATCATGTATATAGGCATCACGTCTGCAACAAGTAGACCGACTCATGCCTGCATCTACTACTATTACTCCACACATCGACTGCTATCCAACATGCATCTAGAGTATTAAGTTCATAAGAACATAGTAACACATTAAGCAAGATGACATGATGTAGAGGGATAAACTCAAGCAATATGATATAAACCCCATCTTTTTATCCTCGATGACAACAATACAATATGTGTCTTGCAACCCTTTCTGTCACTGGGTAAGAACACCGCAAGATTGAACCCAAAGCTAAGCACTTCTCCGATGGCAAGAAAGATCAATCTAGTAGGCCAAACGAAACCGATAATTCGATGAGACTTGCAAAGATAACTCAATCATATAAAAGAATTCAGAGAAGATTCAATTATTATCCATAGATAAATCTGATCATAAACCCACAATTCATTGGATCTCGACAAACACACCGCAAAAAGAGATTACATCGAATAGATCTCCACAAGAGAGGGGGAGAACATTGTATTGAGATCCAAAAAGAGAGAAGAAGCCAACTAGCTAATAACTATGGACCTGAAGGTCTGTGGTAAACTACTCACAACTCATCGGAAGGGCTATGGTGTTGATGTAGAAGCCCTCCGTGGTGGATTCCCCCTCCGGCAGAACACCGACGACGGCTCCAAGACGGGATCTCGCGGATACAGAAGGTTACGGTGGTGGAAATTGTGTTTCGGTTCCTCCCTGGATGTTTTCGGGGTATGTAGGCTTATATAGGAGGAAGAAATACGTCGGTGGCCGCCCGAGGGTCCCACGAGACAGGGGACGCGCAATACAGAGGGGGCTACCCTCTCGTGGCCGCCTCAGCTGCTTCTTGACTTGCACTCCAAGTCCTCTGGATCACGTTCGTTCCAAAAATCATGCTCCCGAAGGTTTCATTCCGTATGGACTCCGTTTGATATTCCTTTTCTTCAAAATACTGAAATAGGCAAAAGAACAGCAATACGGGCTGGGCCTCCGGTTAGTAGCTTAGTCCCAAAAATGATATAAATGTGTAAAATAAAGCCCATAAACATCCAAAACAGGTAATATAATAGCATGGAACAATCAAAAATTATAGATACGTTGGAGACGTATCAATATCCTTTGTCTTCGGGTTGATTGATGATCTAGATTGGTATGAGTTCTGTTTTTTATTTTGGTGTTGTCCTATGGTGCCCTCTGTGTCGCGCAAGCGTGAGGGATTCCCGCTGTAGGTGTTGCAATATGTCCATGGTTTACTTATTGTCTGCGTTGCTTGAGTGACAGAAGCATAAGCACAGATAAGTGGGTCACTGCGTATGGGATAAAGGGGACTTGATGCTTTAATGCTATGGTTGGGTTTTACCTTAATGATCTTTAGTAGTTGCGGATGCTTGCTAGAGTTCTAATCATAAGTGCATATGATCCAAGATGAGAAAGTATGTTAGCTTATGCCTCTCCCTCATATGAAATTGCAATAGTGATTACCGGTCTTGTTAACGATTGCCTAGGATAATTCCGCACACTGATCCATCATTATTCCACACTCTCTATTTATAATATTTAGTAATATATTCTAACTTTATGATAACACCACCTACTTTTATATTTTAGCTCTCCAATATCATGCAAAGTTATCCTCTTCATATCCACAACGTAGTTTTATTTCTCGTTTCTAGTTGGAAGCAAACGTTCAGTGTACATAGAGTCGTATCAGTGGCATATAGGGCTTGAGAGAATATTGCTCTTACCTTTAGCTCCTTGTAGGTTCGACACTCCATACTTATCACTTCCACCTTTGGAAATTTCTACGATGATTCCATGCACTTGGGGATTATCAAGCTCTATTCTGGCGCCGTTGCCGGGGAGCAATAGCGTGAGGTTGATATTCTCGTGTGTGCTTGTTTGCTTTCTTCACTAAGTAGATTTTGTTTTTCCTTTTTATTTTTGTTTAGTTGTGGGTGAAACATAAAAAAAATAAAGAATGAAAATACCCAAAAAAATTACTTGCCTCTCATGCCTAAAAAGTTTTTCAAAAAGAGAAGTGATTGGAAAGTTATGCATTGAAGAAGTGAGGGTCTACCTTGAGCACTTGTGTTCATGCTCATGTAAACAATGTAGAATTTTTCATGGAAGTTTCTCTGTAAATAATTATCCCCTTGTAAATATCCATTGTATTATAAAAATAATGTGCCAAGCTTTGGTTTTAGGATGATTAGATTGCTTGTTTACTATGTGCGGAACAAAAACAGAAACTTTGGCTGTTGCGCGTGATTTTACATTTTTTACTGGAAGGTCAAATGGATCTTTAAACCTTTTTAAAAATACTTTTGTACAAATTTTTCAAATTTTCCTATTTATTTCATAATTTTTGGAGTTACATAAGTTTCATAAACTTCCAGAATACTACAGACTGTCCTGTTTTTGAAAGAGTCTGTTTTTCGCGTGTTGTTTGCTTATTTTGATGAATCTATGGCTAGTATCGGGGGGCTATGAACCATAGAGAAGTTGGAATACAGGAGGTTTAATACCAATATAAATAAATAATGAATTCATTACAGTATCTTAAAGTGGTAGTTTGCTTTATTACACTAACGGATCTCTCAAAGTTTTTGTTAAGTTTTTGTGGATGAAGTGTTCGAAGAATGAGGAGTTATCGATGTGAGAAGAATAGAGAGAGGCAAGTGTTCAAGCTTGGGGATGCTCAAGGCACCCCAAGTAAATATTTCAAAGGATACCCAAGCATCTAAGCTTGGGGATGTCCCGGTTGGCATCCCATCTTTCTTCTTCAACAAATATCGGTATACCTTGGTTTTTGTTTTGTTCACATGATTTGTGTCCTTTGTGTTTTTATTTTTCTTTAAGAACCATGCTAGTATGAGATAGCCCTTCATTGATTTATAGAATACTTCATGTGCTTCACTTAAATCTTTTAAGTATGATCTTATAGAATTGCTCTTTGTGCTTCACTTAAATCATTTGAGTATGGTTTTATAGAATGCTTCATGTGCTTCACTTATATATTTTGAGCTTGGATATTGGTTAGTCTATATTAATTGTAGAATTCTCCATGAACTTCACTTATATCTTTTGTAGTACGAATAATACTATCATCTAAAGCAGGTTTGGAAGCGTGTCAACTTTAGGAATTAGTGATCCCACTATTCCGAATGAGAAGAGTTTTGCTTATGTGGAGAGTAGTACAATTTCTATGCTTATAGATCATGAAAATAATTATTTATGTGATGGTTATATTGTTGAATTCATTCATGATGCTACTGACAATTATTATGAGGGAGGAATATACGCTTGTAGGAGTTGCGATAATATCAAGTTTCCTCTCTATGTGCTTAAAGTTTTGAAGTTATACTTGTTTTGCCTTCCTATGCTAGTTGATTCTTGTTCCTATAAATTATGTGTTCACAAAATCCCTAGGGATATGAAGTGGGTTAGATTAAATTGTGCTAGTCATATTCTTCATGATGCTCTCTTTATGTTTCAATTCTTTTCTTTTATGTGAGCATCATTGAAATCATCATGCCTAGCTAAAAGACATTAAAGAAAAGCGCTTGTTGGGAGACAACTCAATATTTACCCTTACTGTTTTTGTGTGCTTACATGATTAATATACTGTATTAATCATGTTTTATAGATTTTTGTTTCAATAAAGTGCCAAGTAAGACCTTTGGGAAGACATGGGTGAAGTCTTTGCAATCTTGCTGTAAAAAACAGAAACTTTGTGCTCACGAGAATAGATGCCATGTTTTACTGGAGAGTGATTTTATGTTGATTCTTTTTGAAGATGATTAATAGACAAATCCCTCATGTCCACCAACTTATTTCATAATTGTTGGAGTAGCATAAGTATGGTTGCTGTTCAGATCATTACAGACTGTTCGGTTTCTGACAGATTCTGTTTTCATTGCATAGTTTGCTTGTTTTCTAGTTTCTATGGCTTATATTTTTCAATATAAATTGTAGAAATGATATGGTACAGTAGTCATTGTGTGAGAACAATTATGAACCTTGTCTTTGACAGTACCAAAGTGAATGGTTTACTCTTTATCATACTAACTTATCTCACGAAGTTCCGTTAAGTTTTGTGTGATTGAAGTTTTCAAGCTTTGGGTGAGATATCGATATAAGGAGAATAAGGAGTGGAAAGACCCTAAGCTTGGGGATTCCCAAGGCACCCCAAGGTAACACTCAAGGAATCCTCAAGCGCCTAAGCTTGGGGATGCCCCGGAAGGCATCCCGTCTTTCGTCTTCAAAACTATCGGTATACCTTACTCGGAGCTATATTTTTATTCGTCACATGATATGTATTTTGCTTGGAGCGTATTTTCAATTTTACTTGCTGTTTGAATAAAATCATTGGATCTTAAATCTTGAATAAAAAAGAATCCTCCCATGGCTAGTTAATTATTTGACTACTCAGTGTTCTTCACTTATATCTTTTGGAGTAGTTTGTCATTTGCTCACGTGCTTCACGTATATCCTATGAGTAAATGGTTCAATGAATTGAATATCATAAATCTGAATTTATATATGTTTCATATGCTTATAACATGGGGAGTAATGACTTCACACATAATAAGTATAGGTAGTAAACTCATTGAAAGTTAGCAAACGCAGAATTGGTCACTTGAACAATTCATGAAAGAATATTGTCGGTGTCAAAACCGGCGGATCTCGGGTAGGGGGTCCCGAACTGTGCATCTAGGCGGATGGTAACAGGAGACAAGGGACACGATGTTTTACCCAGGTTCGGGCCCTCTTGATGGAGGTAAAACCCTACGTCCTGCTTGGTTGATATTGATATTGTGGATGTTTACAAGAGTGGATCTACCACGAGATCAAGGAGGCTAAACCCTAGAAGCTAGCCTATGGTATGATTGTAATGGTTGTTGTTGTTGTTGTTGTTGTTGTTGTTGTTCTACGGACTAGAGCCATCCGGTTTATATAGACACCGGAGAGGGCTAGGGTTACACAGAGTCGGTTACAATGGTAGGAGATCTACATATCCGTATTGCCAAGCTTGCCTTCCACGCCAAGGAAAGTCCCATCCGGACACGGGGCGAAGTCTTCAATCTTGTATCTTCATAGTCTTGGAGTCCGGTCGATGATGATAGTCCGGCCGATGATAGTTCGGCTGATGATGGTAGTCCGGCTATCCGGACACCCCCTAATCCAGGACTCCCTCAGTAGCCCCTGAACCAGGCTTCCATGACGATAAGTCCGGCACGTATATTGCTTGCCATTGCAAGGCTAGTTCCTCCTCCGAATGATAGAAGATTGTGAACACCAGGATAGTGTCCGGCTCTGCAAAATAAATTCCACATTCCACCATAGAGAGAATAATATATACACTGTGGCATGACGTCACGCCACTACCAAGCCATTACTTGAATCGTTTTTTACTCTACCACCAGCGCATTTAGCGAAGCGGTTTCCTTGGCACGTCTTGTTGAAGTAGAGATCGTGTTCCCCCTTAATCCGGGATTCTCATCAATACGGACGTGGGTAACCCAACCGCGCCCGTCGCCACGCCCCCTCTATCGAAGGCGAGTCCCAAACGGTCACGGAGACGGCTCTTGGTATTCTCCCTCTTTATAACGGGACCAAGGCTCGTTTCCTTTCTTCAATCCTCCCTCGAATCCTCTCCCTGCTCCAAGTTCCAGCACCTAGAGCTTCAGATTCGAGCGCTTCGGACCTTCAACGATGTCTGGTTCCGACCTCCAGGGCCGGTGGATGCCCTCCTCCGTCACGGAGGAGGACGTGCTAAAGCTGCGGGAGGCCAAGTACCTGGCTTATGAGATTTCGCACAGGTTGCCTGCCGAAGGGCAGGCCATCCCCACCCCCGAGCCCGGCGAGTATGTCGTTTTTGTATCCCACCTCCGTCGGGGTTTAGGCTTCCCGATGGATCCTTTTGTGAGAGGGCTCATGTTTTACTATGGGTTGGAATTCCACGATTTGGCTCCGGAGTCTATCCTCCATATCTCCACATTTATTGTTGTCTGCGAAGCCTTCCTCCGCGTCTCCCCTCACTTCGGCCTGTGGCTGAAGACCTTCAATGTGGCGCCGAAGATGATCGGGGGGCGTCAAGCGGAGTGCGGCGGGGCGGCCATAAGTAGGAGGGCCGATGCCCTGTGGCCCGCTGGCTCCTTCCAAGAGGAGCTCGGCCCGTGGCAGCAAGAGTGGTTCTATATCACCGTTCCGAGGGGCCGCAGAGAAAAGCCGCCGCCCTTATTCCGCCCGAGACCTCAACGACGGTTGATGTCATGGGTCAACCAAGGGCTCAACTGGGGGCCGTCAAAGGACGTGCCCCTACTGCAGGGCCGGATTCGAGATCTCCAAACGAGGGAGGTCGATATGGTTGTGGTAATGCAGGTTATGCTGATTAGGCGTATCCCGCCCTGCAAACGCCGCCCTCTCCGGCTGTGGGAGTTCAATCCGAAGGGCCCACGGATTCTTCAACACTTCATGGGTATGACACCCCTGGAGATGTACAAATTATTCTTTGGATCGCAAGAGGCATGTCCGGAATTGACCGAGGATGCTGGCCTAAGCTGCAATCGCCCGGATACTCAAGTAAGTAGTTCCAAGTCCGGACATACCGTTTGTTTGCCTTTCGATAATTCGCCTTATGACCAACTTCCTTCTAAACAGGAGTGGATAGCGGAAGCAAAATTGATATGGTGTCCGGCCCCCCTCCCCGAGACCACGCCGGATTCCGTGCTGGTCCGGATGCTTGAAGTTGCGCCTCCAGAGGAAGGCGAAGGGGAAAGCAGGAAAGCTACTGCCTCGCCTAAGGAGGCTCTTGAAAGAGGGGGGGATCGAGAATCCCTCCCTTCAAGGGGAGAAGAGGACTGCCTCCGAGGACCCCGGGGCAAAAGCCCCTAAACGGGGGAAGAAATCTTCGCCAGAGGGCCCTGCGTCCGAGGAGGCCCCGGCCGCACAATCTCCCTTTGAGAATCAGCCCTCCAACGAGCCGTAAGTAGAAAGAAAGGAGTTTTATAATAAGGGACATCCCTATTTGTGCTTCTGAGGATAAGTAAAGTTATTACCTTGTAGTTCTGATCTTCGTCCTTCGCAAATGAGCTCATCTTCGGGGGATCTTCGTCCGGAGATGATGGAGAGCGAGACGCCTCTATCCGGGGCGCCGTCGGATAGGGCAGACGAGCCTGAAGTGTCGTCGCGGAGGGCGCCCTGTATAGATAGTAGGCCCTGAGACTCGGTAGGTTGTCGAAATTGACAGCGTGCCGAGGATCAAAATCGCAGGTTAAAATTTCCGCCGTGCTGATGCAGGTGGCGGGTTATCCGGGGGCCAGCCGGACTGATGGAGTTGCTGAACTAAAGCGGCAACTCACTGTTGTGGATGCGGACAGCACGCTCGTTAACAGGCGACTTGATGAGTCGCAAGGTAAGTGTTTCTGTGCGGTCACTTGGTAAGGGGGCCGAAGCCAGCTCCTTACGACATGTGTGTGAAATGCAGATAGTGCCGCTGCTGTAGAGAGCCTTCGGGCTGAACTTGCTCAAGCCAAGGAGCAGGCCAGAAGGAGTAATGCGGCAGCCTCGAGGGCGGCCGAGGAGTTAGCGGCCGAAAGGGCCGCACACTGCCGGAGCAGGGAAGAGATGGCCGAAATGGCCGTGAAGTTAAAAGATGCTACCGACCACAATGAGGCTCTTGGGAAGGAGCGCCTAGCGGGGCAAGAAGACCTAGAGAAGGCCACCGCCGAAGCCAAGGATGCCCGCTCTGCAATGCGGGATATAAAGGAAGAGCTGCGCCAGGCCGGAGAAATTGTAGCTGGCAAGCCTTTTCTGCTGCGTCGAAGGTTTACGGATCCAAAGTATGCTCAGCTAGGCCAACTGTGGGGTCCAGAGGACCCTTATATGGACTTAGCAGCGAGTGCGGCGGATGCCGTTGTGCATTTTCGAAGCCAGAAGGATCACAAGACGGAAGAGCTGTTTTGGTCTCAATTCCATAGTCCGGAGCGTTCACTTTCGCTGACTGACCGTTTGGCCGAGTGGGCTGAGCTAAATAGGTTGTCCGGGCTGGCTATGAAGGATATAGTGACCCATGTCCGGCCGGATAGGCCCGAGCCGAAGAGTTACTTTGGCTTATTGCAGCAATTTCTTGGGGCGGTGCCGCGTATCAAGGCGATGAAGTGGTCGGCCTGCATAGAGGGTGCGCGGATGGCACTCGCTCGTGTGAAGACACATTGGACAGAGATGGATGCCACCGCTGTTGTGACCCCGGGTTCGGATGATGACCGGTTACGCGCCGAGCACTATTTTGGCGAAGTGCTGCGTGGTGCTCGTGTAATAGAGTCGCAGTGCTCAAAAAATGTTACGTTCGAATGAACGTTTTTATGATGTAAAACAATATTTATGATGTAAGCGCCTTTTATACTTGTGCATTCAAGTAATAGAATGTCTCCTATGCGGCCGTTCATGTATACGTGTGTATAACCTGAAAGATGGCAGTCGTCGGCTTCAGCCCCCACGCACAAGGTGCGGGGGTGTTCGCAAAAAATAGTGCGTTTTCACACTTAATCCAATGTCTCGGTCCTGTAAAGGAGGTGGTAGCATAGCAAACGAGGCAACCGGACTATAATGCTTTATCACTTTCACTTAGCCATGGAGTTCGAGGGTGGGGCTACGACATAGCCCCTGGGGGCACCGCGCTCTCCGAATTTGGGGCGCGTATGTGCCTGACCGGGAAATGGCCCTTCGTCAAAGCGGACGAATTCTAAACATTCCCATGGTCGATCGAGTGGTTGACCAGTCTCTCGCTGTATCATGACAGTCAGTTTTCGGCATTCTCTACTGAGGTGCTCGCCCAGCCGAACTGGGGCACAATCGCAGTAGTTCTCCTGGTGCCGCGTTAGCCGATGATACGGAACATAAGGCAGCAAAACACAGGAGCCGGACAAACCCAACATTTGACCAAAGACATGATTCGGAGCTGATGCATATAAGGCCTAACTCGAGACGCCGAACACTCCCGAAGGTGTTCGGTCTTTACAATAGTGGGCAAAATAATGCCCTAAGCCCCTTGTGTCCAGGTACGGGCAAGTTCTTCTGGCGCGGCCGATGCCAAAACGCCAGTCTCCACTCTGGTTATAATGAGAAACCAGGGGATTATAGCAACAAGAGACAGTAAGAAAGGTTTACGTAGGGTCTTAGTCTGAAAAGAGTCCTTGCAACGGGTCCCTACTACACGTCTACGCCTGTGTCTCCGTTGTGCCGTATCCTGGACGGGTGTGCACGCTGTTCATCTGTGAAAAGAGAGGAACTTAGTTTGAAAAGAAATCATGCAAAAGAGTGCATAAAAAATTGAAATATAGATTAATAAAGCTGAGCCTATGCTAGCTCATCATGGCTTATATGTACAAACCCTTGTGAAGGGGTGTGTGGCTAGGTAGCCCCTAGCTTATTTATTCCGGACTCGTCCAGCCGTGTCCGGGGTCTCAGGCGACCTTTTAATGAAATGATGCCACGTGAACCGGGCATTTTAAGCGTAAGAGACGCGTAATGTGGTATTGCATTGAAGCGGACGAAAGCTTCCCGTCCCAGTGGTGCTTGATAGCTACTTTTAAATGGGGCGACATGAAAGGTTAGCTTTTCTCATCGGAAGTTGTCAGGTGACCCGAACACAACTTCTAGTAATAATGAAATTGTGCACTTGGCGTAAGGGCCTGGCGCCACTCCTTTGGAGGAAGTGCGGCTATGCCGAATTGTAGTAGGGTCTATCCCAACTTGCGGATTGTGTCCGGATATAGCAGGTTTAAGTCACTGCCGCCGTTCATCAAAACCTACGTGAATTGCAGTCCGTCTATTATGGGGTCCAATATCAGAGCAGTCTATCCTGCGTTCCGGATACTTCTGGACTAATCCAGATGGTCGAAAGTGATTGGTTTTGACATCCCATCTTGGTGTTCCGCTGGGGTGGACCGTGCGACACTTGTCTTAGCGAGTGCCGTGTTGGTTTTCCGTACTATCACATGAAATGAGTTTACTGTTTTGACTTCTTGTGGGAAAGTCTTTTGACTTCCGGTGCTCCGCTGGTGGGGTTCGTCATCGTCCTCGCTTGGCGCATCGAGCCCCTTGTGTCCTGCGTTGAGTCTGCCGGACTGTTTAAAAACCCAACAATTTCGGTTGGTATGGTTTGCAGGTCTTCCGGAGGTACTGTGGATTTGACATATCCGATCTAAAATTTTGTTTAAATTTGACAGCTCGTCGCTATTGTCCTTAAGAGGCAGTGTTTTATTGTTTGGCCGCGAGCTTTTGAATCCGCTGTTGACCGCCGTGCCCTTTGGGCTTTTTTCTTTATTCCGGTGCTGATCTTTCCTGCGTCGTGATTTTCCATTTCCATCTCTGATCTCGGATGTACTCGGGTCGCTGGTGCTGCATCTTGCTAGCCAGCTGTCTTCTCCTGCGCAAAAGCGCGTCATGAGGCTTGTTAGCACGGCCATTGTTCTTGGCTTCTCTTGGCCGAGGTGTCTGGCGAGCCATTCGTCTCGGACGTTGTGTTTAAAAGCTGTTAAGGCTTCTGCGTCCGGACAGTCGACTATTTGGTTCTTTTTGGTAAGGAACCTGTTCCAGAATTTGCGTGCTGACTCTCCGGGATGTTGGGTTATATGACTCAAATCGTGTGCATCCGGAGGGCGAACATAAGTCCCTTGAAAATTTGCTCTAAACGCGTCCTCAAGCTCTTCCCAACTTCCAATAGTGTTTTCTGGGAGGCTTTTGAGCCAATGCCGAGCTGGCCCTTTGAGCTTGAGGGGTAGGTATTTTATGGCGTGGAGGTCATCTCCTCTAGCCATGTGTATGTGTAGTATGTAATCTTCTATCCAGACTCCTGGGTCTGTTGTGCCGTCGTATGCCTCTATGTTTATGGGTTTGAACCCTGCTGGAAATTCATGATCCAGCACCTCATCGGTAAAACATAGCGGGTGTGCGGCGCCCCTGTATTTGGGTGTGCCGTTGTCTTCGAACACTTGTCGTGTTGTGTTACTTCCTGGGCCCCTCCTTTTTGGCCCGTAGATGGACCTAGTTGGGCCGTCCATTTTCCCAGGATCATAAGTCGGCTTGTGTGCAGCGCCACTTGTCGCTTTTGGCCTGTCATCCGGCCATCTATCCGGCCAGGCGGCCTCTTTATTTTTTTAACTGTGAGGGCTCTATGGCTTCCTCGTCAAATTCTGGCAGCAGCTTGCGCTTCGGGTAGCTCTTTGTTTGATGGCCATTGCCATATTTTGTCTGCGGTCTTGAGTATTTTGCTCCACTTCATTCTGAGTATGTCTTCCGCTGTTTTGAGCTTCCGTTTTTCCTTCTTCAAACTTCTTGCAGTGGCGACGAGTCTTTTGTGAAGGTTCTTATGCTCCGGTGGTGTGTCCGGACTGTTGATTGCTCCGTGAAGGGGTTGATTATCCGGTTTGTCCTATTCGGATGGTTGCTTGGTTGTATGTTCGTCGTCCGCTGGTTTGCCCTGCTCTATCGCTGGGTCGTTAGGAATGCTGCTTTGATCGAGGCGAGACTTAGGGCGGCGTTTACGTCGCCGTTTTGGTTGTTTATCGGCGGGATTATCCTCTGCCGCGTCCCGTTGTTCCTCGGTATCGCTTCCCCTTGGGGTGTCCACCATATGTATTTCATGTGACGAGGTGGCCTTCCAGTGCCCTGTAGGCGCTTGATCGTCTCCGGCATCGTTGTCCATACCGTTGATGTCTTCGGAGTCGTAGTTTAGCACGTCGGTTAGATCGTCGACGGTGGCTACGAAGTGGGTGGTGGGTGGGCTCTGAATTTCTTCATTGTCCGCGTCCCGACCATCCTGGCCGTAGTTCAGCCAGGGCTCTCCGGATAGTGAGAGATGCTTCAGCAAATTTAAGATATCCCCGAAGGGTGAGTGCTGAAAGGTGTCCGCAGTGGTGAATTCCATGATCGGTGCCCAATCGGATTTGACTGGCAGGGGCGCAGGAGGTTCGGAGTCTGGCAGAGAGTCCGACACCTCAGAGTCATGAGCTTTATGTGGGAACAAGGTAAGTGTTCGGCTCCATCGCCGTAGAAGTTGCAGCTCCCGAGGCGGTGTCCAGCCATCCGTCCTCGATCTGAGCGATCAGCTCCGGACTATGGGTCGAAGCAGATTTGTGTGCGGCCTCCAAGGTGCTGTCCGGCGGCAGAGTTAGGTCGTGCCCATCGTGACAGCGCGGCACGCTCGGCTGTGGCTCAGATCCATCGAAGATCAAGTCCCCGCGGATATCGGCCGTGAAGTTTAGGCTTCCAAACCTGACCTGACGGCCAGGGGCGTAGCTTTCGATCTGCTCCAGATGGCCAAGTGAGTTGGCCCGCAGTGCGAAGCCGCCGAATACGAAGATCTGTCCGGGGAGAAAAGTCTCACCCAGGACTGCGTCGTTGTCGATTAAAGAGGCCATCAAGCCTATCAGTGACGACACAGAGGAACTCTCAATGAAAGCACCAATGTCGGTGTCAAAACCGGCGGATCTCGGGTAGGGGGTCCCGAACTGTGCGTCTAGGAGGATGGTAACAGGAGACAAGGGACACGATGTTTTATCCAGGTTCGGGCCCTCTTGATGGAGGTAAAACCCTACGTCCTGCTTGATTGATATTGATATTGTGGATGTTTACAAGAGTGGATCTACCACGAGATCAAGGAGGCTAAACCCTAGAAGCTAGCCTATGGTATGATTGTAATGGTTGTTGTTGTTGTTGTTGTTCTACGGACTAGAGCCATCCGGTTTATATAGACACCGGAGAGGGCTAGGGTTACACAGAGTCGGTTACAATGGTAGGAGATCTACATATCCGTATCGCCAAGCTTGCCTTCCACGCCAAGGAAAGTCCCATCCGGACACGGGGCGAAGTCTTCAATCTTGTATCTTCATAGTCTTGGAGTCCGGTCGATGATGATAGTCCGGCCGATGATAGTTCGGCTGATGATGGTAGTCCGGCTATCCGGACACCCCCTAATCCAGGACTCCCTCAAATATTGAAGGAAGATAGATTTCACATATGAATATACTATCTTGGACATCTTTTGTAATTGTGAGCACTCATTAAAATATGACATGCTAAAAAGTTGATGTTGGACAAGGAAGACAACTTAATGGGTTATGTTTTCCTTTATCCGAAACGTTATATTATCTTGGATCATCCAGCATGTTGGGCTTGCCTTTCCCTCTCATGCTAGCCAAATTCTTTGCACCAAGTAGAAATACTATTTGTGCTTCCAAACATCCCTTAAACCAGTTTGGCCATGAGAGTCCACCATACCTACCTAAGGATTGAGTAAGATCCTTCAAGTAAGTTGTCATCGGTGCATGCAATAAAAATTTCTCTCTAAATATGTATGATCTATTAGTGCGGAGAAAATAAGCTTTATACGAACTTTTGATAGGGAAGAAATAAAAGCGACGGACTGCATAATAAAGGTCTTTATCACAAGCAGCAATATAAAGTGACGTTCTTTTGCAATAAGATTTTGTGCATCCAACCATAAAAGTGCATGACAACCTTTGCTTCCCTCTGCGAACGGCCTATCTTTTACTTTTATCTTCTCCCTTATACAAGAGTCATGGTGATCACCACCTTTCCTTTTTACACTTTTTCCTTTGGCAAGAACTTTGTGTTGGAGCGATCCGGATATATATATCCACTTGGATGTAGGTTTTCATAAATTATTATTGTTGACATTACCCTTGAGGTAAAAGGTTGGGAGGCGAAACTATTAGCCCCTATCTTTCTCTGTGTCCGATTAAAAGTTTGAACCCATAAATATCACGTGAGTGTTAGCAATTGTGAAAGATTAAATGATAGTTGCATATATGGAGCTTGCTAAATCAAAGCTCTGACATAGACCCTTCCTGCAAATAAGATGATTTGCAATTGTTTGATGACTGAGAATATTCAAGAGAGTTTATGATCTATACTTTAACATGTGAATAGCTTGTTACTTGATCATGAAACATTGTATGAGATGAGCTACTGTTATGACATATAATGATGTTGGAAAAGGTGATTCAAATTATCATTGATCAAACTTATGCGTTTGCTAGCATTCACACTTCATAAATTATTTCTTTTATCATTTACCTACTCGAGGACGAGCATGAATTAAGCTTGGGGATGCTGATACGTCTCCAACATATCTATAATTTATGAAGTATTCCTGCCATGTTTACAATAGTTTTATATGATTTTGGTATGATTTGATTAGAACTAACCCGGACTGACGCTATTCTTAGTAGAACTACCATGGTGTTGTTTTTGTGCAGAAATAAAAGTTCTCGGAACGCACTGAAAATCAACGGAGATTTTTTCTGGAAAATATGAAAAATACTGGAACAAAAATCTACCGGAGGGGAGTCCCGTGGGACCCACGAGTGTGGGGGCATGCCCCCCTGCCTCGTGGACTCCCCGAGGGCCCCCCTGACGTGAAATTAGCGCCAACTCCTCCTATAAATAGAGAAACCTTCGGGAAATAACCTAGATCGGAAGTTCTGCCGCCGCAAGTCTCTATAGCCATGAGAAATCAATCTAGGACCTCTCTGGCACCCTTCCGGAGGGGTCCATCTTCACCGGAGGCCATGGGGGAGGATCTCGGAGGGGTCATCATCGCCATGAAGGCCAAGGACAAGAGGGGGAACCTCTCCCCATCCAGGGGGAGGGCATGGAGGAGGAAGCACAAGGGGGAGAACCTCTTCTCCTCTCTCTCGGTGGCGCCAGAGTGCCATCGGGAGGGGAATCATCGCCGTGGTGATCGTCTTCATCAACATCACCATCATCATCACCACCCTCATCTCTTTTACGTGGTCCACTCTCCCGCACCCCGCTGTAATCCCTACTTGAACATGGTGCTTTATGCCACATATTATGATCCATTGATGTGTTGCCATCCTATGATGTTTTGAGTAGATATCCTTTGTCTTATTTTGGTACTTGACTGGTATGATCCAATGATGTGTTGCCATCCTATGGTTGATTGATGATCTAGATTGGTATGAGTTGTCTGTTTTATTTTGGTACTGTCCTATGGTGCCCTTCGTGTTGCACAAGCATGAGGGATTCCCGCTGTAGGGTGTTGCAATATGTCCATGGTTTACTTATTCTACGTTGCTTGAGTGATAGTAGCATAAACACAGATAAGTGGGTCACGACGTATGGGATAAAGGGAACTTGATGCTTTAATGCTATGGTTGGGTTTTACCTTAATGATCTTTAGTAGTTGCGGATGCTTGCTAGAGTTCCAATCAAAAGTGCATATGATCCAAGATGAGAAAGTATGTTAGGTTATGCCTCTCCCTCATATGAAATTGCAATAGTGATTACCGGTCTTGTTAACGATTGCCTAGGATAATTCCGCACACCGATCTATCATTATTCCACACTCGCTATTTATAATATTTAGTATTATATTCTAAATTTATGATAACAACACCTACTTTTATATTTAGCTCTCCGATATCATGCAAAGTTATCCTCTTCGTACCCACAACGTAGTTTTATTTCTCGTTTCTAGTTGGAAGCAAACGTTCGGTGTATGTAGAGTCGTATCAGTGGAGGATAGGGCTTGAGAGAATATTGATCTTACCTTTAGCTCCTTGTGGGTTCGACACTCCATACTTATCACTTCCACCTTTAGAAATTGCTACGATGATTCCCTGCACTTGGGGATTATCATCAGCACAGTGCTCATGGTCGAGCGGGAAAAAGAAGGCAAGGCCTTCAAAGTCCAACGCCCAGTGTATTATATTTCTGAAGTCTTAACTCCGTCCAAGTAGAGATACCCACACTATCAGAAGCTTGTTTATGGAATTTATCTGACCATGAAGAAAGTAGCACATTACTTCTCAGATCACTCGGTTTCAGTAGTCAGTGATGCTCCACTATCAGAAATCCTGAACAATAGAGATGCAACCGGTCGAGTGGCAAAGTGGGCAATTGAACTCCTTCCGTTAGATATCAAGTTTGAGGCAAACAAGGCCATCAAGTCCCAGGCAATAGCAGATTTCCTTGCAGAGTGGACTAAACAGGAGCAACTGACTCAGGTTCACTCGGAGCATTGGACTATGTTCTTTGATGGCTCCAAGATGTTGAATGGATCCGGTGCAGGAGTGGTTTTGGTATCCCCAAGAGGCGACAAGCTCAATTATGTCCTCCAGATTCACTTTGATTCTCCAAACAACGAAGCTGAGCATGAGGCACTTCCGTATGGGTTGTGTATGGCCATTTCACTCGGCGTCCGACGCCTCATGGTATACGGTGACTCAGACTTAGTGGTCAATCAGGTGATGAAGGACTGGGATGTCAGAAGTCCAGAGATGACCGGTTATTGCAATGCAGTGAGGAAGCTAGAAAAGAAGTTCGAGGGGTTAGAGCTCCACCACGTACCCCGAATCAAGAATCAAGCGGCTGGTGAGCTGGCGAAGATAGGTTCCACTTGGAAGCCTATCCCTGGTAATGTGTTTTTAGAGCATCTTTACACCCCGCCAGTACAAGAAGATCCCTTCAAGGAAGAGCCCCTGCAACCCATCAGTTCAACAAATCTGACTGAAATCGAGGTCCCATCTGTGGTCGACTTGATCATGGAAGTATTAGTGATCACGCCCGACTGGACAGTGTTGTATATCGCATATATACTCAGGAAGGAGCTCCCAGAAGACGAGGATGAGGCTCGCCAGATCATCCGACGATCAAAAGCTTTCACCGTGATAAAAGGGCGGCTCTATAGAGAAAGTGTGATAGGAGTGGCTCAACGCTGCATCACCCAGAAGAAGGCCAAATGATCCTAAACGAGATCCACACGGGGACCTGTGGTCACCATGCGTTCTTTTGGACCATCGTGGCCAAAGCATACCGAGCGGGATTTATTGGCCTCGTGCAAATGAGATGGCGAAAGATATAGTCGACAAGTGCGCAGGATGTTAGTTCTACTCCAACATGTCCCACAAGCCTGCATATGCCTTGAAGACTATTCCACTCGTCTGGCCGTTTGCAGTCTGGGGGTTAGATATGGTCGGACCCTTCAGGACCGACAGAAGTGGTTTCACTCATTTGCTAGTAGCATTCGACAAGTTCACCAAATGAATCAAAGCCAAGCCTATCAAAAACCTTGACTCAAGCACTGCCGTCAGTTTCGTCAGAGAATCGATATTCAGATATGGAGTCCCTCACAGCATTATCACGGATAATGGCTCCAACTTTGATTCTGATGAGATCAAGGCATTCTATGCTTCCCAAGGCACTAGGGTCGACTATGCATCCGTTGCACACCCATAGTCGAATGGGAAGCAGAAACGGTGAATGGTTTGATCCTTCAAGGGCTGAAACCCCGACTGATGCGCGACCTCAAGCACGCTGCTAGAGCTTGGGTGACTAAGTTACCATCCGTTGGGGGCTGAGAACGACACCGAACTGGTCAACTGACCGAACCCCTTTCTTCCTGGAGTACCGCCGAGGCTGTGCTTCCGAGTGACTTGCTGCACAACGCTCCCCGAGTGGAACTGTTCTCAGAAGCTGAAGGAGAACAAGCACGCCAAGACGCAATTGATCTCCTAGAAGAGGAACGTGAGATGGCTCTGATCCGGTCGACCATCTGTCAGCAAGATTTGCGTCGATTCCATGCCCGTAATGTCAGAGGTCGAGCGTTCCAGGAAGGAGACCTTGTGCTCCAAGTGGATAAGAAACGGCCTCACAAGCTCGCTCCGGCCTGGGAAGGCCCCTTCATCATCACCAAGGTGCTTCCCAATGGAGCACACCACATCTACAACGTAGCCAAGAAGATGGACGAGGCACACGCGTGGAACGCAGAGCTGCTCCGCCATTTCTACACATAAATCACTCGGGTCGACGAGTGAAAGTACTTCGGTTTGCTTATCAAAGACAAGAATTTTACAGTATCTTAATGATTGTTGTTTCCGTAAACACATGTGTTTAAATCCCCCTAGTGGGCGGCTTAGCCGCGAACCCAATTCGCCTAAGTTAAAAAACACTACGAGTGGAGAGCGATCCTCCCACTCGGGGGCTTAGCCACGAACCTGATTCTCCTAAGTTAAAAAACACCCCGAGTGGAGAGCGATCCTCCCACTCGGGGGCTTAGCCGTGAACCTGATTCGCCTAAGTTAAAAAACACTCTGAGTGGAGAGCGATCCTCCCACTCGGGGGCTTAGCCTCGAACCCGATTCGCCTAAGTTAAAAAACACTCCGAGTGGAGAGCGATCCTCCCATTCGGGGGCTTAGCTGCGACCCCGTACTCACCTAGGTTAAAGAACACTCCGAATGGAGAGTGATTCTCCCACTCGGAGGCTTACGTGAACCCAATTCGCCTAAGTTAAAAAAAACACTCCGAGTGGAGAGCCATCCTCCCACTTGGGGGCTTAGATGCGACCCCGTACTCGCCTAAGTTAAAAAACACTCCGAGTGGAGAGCGATCCTCCCACTCGGAGGCTTAGCCGCGAACCCGATTTTCCTAAGTTAAAAAAACACTCCCAATGGAAAGCGATCCTCCTACTCGGAGGATTAGCTGCGACCCCGTACTCGCCTAAGTTAAAAAACACTCCAAGTGGAGAGTGATCCTCCCAATTGGGGGCTTAGCTACGACCCCGTACTCGCCTAAGATTAAAAAACACTCCGAATGGAGAGGGATCCTCCCACTCGGGAGCTCAGCCGCGACCCCGTACTCGCCTAAGTCACAAAGATCCTCTGAGCCACATCACAAGTACAACGTATGCTCCATCCCGATCTGCAAGGACGACGAGGTGTCGATTGAACACATCCTATGAGCTGCGTTACAAGTACAACGTACGCCCCATCCCGATCTGCAAGGATGACGAGGTGTCGATTGAACACATCCTTTGAACTACGTCACAAGTACAACATACGCTCCATCCCGATCCGCAAGGACGACGAGGTGTCGATTGAACATATCCTCTAAGCTGCATCACAAGTAAAACATACGCTCCATCCCGATCCACAAGGACGACGAGGTGTCAATTGAACACATCCTCTGAGCTGCATCACAAGTACAACGTACACTCCATCCCGATCCGCAAGGATGATGAGGTGTCATTCGATCACATCATCATAGCCACTCAACGGGGAGTGGAAAGGTCAAGTCCCACTCGGAACCAAAAACATCCAAAAGTGATAAAGGCAGAGCCGTCGTATTCGAAGAAAATCAAGTTTAGATAAATCTCGCAAAAGTTCAGAACCAAAACAGGCAGAAGTACTCAGGCATCAGGCCTGAAAGAGTTTAACGATTCCAAAATCACCCGGCATCCCGAGGCAGATAAACGTGGGGCATAATATTTTGTTCACTCAGCGGGAGGAGGACTTGCTGGCTCGACAAAGCTGTCAAGATCAATGATGTCAGTGATGCAAGTGGTGGCGTCGATGAAGGTGTCCATAAAGGATTGAAAGCTGAGCTTATTAGTTTTGGCAACCTTGAGAGCCGCCAGCTTGTCTTCTCTAACATCCTTGCAATGGACTCAGACCAACGATAGAGCCATGTCAGCGCCGCAGTGAGCAGATGACTTCTTCCACTCTTGCACTCAACGAGGGATTTCATTTAGTCGAGCCATCAGAGACTCAAGATCGTTCTGGTGTTCCGCCTGAGGCCAGAGATCAGTGTCAATCCGCGACATCGCCACCTTCAAATGAGCAAGATAATCCACAGCACTATCCGGACGTGATTCCAACCGTGGCACGCTCATCGCGATGTCATCTTTGACATGAGAGTTTATGGGGTCAAGACCTTTCTCGATCCGCCCAGTCTCTGCTTCAAAGTCTTGACAAAATTATGCATAGTCGGAAGAGTGGTAGTTGACAGTTAAATACAATGTGTCAGTCGACATAGGCAAATCAGTTGGATAAGAGGAAACACCTTCAAGCTTCAAGACCAGGTTTTCAGCAAGTTGTTCCAGATAAGCCTCCAGTTCACCCTTCTTTGTCGTGAGACTTCCAACTTGGTCAGTCAGGGTCTCCTTGTCCTTCTTAAGTCTACAACCTCCTGATTGGCTTCAGTAACAGCGGTCTTCAGCTTGGAGTTCTCTTCTTCCAACTTGTTGAATGAGGCCAGCTTCTTATCAGCAAGTGTCGTTTTCTCTCGCGCCTCCTTTTGAGATGCAGCAAGGTCTTGATCCTTCTTCTCCAGAGCTTGCTTCATTTTTTCTAAAGAAATAACATTCTTCAGATGAGATTGGAGTTGATGGTTTTCACTATGCATATCTGTTCGAGTGGAGTCACTCGGTTCAAGAGTCTAAAAGAATAAAAATCATAAGGAGGACAGTCGACGAGTTATTACCTCCCATGGTAGCTGCTTCTTCCTGGGCCTTCTAGAGATTCTTCTTGGCCAACTCCAGGTCGAAGTTGAGGCTGATCAACTTCTTATCAAGTTCAAAAAATTGGGCTCGAAGATCACAAGATTTCTGCGTTCAGCAAATAAGATATGTCAGTCAACAAAAACGAAGGTCAGTCACAGCGGAAATTGCTCTAAGACTACCGCCGAATCAAACATTCAACAGTAGTATCGGGGACTACACCCAGTGGGTGCACTTGGCGTGCCCCCACTGGTCTGGTCTTCCACTCTGCATGGTCTGCCCAGCACGAGTATAAAAAAGTGATTCTTAGACCCCAGTCGACTACCAGCAGTCGACCGCGGTCTCGGGGACTACACCCAGTGGGTGCACTCAGCGTGCCCCCACTGGTCTGGATTACACTCAGGTCAAGCTATTCACCCGAGTGAAAGAACAATGAAATAACATTCGACAAAGACCCCCGCCGCATCAAACACCCGACGACAGTCTCGGGGACTACACCCGGTGGGTGCACTCTGCGTGCCCCCACTGGTTCAGAAAAACACTCGACTCAACCTGGTTCATTCAAGAGGAAATACTATCCAACACTAAGTCAAAACACCCAGTGGGTGATTGGATATGAAATACAGACCCATGATAGATGCACATAAAGGTTCCAAAACGCTCATCCAGGGACACCTTACGAACAATGAAGCGGCAGTTGCAACTACCACTAATCAAGAGACCAGTCGGAAACCAACTGACCTTGACATTGACTTGGAGAGTGGTGCTAGCATTGGAGGCAACCTGACTGGCCTCATGCACCACCTTCATCTGCTCCATCACAAGGTTTGCCTGGAGAAGGGCTTCCCTGGAGGCACTCACCAGGTCGTCTGGAGTATGATATGCAGCAAAGAGCGATGACGGTAATACAGTCGGAGCGACCACAGGATCTGAAGCATGGAGCTGTGCAGACGAAGCAGCGACCTGAGAGCAGACGACGAGGGACGTTTAGTCGACAACGGGTTGGCAAAAGAAACATTGGCCCGAGCCAGATCTTGGGATCACGGGACCACCACATCTGGCGCCGATGTCGACTAAGGCTCCTGGCTTATGGTCGTCCTCCTCCTCGAAGCTCTCCCCTTCCTTCCCATAGTCTTCAGAGGCACTTCTTCCTCGTCATTTGGAAGCTCAATGACATCCCGCGGAGCTGCAACAAAAAGCAACCATAGCAGTTCAATCGATCGACAACCCAGTCGACAACTCAAGTTCAAGATTGCAAGATCATACCAGCTTTGGAAGTTGTCGCATCCTCCGTCTCCTCGTCACCTGGGGCTCTATCAATATCCATGGAGGTTCCTGAAGTTGCGGCACTGAAGAGATCATAACCCAGTCGGTCAGAACAGAAGAACGAGTCAGTAGGGAAACATAAAAATATAAAGCACTCACACAGAAGCAACAGGAACGTCCATCTTGATCTTGGGCAAGGTCTTCCAAGACTTTGAAGGAGCAACCTTGGACTGCTTGGCGACCTTCTCTGATGGCTCCGGAGTTGAAGTCCGAGTGCGCTTATGCGCTTGCATACTCGGAGCCATAGTCTTGACACGCCCGCCCGTTGGATCATGGAACTGCTTGGATCGGTGCTCAGTGCAGGGTGGTGAGTCGACCTCCTCTTCATCGTCCAACTCATCACTCTTTTCTTCATCATCATCATCATCATCATCGTCATCGTCATCATCGCCGCTCTCTTCTGTGCTGTCCGCTCCCTCCTGGACTTGCTCCTAAGCTTGTTCCTTGTTCGGCATCGAATACATCTCAGTGTAAACCTACAAGGCAAGAGGTTAATCAAGCATCAGTCGGATTCAAAAACATACACAAGACAGATTGAAGTACACTCGGTAGCAAGGATCGGACCTTGTCCGGCTGGTTGTCAGCGTCGAATGGATCGACTCCCCTGCCCCCTGGGGTTATCTTTGTCCCGGTGATGCTCCTCAACCACAGGGCCACCGTCTCGTTGGAAACCTCCTCTGGGTGGACCTGAGCAGTGTCGTTGGAGCCCGAGTACATCCACATCGGGTGTTCACAAGCTTGGAGCGGCTGGATGCATCGACTGAGAAACACCTCCAGCAAATCCATGCCAGTTACACCCTGGCGGACCAGCTGAACTACCCTTTCAACCAACATGTCTGTCTCTACATTCTCCGTTGCGGTCACGGTCAGTGAAGAAGGTTGCTGGGCTCGATCTAGGGAAAAGTAGGAAGACTGGTCGACTGACCGGGGGTCGCAATATGCTGGCAACAGAACTAGGTCGACTACGAGCCCCTGACCGACTCTAGAAGTGTCATGGTAGGAAAAGTGCTCCTCTTCCTCATCTGGATCCCTAAACCCCCGCACATCTAGATCACGTGCATCCTCTCGTTACTCGGATTTTCCTTCTTCACGGTTTGTGAGCAGATTGTGAAAATGTGTTTGAAGAGACCCCAGTGCGGTCGACAACCCAATAAGTTTTCACGCATAGACACGAACGTAGCGAGATACGTGATGGTATTGGGGAAAAATGGTGAAGCTAAGCACCGAAGAAGTTGAGAAAACCACAAAAGAAAGGATGTGGAGGAAGGGAGAAGCCACGGTCGACGTGGGTAGCAAGAAGGACGCACTCACCCGACCGCAGCTGAGGTTCTGTCTCACCCTCCAGCAACCTCGCAGCCCGGCGGCAATCAAACCAGTGGCAGCCAGATCCTCCAGATCCTCGGGCCGTAGCATAGATCGGATCCAATCTCCCTGAATCCAACCCGGCGGCAGCACGGACCTCGACGACAACCCCCGATTCATTTTCTAGCCCTTCGTCATCGCCGTCACCTTTTTGGCATGCTCCAGCGCCGCCATCTTATCCTTCACCATGGTGGAGGGCTGCGCACTGGTGGAGCGGCGGCGTCGAGGGAGAAAGGAGATGCGGTGGAGAGGCGGAGGAAGAAGGGGAATGGGAGCGCATAGTGCAGACGCCTCAGCCTCGACGCCTTTTAAGGGCCTACTTCCGAGTGGCTGATGCGTGGGGCCGAGCAAACCTGTCAAATCCCGCAACGGTCGCACGCCGGATATGTGGCGAAAAAGGTGACGCGGAGATCGAGGCGCCCATGTCTATCTGTCCCGTTCACTGCAGCGCTCTCCGCCTCGCGCGCTTTCCCAAATTTTTGAATCCCGTGAGATCCAGGAGCCACAGCGACCAATCGCGTTGAAGATCTCGCGCCATTACAACACTCGAAGATTATCAGTACAAGTTCACTCGATGACCTTTGAATCGATCAACGCGACTGAAATGAAGTCAAAGTCTCAACAGGAATCTTGAGGTCAATAAGGATGCTTATGAAGCATAAAAGTCAAGACAGGGTCAACTTCAAAATTCTTTTCACTCGGACCTCAGTCCATTCAGGGGCTAATGACGATGCTATAGACCTAGGGTAGGGTCACAGACCTGACCTATACGCCCTAGCCAAGGTCACTACCCTAGAGTCAAGAATGTTCAAGATATAACAAGGAGTATCAACTAAAGCCATTGAGTGCAATCCACTCGACCAGTCACCTCATTCGGGTACCTCCCCCCCCCCCATTTTCACTCGACCTGGATGGAGTCATTACAGGGAACCACTCGGAGCACAGAAGATCTAGAGTCACTCGGGATGGCAACGGTCAGGTGTTAACTCCATAGTCTTAAAGATCATTGATGACGCACTTTATAGCTGGCGTTACCAGTAACGCCCTATTTTAATGTACATTGAACCCCTGTAACGGAGGGCGACTGGGGTCCTGGCGCACTCTATATAAGCCACCCCCTCCTCTGGGACAAGGGTTCACAACCCTTGTAACACACACCTATATTCCAGTCGTCCGCCTCAGGGCACCGAGACGTAGGGATTTTACCTCCTCCGAGAGGGGCCTGAACTCGTAAACTTGTGTGTACAACCTCGCCGTAGCTAGGGTCTCGCCTCCTCATACGTACACCCTATTCTTACTGTCAGACTTAATACCACGACAGCCCCCCTTTCCTTCCCTTCCCCCTCTTCCTTCCTCCTTCCCCCTCTCTTCCGTTGTTGGAAACCTACTAGGAATAGGATTCCTAGTAGGAATCCTACTTGGGGCGCGCCCCATGAGGGCCGGCCGGCCTCCCCCCTTGCTCCTTTATATACGGGGGCAGAGGGGCACCCTAGAACACACAAGTTGTCAATTGTTTAGCCGTGTGCGTTGCCCCCCTCCACAGTTACACACCTCGATCATATTGTAGTAGTGCTTAGGCAAAGCCCTGCGCCGGTAACTTCATCATCACCGTCACCACGCCGTCGTGCTGACAAAACTCTCCCTCGACCTCAGTTGGATCTAGAGTTTGTGGGACGTCACCGAGCTGAACATGTGTAGATCGCGGAGGTGTCGTACCTTCGGTGCTAGGATCGGTCGGATCATGAAGACATACGACTAAATCAACCGCATTGTCATAACGCTTCCGCTTTCGGTCTACCAGGGTACGTAGACAACACTCTCCCCTCTCGTTGCTGTGCATCACCTAGATAGATCTTGCGTGATCGTAGGATTTTTTTTGAAATTACCGCGTTCCCCAACAGTGGCATCCGAGCCAAGTCTATGCATAGATGTTATATGCACGAGTAGAACACAAAGAGTTATGGGCAATAATAGTCATACTGCTTACCAGCATGTCATACTTTGACTCGGTGATATTGTTGGATGAAGCGGCTCAGACCGACATTACGCGTACGCTTACGCGAGTCTGGTTCTACCGACGTGCTTTGCACATAGGTGGCTGGTGAGTGTCAGTTTCTCCAATTTTAGTTGGATCGAGTGTGGCTACGTCCGGTCCTTGTCGAAGGTTAAAACAACAGACTTGACAAAAAATCATTGTGGTTTTGATGCGTAGGTAAGAAAGGTTCTTGCTAGAAGTACGTAGCAGCCACGTAAAACTTGCAACAACAAACTAAAGGACGTCTAACTTGTTTTTGCAGGGCTTGCTGTGATGTGATGTGGTTAAGGCATGATGTGATATAAATTGTTGTCCGAGATGATCATGTTTTGTAACAAAGTTATCGGCAACTGGCAGGAGCCATATGGTTGTCGCTTTATTGTATGCAATGCAATCGCCATGTAATTATTATACTTTATTACTAAGCGGTAGCGATAGTCGTAGTAACAATAGTTGGCGAGACGACAACGATTATTATGATGGAGATCAAGGTGTCACGCCGGTGATGTTGGAGATCATGACGATGCTTCAGTGATGGAGATCATGAGCACAAGATGATGATGGTCATATCATGTCACATATTTTGATTGCATGTGATGTTTATCCTTTATGCATCTTATTTTGCTTAGAACATCGGTAGCATTATAAGATGATCCCTTACTAAAATTTCAAGGTACAGGTGTTCTCCTAGAGTATGCACCGTTGCTACAGTTCGTCGTGCTGGGACACCATGTGATGATCGAGTGTGATAAGCTCTACGTTCACATACAAAGGGTGCAAGCCAGTTTTGCATGTGTAGAATACTCGGGTTAAACTTGACAAGCCTAGCATATGCAGATATGGCCTCATAACACTAAGACCAAAAGGTCGAGCGTGAATCATATAGTAGATATGATCAACATAGTGATTTTCACTATTGAAAACTACTCCATCTCACGTGATGATCAGACATGGTAGTTGATTTGGATCACGTGATCACTTAGATGATTAGAGGGATGTCTATCTAAGTGGGAGTTCTTAAGTAATATGATTAATTGAACTTTAATTTATCATGACCTTAGTACCTAATAGTATTTTGTATGTCTATATTGTTGTAGATCAATGGCCCGTGCTACCATTCCTTTGAATTTTAATGTGTCCCTAGAGAAAGCTAAGTTGAAAGATGATGGCAGCAACTACACGGACTGGGTCCGTAACTTGAGCATTATCCTCATTGCTGCACAGAAGAATTACGTCCTAGAAGCACCGTTGGGTGACAGGCCTACTGCAGATGCTACCGATGACGTTAAGAATGCCTGGCAGAGCAAAGCTGATGACTACTCGATAGTTCAGTGTGCCATGCTTTACGGCTTATAATCGGGACATCAAAGACGTTTTGAATGTCATGGAGCATATGAGATGTTTCAAGAGTTGAAATTAATATTTCAAGAAAATGCCCGAGTTGAGAGATATGAAGTCTCCAACAAGTTCTACAGCTGCCAAATGGAGGAGAATAGTTTTGTCAGTGAACACATACTCAGAATGTCTGGGTACCATAATCACTTGACTCAACTGGGAGTTCATCTTCCAGTTGATTGTGTCATTCACAGAGTTCTGCAATCACTGCCACCAAGCTATAAAGGCTTCGTGATGAACTATAATATGCAAGGGATGAACAAGACTATTCTCGAGCTCTTTGTGATGCTAAAAGCCGTGGAGGTAGAAATCAAAATGGAGCATCAACTGTTGATGGTCAATAAGACCACTAGTTCCAAGAAAAAGGGCAAAGGGAAGAAAAGGAACTTCAAGAAGAACGACAAAAAGGTTGCTTCTCAAGAGAAGAAACCCAAGTCTGAACCTAAGTGTCACTGGAAGCAGAACTGCCCCAGGTATTTGGTGGATAAGAAGGATGGCAAAATGAAAGGTATATTTGATATACATGTTATTGATGTGTACTTAACTAATGCTTGCAGTAGTGCATGGGTATTTGATACTAGTTCTGTTGTTCATATTTGCAACTCGAAACAGGGGCTATAGATTAAGCGGAGATTGACTAAGGACGAGGTGACGATGCACGTTAGAAATGGTTCCAAAGTCGATATGATCGCGGTCGGCACACTACCTCTACATCTACCATCAGGATTAGTTTTAGACCTGAATAATTGTTATTTGGTGCCAGCGTTGAGCATGAACATTATATCTGGATCTTGTTTAATGCGAGATGGTTATTCATTTAAATCATAGAATAATGGTTGTTCTTTTTATATGATTAATATCCTTTATGGCAATCACCCCTGCTGAGTGGTCTATGTTTGTTGAATCTCGATAGCAGTGATACACATATTCATAGTGTTGAAGCCAAAATATTGAAGTTTAATAATGATAGTGCAACTTATATGGGGCACTGCCGTTTGGGTCATGTCGGTGTAAAGCGCATGAAGAAACTCCACGCTGATGGACTTTTGGAATCACTTGATTATGAATCACTTGGTGCTTGCAAACCGTGCCTTATGGGCAAGATGACTAAAACTCCATTCTCCGGAACAAAGGGACGAGCTACTGACTTGTTGGAAATAATACATACCGATGTATGCGGTCCAATGAGTATTGAGGCTCGTGGTGGGTATGTTATTTTCTTACCTTCACAGATGATTTGAGCGGATATGGTTATATCTACTTAATGAAACATAAGTCTGAAACATTTGAAAAGTTCAAAGAATTTCATAGTGAAGTGGAAAATCATCGTAACAAGAAAATAAACTTTCTACGATCTGATCGTGGAGGAGAATATTTGAGTTATGAGTTTGGTCTTCATTTGAAACAACATGGGATAGTTTCACAATTAACGCCACCTGGAACACCACAGCGAAATGGTGTGTCCGAACGTCGTAACCGTACTTTATTAGATAAGGTGCGATCTATGATGTCTCTTACTGATTTGTCGCTATCGTTTTGGGGTTATGCTTTAGATACGGCTGCATTCACTTTAAATAGGGCACCATCAAAATCCGTTGAGACGACGCCTTATGAACTGTGGTTTGGCAAGAAACCAAAGTTGTCATTTCTTAAAGTTTGGGGCTGTGATGCTTATGTGAAAAAGCTTCAACCTGATAAGCTTGAACCCAAATCGAAGAAGTGCGTCTTCATAGGATACCCAAAGAAAACTGTTGGGTACACCTTCTATCACTGATCCGAAGGCAAAATCTTTGTTGCTAAGAACGGATCCTTTCTAGAGAAGGAGTTTCTCTCGAAAGAAGTGAGTGGTAGGAAAGTAGAACTTGATGAGGTAATTGTACCTTCTCACTTATTGGAAAGTAGTTCATCACAGAAATCAGTTCCAGTGATTTCTACATCAGTTAGTGAGGAAGTTAATGATGATGATCATGAAACTTCAAATCAAGTTACTAGACCATGATGAACCTCGTAGGTCTTCCAGAGTAAGATCCGCACCAGAATGGTATGGTAATCCTATTCTGGAAATCATGTTACTAGACCATGATGAACCTACAAACTATGAGGAAGCAATGATGAGCCCAGATTCCACGAAATGGCTTGAGGCCATGAAATCTGAGATGGGATCCATGTATGAGAACAAAGTGTGGACTCTGGTGGACTTGCCCGGTGATCGGCAAGCCATAGAAAATGGATCTTTAAGAAGAAGACCGACGCAGACGGTAATGTTACTGTTTAAAAAGCTTGACTTGTTGCGAAAGGTTTTCAACAAGTTCAAGGAGTTGACTACGATGAGACTTTCTCACCCGTAGCGATGCTTAAGTCTGTCCGAATCATGTTAGCAATTGCTGCATTTTATGATTACGAAATTTGGCAAATGGATGTCAAAATTGCATTCCTGAATGGATTTCTGGAAGAAGAGTTGTATATGATGCAACCAGAAGGTTTTGTCGATCCAAATGGTGCTAACAAAGTGTGCAAGCTCCAGCGATCCATTTATGGACTGGTGCAAGCCTCTTAGAGTTGAAATAAATGCTTTGATAGTGTGATCAAAGCATATGGTTTTATATAGACTTTTGGAGAAGCCTATATTTACAAGAAAGTGATTTGGAGCTCTGTAGCATTTGTGATATTATATATTGATGGCATATTGTTGATTGGAAATGATATAGAATTTCTGGATATTTTACAGGGATACCTAAATAAGAGTTTTTCTATGAAAGACCTCGGAGAAGCTTCTTACATATTGGCATCAAGATCTACAGAGATAGATCAAGACGCTTAATTGGACTTTCACAAAGCACATACCTTGATAAAGTTTTGAAGAAGTTCAAAATGGATTAGTCAAAGGAAGGGTTCTTGCCTGATGACGGTGTCCTGGACTAGGGGGTACTCACCACGTCGTCCCCCGATCAGTTAGATTGGGCCGAGGACCCCCATGGTCGTATACTCATGGGCCAGTTCGGACAGTTGCCGCATACATGGAAGATTCCACAAGACTTGGTGATCAAGACAAGGACTCCTCCCCCACCGGTGTATTCGGCTAGGACTCTTGTTATCCTAGGCCTCTGGTATATTATATAAACCGAGGCTAGGCTAGTCGATAGAGGATTATTATGACATTATTCATCATACCTCTAGGGTTTAGACCACAACATATGATCTCGAGGTAGATCAACTCTTGTAACCCTATATTCAATATAGTCAATCAAGCAGCATGTAGGGTATTATCTCATCAAGAGAGCCCGAAGCTGGGTAAAATCCCGTGTTCATGTTACCATTGATCCTAAGACGCACAACTTGGGACCCCCTACCCGAGATTCGCCGGTTTTGACACCAACATTGGTACTTTCATTGAGAGTTCCGTTGTGTGATCGGCAAAAGGATCAATAGGTCGACTGCAGGTCAACTGCGACGTCGGCTTCTTCGTCACCAGCTCGACTGGTCACCTTGGCTTGACCAATGACTGCACCCTACCTCCGATCGTCATGTTCGGATGAGGTCCTTCATCAACATCAACTCCAATATCTATCAAGATCATGGAGGAGTCATCCATGGAGCTCGGGGGCTCAACATCAACATTGCCCTCAGGCGACCGTATTGTTTTTCTGGACATCAAACTTGTATCTGCCGCCACCGCCTCCTCGAGTGTCGCCTAAACGATTGCTTCGGTGGAATTATGCGGAATTAAGTCTATAACAACTCTGCAAAAATTTCGTCGAGTTCCGATGGAATAATCTCCGGCAATCTCTAATAATACCGGAGCCGTGTTGAATCTGGATGAGAATTCGGACGAGTTTGGAGCGGGGTGTCCAGCATCTAGCTCGGACGTCCTTTGGAAGATCCAACCGTTGATCGGCTGCGGAATTCCCATATATACCACCTACCAAAAATTCAGCTCGATCCGACCGTCCAAACTCCGGGAACCTTCCGATTAGTGCATCACTTTTCAAATCTGTTTTCTGCGCGAGAACGAATCCGACCCAAGTTCATCTTCTTTATGAACAGGATTTCGGACATCCTTTTTGAAGGACGTTTTCGTATGGGGTATTGTGTTTTATTCTCAAACACATCTCATTAATATTAAAAGTATTTTTACAATACGATTTTCACCATCGCGCCGGTGTCAAACCGGCCCGACAACATCACTCCACGGCGGCCGACCTGCGCTAGACATGTTGTCGCTTTGTTGAGCCGAGCTCAACTTCTTCGGATCATCATCTCGGCCAGCCAAACAATAGTTCAACATCGTGAAGGATAAATCGTCACCAACATCGCCGCCCCACGGATTACACAGAGCGGGCACACCGGCATCGCTGCACGGTCACTTCATCAAGCCAACATTGATCATGTCACAATCTACGACCTGCATCGGCATGTCCGAACTGTTGCTTCATCGAGCCGATGTCCATCATGTCGAACTACTTCAACACCTCGGCTGACACATCTCCTCACCGACCTGCTCCGTCTCCTTGTCTGGACTGGGGGCTTCGTCATCCCTTCATCAACTTACTCCAGAGACTTCGGCATCACCAGCCGACCAGCTTCATCACATTAGCTGGACCACGGGCTTCGCCATGGCGAGCCAACCTTTGCCAGGGTCGCCGTGCCATCACTTCATCATCCATCAGGCAATGGGTGTGCGGATCGAGTCCTAATTTTGGGAGTAACCTTTCCTTGAACCGCTACAACAGATAAATAAGGTGCTATTAATCCTAGCAATTTTCGCTTGTTTGGGTTCATTTTTTCCAAGGAATTATTACTCTGCTTTGTTCCACCATCTGTACAGAGGTCTATCAATTGGTGGCCGAATTAGCGATGATTGCATGGTGGATCGGTCAGTTTCCGTGCATAGTTCGGCAAACGCCGTATCCGGAACTCGGACTGACTTGCGAATTCGGGCTTTGTCACGCCTTCACTGCGTCACGCCGACGCCCTGCATCGACATTGACCTTGACGCTCAGGCCACATCTCTTTCATTATTTCCTTCACTTGTGTTAAATAAGTAGAAGATTTTTTTATATATATACATTATTATCTTTATTTGTCATTTCTTTTGGTATGCACTATTTTATCTGTGCAGCCAATCGACTCAGACTGAGTCGTGTTGTCGCCTTGGTTCACCGGCCTGCTCCATTACCGTGGCTGGACTGGGGGCTTCATCTTCTCGGAGTGCCGGACTCTCTGCTCGGCCACCTTGGGACCAGCCTAGGGGCTGGAACCTTGTCCCACATCAAGCTCGGACCGCGTCATCAATGCCAAACATATCAACCAGCTAAGTTGCTTTCATGCTCAAGAACTTTCAGTCTTAAATTTTGTTCGGTTTGAACAAGCATTATACCTTTTTGGCAAAAAGTTGCTTGTGAAAAACTTCCCTGTCCAAACTTTGTTTGTGACACACAAATTCAAATACCCCGTTTACTTGGGGCTTCCTTTATGAAGCTTTTCCTCTTGCATATGATTATACTTGTACGGCTTCGTTCCTTGTTCGTGTATTATGCCACAATATGCACCATATTGACCTAAGTGATTTGCAAGCTGGGTTGCCTGTCTCCTGTGCTTACCCCTATGTTCCCGATTGTTCGGCTAGGGAGTAAAGGGAGCACCTCTGCGATTGTCACAACCGGTTCTTCCGAGCTCTGACCTCGGACTGGGTGAAGCCGAAAGCTAGCGCTCTTATTGTTTTCAATCATGGTCGGCACACAACATAACTCATGAGTACAAAAAATCTATTGCACAAGTATCATAATGACAATGAGCACCGAAGAAAGGCATAGGTGGGGGTACTATTTTCTTCGAAGATGCTTCTTACACTTTGCTAGTAATATAGCATAAATTCCCTGAGCGCGCTTTGTCTATTATAGCCTTATGGCCTGATTGCCTGGTTATCAGAAACACCGTCGATACTCTCGATAGGTGGAGTACATAACACTTTTTGGTCCTCGACCGAAGAGGGAGAAGCCGACGGTCGGTTAAGACGCGTATAAAGTTCGGGTGAACACATACATGATACAAGTACTTCGGTACATACAATCATTTTACATAAAATTCTTTTACCCAAGTCACTCGGGGGCTCTTAAATTTATGTGAGCTGTTTTATAATAAGTGTTCTTCTTCCTAGTCATTGCAAAGTTTTTTTTTCTATCTCACCTTTTTTCGACGCGAGTGTGTGGTCAATAGCCTGATTTCCCTCTCAAAGCCGCCAAAGTACTCTGCCTTCGGGATAACAGGTTGAAGCCGTAGGCTGACCCGCTTGAAGTCTTGAGATAGGATGTGTCATGTTAAAGCACGACAGAAGCACAATTTTTTCAATTTTCGGATTGGCACCGAACACTTGATTTAGTTCGGACGTCGAGCTTTCATTGACGTTTTTTGGTTTTCAAATCCTATGGCACTTTTCAACTATTTGTGTGTTTTCCGCATAAGTCTCGCAGTGCAACGTCGGACACCTTTAGAGATTCGGCAAAAATTCTCGGATATTGCTATATATGCATCGGTTTCAAATTGTGTCTTCGATCGATAGTTGGGTTACCCGGCTCTAGTGCTTGCCTCCTACATTCCGCTTTGTTCGGTTAGGTGTGCAAAAGGAGAACCACTACGATTGTGCTTCCAACTCGTATGGTTAAGCACCTCGGTGGAGAAAGCCGAAAACTGATTGTCACAATAAAGCATAAACCGGTCAGCGATCCGATGACTATGTTAAATGACGGGCCGTTCATAACATTGGCCTAAGTGTTTACGGCTTGACCTCGACTGTCGCTAAACACTAAGCGGGGGCTACTTGCTGGCATCCCAACTTTAAGCTCCTATGACTAAGTGAAAGTTATAAAGCCCGTATATCTGATTGCCTTGTTTCCGCCAACACAACCGCCTCTGGGCACCGAGACGTCGGCTAAGGGTGGTTTAGTTATTTTGGAAACACCCTGTGTAGCATCTACAAGGGGGTAGAAGCCGATGATGGGCCACTTTCAGATTATAAACGGTCACAACGGAAGTGAAAATTTGGGTTCATCTAGACCACAGAGTTTGGAAGCTTTTCCCAAACTAAAATCCTTAGTATTTTCCTCCCACATTGATCGGAGCTGAGGTTTCATGATCATGATTAGCATGACAACCCAAAGAAAGGAACTGATAGTGGGACTATTTTCTTTGGACGATGTTTCTTATGTTAAACAATAATATAACATGTCTCTCTACGTACCTTTGTTTATAAAACCGTATGGCCGGATTGCCTTGTTTGCCACAAATCTTTGCCCTCATAAAGGCTTTATAAAGTGGGACAAACACTCCCTGGCTACTGGCCGAGGAGGTTGAAGCTGATGGCCGGTCGACAAAGTTTTGTACAATGCGGATGCGAGCATTGATGATGCAAAGTACTTGGATACATAGAATCATTACACATAATTTGTGATTTTACTTTGGATATCGATCTTTAATTTGGCCACCCATGCCCACATTAAGGCTCGGGGGCTACTGGGCTTCGTCCTTATTACTTACAAATATTAAAGGGGTACATCGATCCACTGATCTAGTGTCGCCACCCGACCAGTGTCTCGGGGGCTACTGCATTGACAATCCAATGCATAAAATTTAAAGTGCAGTATAGTTTTCGAAGAGATTGTTATACTCAGGATGGTCGGCCGCACCCAACCTGAGTCTCAAAGACTTTGCACACCACGTTTCTATTCCTATGTATGCTGCCGAGCTAGGAATTGATCCTCAGGCCGATTTCGCGCATCGACCTGAGTCTCAGGGGCAACCAGGAACAACGGTTTCATGTTTTCCTTCAGGTGCATCTTAGGTTTTAGACCGACGCACATACCTTGAGGGCTACTGGCTATATATCTCAGCAGAGAATAAATTGCACCAATCAAAAAATCAGCCCGCAATCATGGGTGGTGCACCACCTCGGAAACAGTCCGACATTAAGCTCGGGCGCCAGTGGCTGGCTCCATAGAGGGCATTTCAGGCATTAAGCTCGGCTAAACTCCTTCAACTTTTTGAACCCAGATGATCTATGACATCTGGGATATAGTCCACCATTGGAGCTCGGATACAGTCCGGTGATGGAGCTTGGACACAGTCCGGTGTTAGAGCTTGGATATATTCCGGCGTTGGAGCTCGGAAGCAGTCCGGCGTTGGTGCTTGGCTGCAAAAGATACCACGAATGCAATCCGGAGTTGGAGCTCGGACGCAAGAGGACGCTGCCGCCCGGGAATAACTTCAAACCTGAAGTGCGGCATAATAATAACAAGGCATTGATAAAGGCCGGAAACTTAAAGGGGCTCCTCGGATACCCGACATATAAACTCTTCGGATTTACTTTGCGATCCTCAAGATTGAAGATGAGAAGATTTGTTGAACTAGTTTTCAAGACCGACGACCAAAGATGAAGAACAGTTCGAAAGAATCGAGGAGCGTCCCCAACTTGAAGACCGGTTCAGGGGGCTACTGACGGTGTCCTGGACTAGGGGGTACTCACCACATCTTCCCCCGATCAGTTAGATTGGGCCGAGGACCCCCATGGCCGTATACTCATGGGCCAGTTTGGACAGTTGCCGCATACAAGCAAGATTCCACAAGACTTGGTGATCAAGATAATGACTCCTCCCCCACCGGCGTATTCGGCTAGTACTCTTGTTATCCTAGGCCTCTGGTGCATTATATAAACCGAGGCTAGGCTAGTCAATAGAGGATTATTATGACATTATTCATCATACCTCTAGGGTTTAGACCACAACATATGGTCTCGAGGTAGATCAACTCTTGTAACCCCTATATTCATTATAGTCAATCAAGCAACATGTAGGGTATTATCTCATCAAGAGAGCCCGAAGCTGGGTAAAATCCCGTTTTCATGTTACCATTGATCCTAAGACGCACAGCTTGGGACCCCCTACCCGAGATCCGCCGGTTTTGACACTGACACCTGTGTTACAAGGTGTGAAGTTGAGTCAGACTCAAAGCCCGACCACTGCAGAAGATAGAGAGAAAATGGAAGTCATTCCCTATGCTTCAGCCATAGGTTCTATCATGTATGCAATGTTGTGTACCAGACCTGATGTATGTCTTGCTACAAGCATAGCAGGGAGGTACAAAAGTAATCCTGGAGTGGAGCACTAGACAGCGGTCAAGAACATCCTGAAATACCTAAAAAGGACTAAGGATATGTTTCTCGTTTATGGAGGTGAAAAAGAGCTCGTCATAAACGGTTACGTCGATGCAAGCTTTGACACTGATCCGTATGACTCTAAGTCACAAACCGGATACATATTTTTATTGAATGGAGGAGCTACCAGTTGGTGCAGTTCCAAGCAAAGCGTCGTGGTTGGATCTACGTGTGAAGCGGAGTACACTGCTGCTTCGTAAGCAGCGAATGAAGGAGTTTGGATGGAGGAGTTCATATCCGATCTAGGTGTCATACCTAGTGCATCGGGTCCAATGAAAATCTTTTGTGAAAATATTCGTGCAATTGCCTTGGCAAAGGAATCCATATTTCACAAGAGGACCAAGCACATCAAGAGACGCTTCAATTCCATACTTCATCAAGTGTTGGAAGGGGACATAGAGTTTTGCAAGATACACACAGATCTGAATGTTGCAGACCCATTGACTAAGCCTCTTCCACGAGCAAAACATGATCAGCACCAAAGCTCCATGGGTGTTACAATCATTACAATGTAATCTAGATTATTGACTCTAGTGCAAGTGGGAGACTCAAAGGAAATATGCCCTAGAGGCAATAATAAAGTTATTATTTATTTCCTTAATTCATGATAAATGTTTATTATTCATGCTATAATTGTATTAACCAGAAACTTAGTACATGTGTGAATACATAGACAAAACATATAGTCCCTAGTATGTCTCTACTAGACTAGCTCGTTAATCAAAGATGGTTATGTTTCCTAACCATAGACATGTGTTGTCATTTGAGGAACGTGATCACATCATTAGGAGAATGATGTGATGGACATGACCCATTCGTTAGCTTAGCATTATGATCGTGTTAGTTTCATTGCTACTGTTTTCTTCGTGACTTATAGAAGTTCCTCAGACTATGAGATTATGCAACTCCCAAATACTGGAGGAACACTTTGTGTGCTACCAAACGTCACAACATAAATGGATGATTATAAAGGTGCTCTACAGGTGTCTCCGAAGGTGTTTGTTGGGTTGGCATAGATCAAGATTTGGATTTGTCACTCTGTGTTTCAGAGAGGTATCTCTGGGCCCTCTCGGTAATACTCATCACTATAAGCCTTGCAAGCATTGTGACTAATGAGTTTGTTGCGGGACGAAGTATTACGCAACGAGTAAAGAGACTTGCCGGTAACGAGATTGAACTTGGTATGATGATACAGACGATCGAATCTCGGGCAATTAACATACGGATGACAAAGGGAACTACGTATGTCCTTATGCGGTTTGACTGATAAAGATCTTTGTAGAATATGTAGGAACCAATATGAGCATCCAGGTTCCGCTATTGGTTATTGACCGGAGACATGTCTCAGTCATGTCAACATAGTTCTCGAACCCGTAGCGTCCGCACCCTTAACATTTGATGACGATTGGTATTATGAGTTTATGTGATATGATGTACCCAAGATTGTTTGGAGTCCCAAATATGATAACGGACATGACGAGGAGTCTTGAAATGACCGAGACATAAAGATTGATATATTGGACGACTATATTTGGACACCGGAAGTGTTCCAGAGAAGTTTCGGATAAAACCGGAGTGCCGGAGGGTTACCGGAACCTCCCGGGGGAACTAGTGGGCCTAGATGGGCCTTACACTACTGGAATGAGCAGATTTGCCATCCGCCAACTCTTTGCCATCAGCTAGCGGACGGCAAAGAAAGTCTTTGCCATCAGCCACCAGAAAATGGACGGCAAAGAGCCAACGGACGGCAACGGAAGGCTTTGCCATCAGCTAGCTGACGGCAAAGAAGCTTTGTCGTCTGCTAGCTGACGGCAAAGAGGGTGGGTGACGGGCTTATGAGAATGACCTAACAGCCATTTTCTTTACCGTCTGCTGGCTGATGAAAAACTTCATTCCCGTTCGTCAGCAGACGGCAAAGAAAATGGCCGTTAGATCGTCCGTTTCCCCCCCCCCCACTAGGTAAGCTCTTTGCCGTCTGTTAGCAAATGGCAAAGAACTGTGACCTACTTAGCAGATAGCCGTGCCTGCGCGCCCACACCTCTCTCTCGATCTCCTCCTTCACCCGCGCCGCCGCCCTCGACCGCCACTCCGCCCTGCCACCTTGCCCCGCCACCCCGTCCCATCGCCCTGCCGCCACGCACCCTGCCCCATCGCCCCACCACCCCACCGC
>NC_041391.1:676082154-676115944 GCF_002162155.2 Triticum dicoccoides
GGCGCCCCACCCCATCGGCCCACCGCCCCGCCCTGGCTTGCCGCACCACCCCCGCTGTGGTGCCCGGCCTGCTCCACCCACGTCGCCCTGGCGTCCGCCGCCTCCTCCACCACCGCCGAGCCAAGGTGCTTTTTTTCTACTTTTTTGTGTTTAGGTTTAGGTTATAGTGGTAGGATTAGGTTACTGCTAGATTTAGGTTTAAATAATTAGAAGAAGAAAAAAATTGAAAAAAAGAAGAATAAGTAGAAGAAGAGGAAAAAGGGAACAAGGAAGAGGGTTGTCGAGGGGATAGATGGTCGAGCCAGTGGGTCCTGACGCCGAAAGCAACTATTCTCGGTGTCGATGGCGTTCGAACACTGATGTCTACTACACAACCTTCTTCTTGTAGACGTTGTTGGGCCTCCAAGTGCATAGGTTTGTAGGACAGTAGCAAATTTCCCTCAAGTGGATGACCTAAGGTTTATCAATCCGTGGGAGGCGTAGGATGAAGATGGTCTCTCTCAAACAACCCTACACCTAATAAAAAATAGTCTCTTGTGTCCCCAACACACCCAATACAATGGTAAATTGTATAGGTACACTAGTTCAGCAAAGAGATGGTGATACAAGTGCAATATGGATGTAGATATAGGTTTTTGTAATCTGAAAATATAAAAACAGCAAGGTAGCAAGCGATAAAAGTGAGCGTACACGGTATTGCAATGCTAGGAAACAAGGCCTAGGGTTCATACTTTCACTAGTGCAAGTTCTCTCAACAATAATAACATGCTTGGATCATATAACTATCGCGAAACATGCAACAAAGAGTCACTCCAAAGTCACTAATAGCGGAGAACAAACAAAGATATTATTGTAGGGTACGAAACCACCTCAAAATTATCCTTTCTGATCAATCTATTCAAGAGTCTGTAGTAAAATAACACGAAGCTATTCTTTCCGTTCAATCTATCATAGAGTCCATACTAGAATAACACCTTAAGACACAAATCAACCAAAACCCTAATGTCACCTAGATACTCCAATGTCACCTCAAGTATCCATGGTATGATTATACGATATGCATCACACAATCTCAGATTCATCTATTCAACCAACACAAAGTACTTCAAAGAGTGCCCCAAAGTTTCTACCGGAGAGTCAAGACGAAAACGTGTGCCAACCCCTATGCATAAGTTCATCGAACCCGCAAGTTGATCACCAAAACATACATCACGTAGATCACGTGAATATCCCATTGTCACCACAGATAAGCATGGCAAGACCTACATCAAGTGTTCTCAAATCCTTAAAGACTCAATCCGACAAGATAACTTCAAGGGGAAAACTCAATCCATTACAAGAGAGTAGAGGGGGAGAAACATCATAAGATCCAACTATAATAGCAAAAATCATGATACATCAAGATCGTGCCAAATCAAGAACACGAGAGAGAGAGAGTGAGAGAGAGAGAGAGATATCAAACACATAGCTACTGGTACATACCCTCAGCCCCGAGGGTGAACTACTCCCTCCTAGTCATGGAGAGCGCCGAGATGATGAAGATGGCCACCGGTGAGGGATCCCCCCTCCGACAGGGTAACAAAATAGGGCCCCGATTGATTTTCGGTGGCTACAGAGGCTTGCGGCAGCGGAACTCCCGATCTATTATGCTCCTCGATGTTTTCAGGGTACATGAGTATATATAGGCGAAGGAAGTCGGTCAGGGGAGCCACGAGGGGCCCACGCGGGTGGGGGCGCACCCTGGAACCTCGTGGCCACCTTGTTGCTTCCCTGACGTCTACTCCAAGTCTCCTGGATTGCATTCATTCAAAAAATAACTTCCCGAAGGTTTCATTCCATTTGGACTCCGTTTGATATTCCTTTTCTACGAAGCACTGAAATAGGCAAAGAAAATAGCAACTTGGACTGGGCCTTCGGTTAATAGGTTAGTCCCAAAAATAATATAAAAGTGTATAATAAAGCCCATTAAACATCTAAAACAGATAATATAATAGCACGAATACTTCATAAATTATAGATACGTTGGAGACGTATCAGCATCCCCAAGCTTAATTCTTGCTCGTCCTCGAGTAGGTAAATGATAGAAGAAAGAATTTATGAAGTGTGAATGCTAGCAGGTGCACAAGTTTGATCAATGATAATTTCAATCACCTTTTTTGCATCATTATATATCATAAGAGTAGCTCATTTCATAAAACTTCTCATGATCAAGTAACAAGCTATTCACATGTTAAAGCATAGGCCATAAACTTTCTTGAAAACTAGCAAACTTCATTCTCAGTCATCAAACAATTGCAATTCATCTTATTTTCAGGAAGGGTCTATGTCAGAGCTTTGATTTAGCAAACTCCACATACTAAACTATCATTTAATGTTTCAAAATTGCTAACACTCACGTGATATTTATGGGTACAAAGTTTTAATCAAACACAGAGAAAGATAGGGGCTTATAGTTTCGCCTCCCAACCTTGTACCTCAAGGGTAATGTCAACAATAATAATTTATGAACGCCCACATCCAAGTGGATATATATATCCAGATCGCTCCAACACAAAGTGCTTGCCAAAGGTAAAAATGTAAAAAGGAAAGGTGGTGATCACCATGACTCTTGTATAAGGGTAGAAGATAATAGTAAAAGATAGGCCCTTCGCAGAGGGAAGCAGAGGTTGTCATGCACTTTTACGGTTGGATGCACAAAATCTTAATGCAACTTTATTATGCAATTCGTCGCTTTTATTTCTTCCCTATCACAAGTTTGTATAAAGCTTATTTTCTTCGCACTAATAGATCATACATATTTAGAGAGCAATTTTTATTGCATGCACCAATGACAACTTACTTGAAGGATCTTACTCAATCCATAGGTAGTTATGGTGGACCCTCATGGCAAAACTGGTTTAAAGGATGTTTGGAAGCACAAGTAGTATTTCTACTTGGTGCAAAGAATTTGGGTAGCATGAGAGGGGAAGTCAAGCTCAACATGTTGGATGATCCAAGACAATATAACTTTTCAGATATAGGAAAACATAACCCATTACGTTGTCTTCCTTGTCCAACATCAACCTTTTAGCATGTCATATTTCAATGAGTTCTCACAATTACAAAAGATGTCCAAGATAGTATATTTATATGTGAATCTCTCTTGCTTCAATATTATTTCATGAATTGTTCAAGTGACAAATACAATGTTTGCTAACCTTCAATAAATTTACAACCTCTACTTTTTATATGTGAAGTCATTACTCCCCATGGGATAAGCATATGAAACATATATAATTTCAGATTTATGATATTCAACTCATTCAACCATTTACTCATAGGATATAAGTGAAGCACACGAGTAAATGACAAACTACTCTAAAAAGATATAAGTGAAGATCAATGAGTAGTCAAATAATTATTTAGCTATGTGAGGACTCTCTCTCATTTAAGTATTTCAGATCTTGGTATTTTATTCAAACAGCAAGCAAAGCAAAACAAAATGACATTTCAAGGATAGCACTCATCATGTGAAGAAGCAAAAACTTAGGCTCAACTGATACTAACCGGTAATTGTTGAAGAAGAAAGGTGGGATGCCTACCAGGGCATCCCCAAGCTTAGGTGCTTGAGACTTCTTAGAATATTATCTTGGGGTGCCTTGGGCATCCCCAAGCTTGAGCTTTTGTGTCTCCTTAATACCTTCTATATCACTGTTTCCCTAAATCTCAAAAACTTCATCCACACAAAACTCAACAAGAACTCGTGAAATAAGTTAGTATAAACCAATGCAAAAACCTTATCATTCTCTACTGTAACAAATCACTAAAATTATTATTCAACATTGCATACTAAATGTCTCTGCATATTTAATACTCCTATCCTCAAATAGAATCATTAAACAAGCAAGCATATGCAAACAATGCAAACATAACAACAATCTGCCAAAACAGTATAGTCTGTAAAGAATGCAAGATTCATCATACTTCCCTAACTCCAAAAATTATGAGAAAAATACTACAGTGTATAAGATTTATCAGAGCTCAGTGTTCAAAAGGTTTCAATATTATATCATTCTCTGACCTTTCTAGGGAATTTTTGCAACAGCGATAAAACTTTCTGTTTTGAAACAGCAACATGTATACTTGCAAAATAAGCATAGTAAAGGCTATCCTTGACATTTTTATTAAAAATATATATGCAAAACATTATTCTAAATAACATCAAGCAAATACTAACAAAATAAAATGACGCTCCAAGCAAAACACATATCATGTGGTGAATAAAAATATAGCTCCAAGTAAAGTTACCGATGAACAAAGACGAAAGAGGGGATGCCTTCGAGGGCATCCTCAAGCTTAGGCTCTTGGTTGTCCTTGAATATTACCTTGGGGTGCCTTGGGCATCCCCAAGCTTAGTCTCTTTTGTTGGAAATATGCCCTAGAGGCAATAATAAAATGGTTATTATTATATTTCCTTGTTCATGATAATTGTCTATTATTCATGCTATAATTGTATTGACCGGAAACCATGACACATGTGTGAATACATAGACCATAACGTGTCCCTAGTGAGCCTCTAGTTGACTAGCTCGTTGATCAATAGATGGTCATGGTTTCCTGACTATGGACATTCGATGTCATTGATAACGGGATCACATCATTAGGAGAATGACGTGATGGACAAGACCCACTCCTAAGCATAGCACAAGATCATGTAGTTCGTTTGCTAAAGCTTTTCTAATGTCAAGTATCAGTTCCTTAGACCATGAGATTGTGTAACTCCCGGATACCGTAGGAGTGCTTTGGGTGTACAAAACATCACAACGTAACTGGGTGACCATAAAGGTGCACTACAGGTATCTCCGAAAGAGTCTGTTGGGTTGGCACGAACCGAGACTGGGATTTGTCACTCCGTATGATGGAGAGGTATCTTTGGTCCCACTCGGTAATGCATCATCATAATGAGCTCAATGTGAATAAGTGGTTAGTCACGGGATCATGCAGTATGTAACGAGTAAAGTGACTTGCCGGTAACGAGATTGAACGAGGTATTGGGATACCGACGATCGAATCTCGGGCAAGTAATGTACCGATTGATGAAGGTAATTGTATACAGGATTACTTGAATCCTCGACATCGTGGTTCATCCGATGAGACCATCGTGGAACATGTGGGAGCCAATATGGGTATCCAGATCCAGCTGTTTGTTATTGGCCGGAGAGCTGCCTCGGTCGTGTCTACGTGATTCCTGAACCCGTAGGTTCTACACACTTAAGGTTCGATGATGCTAGGGTTATTAGGAAGACTTGTATGTGATTACCGAATGTTGTTCGGAGTCCCGGATGAGATCCCGGATGTCACGAGGAGTTCCGGAATGGTCCGGAGGTGAAGATTTATATGTGGGAAGTTGTCATACGGTCACCGGAAAAGTTCGGGGGCATACCGGTATTGTACCGGGGCCATCGGAAGGGTTCCGGGGGTCCATCGGGAGGGGCCACCTCTCCCGGAGGGCCTCGTGGGCCGTAGTGGGAAGGGAACCAGCCCTTGGAGGGCTGGGAGCATCCCCCCCCTTGGGCCCATGCGCCTAGGTTTGGGGGGGACCCTAAAGGGGGCGCCCCCTTGCTTGGGGGGCAAGTCCCCCCCCCCTTGCCCCCCTCTAGATCTCATCTAGAGGGGGCCGGCCCCCTTCCCCCTCCTCCTATAAATAGAGGCGCGAGGGGAGGGCTGCAGCAACACACCCAAGGCGCAGCCCCTGCCCTCCCCAACACCTCTCCTCTTCTGTAAGAGCTTGGCGAAGCCCTACCGGAGTACTACCGCTCCATCACCACCACGCCGTCGTGCTGCTGTTGGACTCCCTCTTCCTCAACCTCTCCCTCCTCCTTGCTGGATCAAGGTGCGGGAGACGTCATCGGGCTGCACGTGTGTTGAACACGGAGGTGCCGTTGTTCGGCGCTAAGATCGGAGTCCACCGCGATCTAAATCGCTTCGTGTACGACTCCCTCATCCACGTTCTTGTAACACTTCCGTCTCGCGGTCTTCAAGGGTATGAAGATGCACTCCTCTCTCTCTCGTTGCTAGTTGCTCCATAGATTGATCTTGGTGATGCATAGAAATTTTTTATTTTCTACAATGATCTCCAACAGTGGCATCATGAGCTAGGTCTATGCGTAGTTTCTATGCACGAGTAGAACATAATTTTGTTGTCGGCGTAGATTTTTTCAATTTACTTGCCACTACTAGTCTTATCTTGTTTTGGCGTATCGTGGGATGAAGCGGCCCGGACCGACCTTACACGTACACTTACGTGAGACAGGTTCCACCGACTGACATGCACTAGTTGCATAAGGTGGCTAGCGGGTGTCTGTCTCTCCCACCTTAGTCGGATCGGATTCGATGAAAAGGGTCCGTATGAAGGGTAAATATAAATTGGCATATCACGTTGTGGTTTTGGCGTAGGTAAGAAACGTTCTTGCTAGAACCCTATAGCAGCCACGTAAAAACATGCAACAACAATTATAGGAGGTCTAACTTGTTTTTGCAGCATATGCCTTGTGATGTGATATGGCCAAAAAGGATGTGATAAATGAAATATATGTGATGTATGAGATTGATCATTTTCTTGTAATAGGAATCACGACTTGCATGTCGATGAGTATGACAACCGGCAGGAGCCATAGGAGTTGTCTTTATTTATTGTATGACCTGCATGTCACTGAATAATGCCATGTAATTACTTTACTTCTTTGCTAAACCGTTAACCATAGTAGTAGAAGTAATAGTTGACGAGACAACTTCATGGAGACACGATGATGGAGATCATGATGATGGAGATCATGGTATCATGCCGGTGACGATGATGATCATGGCGCCCCGAAGATGGATATCAAAGGAGCAAAATGATATTGGCCATATCATGTCACTATTTGATTGCATGTGATGTTTATCATGTTTTTCCATCTTATTTGCTTAGAACAACGGAAGTAAATAAGATGATCCCTCATAATAATTTCAAGAAAGTGTTTCCCCTAACTGTGCACCATTGCGAAAGTTCGTTGTTTCAAAGCACCACGTGATGATCGGGTGTGATAGATTCTAACGTTCACATACAACGGGTGTAAGACATATTTACACATGCAAAACACTTAGGTTGACTTGACGAGCCTAGCATGTACAGACATGGCCTCGGAGTCATATAGAAGATACAATCAACATGGAGATGTTCACCGATGATGAGTAGTTCGTCTCACGTGATGATCGGACACGGCCTAGTTGACTCAGATCATGTATCACTTAGATGACTAGAGGGATGTCTATCTAAGTGGGAGTTCATTAAATAATTTGATTAGATGAACTTAATTATCATGAACTTAGTATAAAAACTTTTGCAAAATGTCTTGTAGATCAAATGGCCCAAGCTCATGTCAACCTCAACTTCAACGCGTTCCTAGAGAAAACCAAGCTAAAAGATGATGGTAGCAACTATACGGACTGGGTCTGGAACCTGAGGATCATCCTCATAGCTGCCAAGAAAGCATATGTCGTAGAAGCACCGCTAGGTGAAGCACCCGTCCCAGCGAACCAAGATGTGATGAATGCTTGGCAGTCGCGTGTTGATGATTACTCCCTCGTTCAGTGTGGCATGCTTTACAGCTTAGAACCGGGGCTCCAAAAGCGTTTCGAGCAGCACGGAGCATATGAGATGTTCCAAGAGCTGAAAATGGTTTTCCAAGCTCATGCCTGGGTCGAGAGATATGAAGTCTCCGACAAGTTCTACAGTTGTAAGATGGATGAAAATAGTTTTGTCAGCGAGCACATACTCAAAATGTCTGGGTTGCACAACCGCTTGTCCCAGCTAGACATTAACCTCCCGGATGAGGCGGTCATTGACAGAATCCTTCAGTCGCTCCGACCTAGCTACAAGAACTTTGTGATGAACTACAATATGTAGGGGATGGTGAAAACTATTCCTGAGGTATTTTCAATGCTGAAATCAGCAGAGGTAGAAATCAAAAAGGAACATCAAGTGTTGATGGTCAATAAAACCACTAGTTTCAAGAAAGGCAAGGGTAAGAAGAACTTCAAGAAGGACGGCAAGGGAGTTGCTGCGCCCGGTAAGCCAGTTGCCGGGAAGAAGCCAAAGCACGGACCCAAACCTGAGACTAAGTGCTTTTATTGCAACGGGAACGGCCACTGGAAGTGGAACTGCCCCAAGTACTTAGCGGATAAGAAGGCCGGCAACACCAAAGGTATATGTGATAACATGTTCTTGATGTGTACCTTACCAATACTCGTAGTAGCTCCTGGGTATTTGATACCGGTGTAGTTGCTCATATTTGTAACTCAAAACAGGAGTTGCGGAATAAGCGGAGACTGGCGAAGGACGAGGTGACGATGCGCGTTGGGAATGGTTCCAAGGTCGATGTGATCGCCGTCGGCACGCTACCTCTACATTTACCTACGGGATTAGTTTTAAACCTCAATAATTGTTATTTAGTGCCAGCTTTGAGCATGAACATTGTATCTAGATCTCGTTTAATGCGAGATGGCTACTCATTTAAATATGAGAATAATGGTTGTTCTATTTATATGAGAGATATGTTTTATGGTCATGCCCCGCTGGTCAATGGTTTATTCTTAATGAATCTCGAATGTGATGTTGCACATTTTCATAATGTGAATACCAAAAGATGTAAGATTGATAATGATAGTCCCACATATCTGTGGCACTGCCGCCTTGGTCACATTGGTGTCAAATGCATGAAGAAGCTCCATGCAGATGGACTTTTGGAGTCTCTTGATTTCGAATCATTTGACACGTGCGAACCATGCCTCATGGGCAAAATGACGAAGACTCCGTTCTCAGGAACAATGGAGCGAGCAACCAACCTATTGGAAATTATACATACTGATGTGCGCGGTCCAATGAGCGTTGAGGCTCGCGGAGGCTATCATTATGTTCTCACCCTCACTGGTGACTTAAGTAGATATGGGTATGTCCACTTAATGAAACACAAGTCTGAGACCTTTGAAAAGTTCAAGGAATTTCAGAATGATGTAGAGAATCAACATGACAGAAAAATAAAGTTCTTACGACCAGATCGTGGGGGAGAATATTTAAGTCGCGAGTTTGGTACGCACTTAAGGAAATGTGGAATTGTCTCACAACTCATGCCGCCTGGAACACCTCAGCATAACAGTGTGTCCGGACGTCATAATCACACTCTATTGGATATGGTGCGGTCTATGATGTCTTTTACCGATTTACCGCTATCATTTTGGGAATACACTTTAGAGACAGCTACATTCACTTTAAATAGGGCACTGTCTAAATCCGTTGAGATGACACCGTATGAATTATGGTTTGGAAAGAAACCTAAGCTGTCGTTTCTAAAAGTTTGGCGATGCGATGCTTATGTCAAGAAACTTCAACGTGAAAAGCTCTAACCCAAGTCGGAAAAATGCGTCTTCATAGGATACCCTAAGGAAACCATTAGGTATACCTTCTACCTCAGATCCGAAGGCAAGATTTTCATTGCCAAGAACGGGTCCTTTCTGGAGAAAGAGTTTCTCTCGAAAGAAGTAAGTGGGAGGAAAGTGGAACTTGATGAAGTACTACCTCTTGAACCGGTAAGTAGCGCAGCTCAGGAAGATGTTCCTGTGGTGCCTGCACCGACTAGAGAGGAAGTTAATGATGATGATCAAGGTACTTCGGATCAAGTTACTACTGAACTTCGTAGGTCCACAAGGACACGTTCCACACCAGAGTGGTATGGCAACCATGTCCTGGAAATCATGTTGTTAGACAATGGTGAACCTTCAAACTATGAAGAAGCGATGGCGGGCCCAGATTCCAACAAATGGCTTGAATCCATGCAATCCAAGATAGGATCCATGTATGAAAACAAAGTATGGACTTTTACAGACTTGCCCGATGATCGGCGAGCGATAGAAAATAAATGGATCTTTAAGAAGAAGACGGATGCGGATGGTAATGTTACCATCTATAAAGCTTGACTTGTCGCTAAGGGTTATCGACAAGTTAAAGGGGTTGACTATGATGAAACTTTCTCTCCCGTAGTGAAGCTGAAGTCCGTCCAAATCATGTTAGCAATTGCGGCATACTATGATTATGAGATATGGCAAATGGACGTCAAAACGGCATTCCTTAATGGCTATCTTAAGGAAGAGTTGTATATGATGCAGCCGGAAGGTTTTGTCGATCCTAAGAATGCTGACAAGGTATGCAAGCTCCTGCGATCCATTTATGGGCCGGTGCAAGCATCTCGGACTTGGAACATTCGCTTTGATGAAATGATCAAAGCGTTTGGGTATATGCAGACTTATGGAGAAGCCTGCGTGTACAAGAAAGTGAGTGGGAGCTCTGTAGCATTTCTCATATTATATGTGGATGACATACTTTTGATGGGAAATGATATAGAACTTTTGGACAGCATAAAGGCCTACTTGAATAAGTGTTTTTCAATGAAGGTCCTTGGAGAAGTTGCTTATATATTAGGCATCAAAATCTATAGAGATAGATCGAGACGCCTCATCGGTCTTTCACAAAGCACATACCTTGATAAAATATTGAAGAAGTTCAATATGGATCAGTCCAAGAAGGGGTTCTTGCCTGTGTCGCAAGGTGTGAAATTGAGCTCGGCTCAATCCCCGACCACGGCAGAAGATAGAGAAAAGATGAGTGTCATCCCCTATGCCTCGGCCATAGGGTATATTATGTATGCCATGTTGTGTACCAGACCTGATGTAAACTTTGCCGTAAGTTTGGTTGCAAGACACCAAAGTAATCCTGGCATGGAACACTGGACAACGGTCAAGAATATCCTGAAGTACTTGAAGAGGACTAAGGATATGTTTCTCATTTATGGAGGTGACGAAGAGCTCGTCATAAAGGGTTACGTCGATGCTAGCTTCGACACAGATCTGGATGACTCCAAGTCACAAACCGGATATGTGTATATTTTGAATGGTGGGGTAGTAAGCTGGTGCGGCAGCAAGCAGAGCATCGTGGCAGGATCTACATGTGAAGTGGACTACATGGCAGCCTCGGAGGCAGCGCATGAAGCAATCTGGATGAATGAGTTCATCACCGACCTAGGAGTTATTCCCAATGCGTCGGGGCCGATCACTCTCTTTTGTGACAACACTGGAGCTATTGCCCTTGCTAAGGAGCCCAGGTTTCACAAGAAGACCAGGCACATCAAGCGTCGCTTCAACTCCATTCGTGAAAATTTTCAAGATGGAGACATAGATATTTGCAAAGTGCATACGGATGTGAATGTCGCAGATCCATTGACTAAACCTCTTCTACGAGCAAAACATGATCAACACCAGAACTCTATGGGTGTTCGATTCATCATAGTGTAACTAGATTAATTGACTCTAGTGCAAGTGGGAGACTGTTGGAAATATGCCCTAGAGGCAATAATAAAATGATTATTATTATATTTCCTTGTTCATGATAATTGTCTATTATTCATGCTATAATTGTATTGACCGGAAACCGTGACACATGAGTGAATACATAGACCATAACGTGTCCCTAGTGAGCCTCTAGTTGACTAGCTCATTGATCAAGAGATGGTCATGGTTTCCTGACTATGGACATTGGATGTCATTAATAACGGGATCACATCATGATGTGATGGACAAGACCCAATCCTAAGCATATCACAAGATCGTGTAGTTCGTTTGCTAAAGCTTTTCTAATGTCAAGTATCAGTTCCTTAGACCATGAGATTGTGTAACTCCCGGATACCGTAGGAGTGCTTTGGGTGTACCAAACGTCACAACGTAACTGGGTGACCATAAAGGTGCACTACAGGTATCTCCGAAAGTGTCTGTTGGGTTGGCACGAATCGAGACTGGGATTTGTCACTCCGTATGACGGAGAGGTATCTCTGGGCCCACTCGGTAATGCATCATCATAATGAGATCAATGTGACTAAGTGGTTAGTCACGGGATCATGCATTATGTAACGAGTAAAGTGACTTGCCGGTAACGAGATTGAATGGGGTATTGGGATACCGACGATCGAATCTCGGGCAAGTAACGTACCGACTGATGAAGGGAATTGTATACGGGATTACTTGAATCCTCGACATCGTGGTTCATCCGATGAGATCATCGTGGAACATGTGGGAGCCAACATGGGTATCCAGATCCCGCTGTTGGTTATTGGCCGGAGAGCTGTCTCGGTCGTGTCTACGTGATTCCCGAACCCGTAGGGTCTACACACTTAAGGGTCGATGACGCTAGGGTTACTAGGAAGACTTGTATGTTATTACCGAATGTTGTTCGGAGTCCCAGATGAGATTCCGGATGTCACGAGGAGTTCCAGAATGGTCCGAAGGAGAAGATTTATATGTGGGAAGTTGTCATACGGTCACCGAAAAAGTTCAGGGGCATACCAGTATTGTACCGGGGCCACCGGAAGGGTTCCGGGGGTCCACCGGGAGGGGCCACCTCTCCCGGAGGGCCTCGTGGGCCGTAGTTGTAGGGGAAACAGCCCTTGGAGGGCTAGGCGCATCCCCCCTTGGGCCCAGGCGCCTAGGGTTTGGGGGGAAACCCTAAAGGGGCCGCCCCCTTGCTTGGGGGGAAAGTCCCCCCCTGGCCGCCGCCCCCCCTCCCCCTCTAGATCTCATCTAGAGGGGGCCGGCCCCCTTCCCCCTCCTCCTATAAATGGAGGGGCGATGGGGAGGTCTGCAGCAACACACCCAAGGTGCAGCCCCTCCCCTCCCCAACACCTCTCCTCTTCCGTAAGAGCTTGGCGAAGCCCTGCCAGAGTACTGCCGCTCCATCACCACCACGCTGTCATGCTGCTGTTGGAGTCCCTCTTCCTCAAACTCTCCCTCCTTGTCGGTGTCAAAACCGGTGAATCTCGGGTAGGGGGTCCCGAACTGTGCGTCTAGGCGGATGGTAACAGGAGACGAGGGACACGATGTTTTTACCCAGGTTCGGGCCCTCTTAATGGAGGTAAAACCCTACATCCTGCTTGATTAATATTGATGATGTGGGTTACAAGAGTAGATCTACCACGAGATCAAGGAGGCTAAACCCTAGAAGCTAGCCTATGGTATGATTGTTGTTCGTCCTATGGACTAAAGCCATCTGGTTTATATAGACACCGGAGAGGGCTAGGGTTACACAGAGTCGGTTACGATGGTAGGAGATCTACATATCCGTATCGCCAAGCTTGCCTTCCACGCCAAGGAAAGTCCCATCCAGACACGGGACGAAGTCTTCAATCTTGTATCTTCATAGTCTTGGAGTCCGGCCGATGATGATAGTTCGGCTATCCGGACACCCCCTAGTCCGGAACTCCCTCAGTAGCCCCTGAACCAGGCTTCAATGACGACGAGTCCGGCGCGCATATTGTCTTCGGCATTGCAAGGCGGGTTCCTCCTCCGAATAATTTATAGAAGATTGTGAACACCAGGATAGTGTCCGGCTCTGCAAAATAAATTCCACATACAACCGTAGAGAGAATAATATTACACAAGTTCAATCTGCTGACATATTTTGTGGCGTAACGTCACACCACTACCAAGCCTTCAAATTGTTTTTATTGTTCCATCTCAGCGCGTTTAGCGAGGCAGTTTCCTTGGCACGTCTTGTCTAAGCAGAGATCGTGTTCCCCTTATTTCGGGATTCCCATCAATACGGACGTGGGTAACCCAACCACGCCATCAATCATGACGCTTGGGGCATAAGCGAGTTTTACCAGGCCAGTGGGGACGCGTGTTTCTGTCCGCCCATATAAGGGGATAAAGATCCAACCTTTTTACCTGCGCCTTCTTCCTCCTTGGCTTATCCATCTCTGCGAACTCGAGCTCTAGCGCCCAAGCCCGCACATCTCACCTCAACCTTCTCCAAATATGTCCGGAGCGGGAGGCAAGTGGATGGCCTCCTCCGTCATGGAGGGGCATATCCAGAAGCTGCGCAGCGCCGGTACTTGTCCAGCGACATCGCGCATCGGCTCCCCGAAGAGGGAGAGCTCATCCCCACCCCTAGGCCCCATGAGAGGGTAGTATTCCTTCCCCATTTCCTCCGTGGACTAGGCTTCCCACTTCATCCCTCTGTCCGGGGCTCATGTTCTACTACGTCCTAGATTTCCATGATCTGGCCCCGAATTTTATTCTCAACATCTCGGCGTTTGTTGTCGTGTGCGAGGCCTTCCTCTGCATCCAGCCCCACTTCGGCTTGTGGCTCAAGACCTTCAGTGTCAAGCCAAAGGTTGTGAAGGGCAGCCAAGCGGAGTGCGGAGGCCCCATGGTGGGAAGGATGTCCCACGTTACGTGGCTGGAGGGCACCTTTGTGGAAACCATCAAGGGGTGCAATCGGGGTGGTTCTACATCACCGAGCCGCGTGATCCCGAATGGGCAGCGGCCCCCGAATTCAGATCCGGCATCCCCAAATGGCTCACCTCCTGGAAAGAGAGCGGCCGGATTTGGGGCGATCCGGAGGAGCTGACCGGACTCCAAGCCTGCGTCCAAAAGCTGGTGGACAAGAAGTTCAAGCTTGTCAACGTAGTCCAGGTCATGCTCATCCGCCAGATTCTCCCGTGCCAACGACGGGGCTTCAATATGTGGGAGTTCGATCCGGCGCAGCACCAGACTTTGAATGGGCTCTTCGACACTACGTACGAAGAGGTCTGGAAGGTGATGTTCAAGGGCGCCGAGGCTCCTGCATCCGCTACCGAAGATCGCGGATTCAGCTTGCAGCGTCCAGCTGACGAGGTAAGTGATATTGTCCTTTACGGGACGCTGATTATTCATAGTTTGACTCTATGCGGGATCTAAACTCCCTTTCCTTTGATAGGACTGGCTGAAGAAGGCCGCACATGCTATCTGTCCGGCCCCATTGCCAGAGGACCCAGCTGACGCCCGCCTAACGGGGCTGCTGGCTCCCGCACCCCACGTGGTGCCGAAGAAGAAGGCCAAGAAGAAGGCCACGGGGACTCAGAAGAGTTCCCGTTTTCAGGTGCTATCGGATGATGAATCCGAGGCCGACTCCTCCCACCAAGGCGAGGAGGAGAAGAAGAAAGCCTCTCCCCCAGCGGGGGGAGGGAAGAAAAGGAAGGCCTCCCCAACAAGGGAGGCCGAAGGGTCCAAGAGGGGAAAAACTCTTCCCCCGGACTGTGCCGCCAACGCCAGTGACGACGACGAGGACTGGCCCCCAAGGGCCAAGCCTCTGGCGAGATCGTAAGTATCCGGACTCCCGAATAACTTCAAGGTTTTCGTTTTCCGCCACATTATGTCTTTCTAATGCCGCATACAACCCTGCAGTCCGCCTAAGGATGATCTCCCCACTTCGTCGAGCGGGTCCTTAGGGGCGTCGGATATGGATTCTCTTCCGACTGCCTCCACCCCCATGATTTGGACGATGCCGAGGTGGGATCCCAGGAAGGGACCCACCAGGAGGAGAGAGCCCCGGAGGTGTCGCAGGACAACCTCCCGGACTTTGCACCGGACTCAGCCCCGGAACCCATAGTGGCTCCGGAGTCCGGCGGGCGACCCCTTCGGAAGAAGGGCAAGACCGCGACGCCGGCTTCCTCCGTCCAACCGGAGGTGCCGGATAATTTGCTGGAGGCGCTCAACAGCGCCTCCATCAAAGAGGAACACTGCACTGTTATGAGTGCGGTGATTCAGAAGGTTCAGCTCGCCAAGAGCGGGCTGACCGAAGCCTCCAGCAGCCTTCTAACAGGCTTTGAGGTAAGAATTTCAATATATGTAAAATGGTACCACATAGACAGTAACCTCTGATGCTCGGTTCGGTGTTCGGAAAGAAAAGCCGGACTGAGGATCTTTAGAAAGATAATCGCAGGAGTCATGAAAATATGTCAATATGGGATTGCAGGCTGTGCTGCTGACCTCTGCCGCACTGACTGCGGAGGTCAAAACTTTGAAGGAAAACCTCGAGCGGTCCGAGAACGAGCTCGGCCATGCCAAGAAGCAGCTCGAGGAAAAAGAAGGTGAGTAATACCTTATGAAAATTGTACCTTACAGAAGAGGATTTTGGTTGCAAGAAAAATGACAAGGATAACTGGGGTATTGCAGGGGCCACTAACGAGGTGGCGACCCTGAAGGAGGCGGTGGCCGCGGCCGAACGCAATGCGGCTGTGGAGCGCACCGAGCGAGAGAAACAGGAGGCGCGGGTGGCAGAGGTATAGCAAGAGCTCCAGGATCTCGTGAGGGAACATGAGAGCCTGGAGCGTGACTCGAAGACTCGAGAGTCTGAGCTTGCAACGGCTATTGAGAGTGCGAAAGCCGCTAAGGCCGAAGCCTACAAGGCCCTCCAGGAGATAGAGGCGGTGAAGAAAATAGCAGCGGGTAAGGCATTTTTCATGCAAAGTAAGCATGTGAGTGTTAATTACCTATCGCTTACCCGAATTCAGAGCTCTCCAGGAGCGTTCGCAGATCTTCCCCGCAGTGTGTCCGATGCTGCCGCATGCTACTGGGCCGAGGAGGGGAGCTCAACGGAGAAGGTCTTCTAGTCTCAGTATACTGAGGCCGGACATCCGGTGCCCCTTAGCGACCAGCTGAAGCAGCTGGTCGAGCTCCACAAGGCGGCCGAACAGGCCATGAAGGGCCTCATAGTTCGGCTGTGGCCTAAGGAGGCTATGCCTGGGAGCTACTTCGGCCTGGTGCGGCGGCTGGTGGACGCGTGCCCGTGGGTTGAAGTTATCAAGCACTCCGCCTGTATCAAGGGTGCGCGTCGGGCCCTTGCCCGCGCAAAGGTGCACTGGGGCAAGATGGATGCCCAGAAGCTTGTGACGGACCCCCCACCAGAGGGCAAGGAGCATCGTACACCCGAGATGTATTATAGGAGTGTGCTGAAGGGTGCCCGCACTATTGCGGGTTAGTGCTCCAAAGATGTAATATTTGAGTAGATTCACATTTTGTTATCCTGTGCGCTGAAACCTTGGTTCATATGCGCTAAGCAATGCTTGTTAATTTAAAATATTACCTTCTGTGCGGCTGTTTATCAAATCTGAGAGATGGCAAGTCGTCGGCTTCAGCCCCCATGCCACGAGTGCTGGGGTGTTCAGGATAAACTCGAGCGCTCTTGTTCCCAGTTTTGGGTCCATCTAGGGAGGCGCTCAACACAACGAACAAGGCAACCGGACTTATAATGCTTGAACACTCTCACTTAGCCATAGAATTCTATAATTTTAAATTTCGGCGAAGCCCCTAGTTTTCGGAAGGCCGAATTTGGGGCGCTATCCACGCCTTGGCCGGACAGAATCTGGCTCCTCGCTCGAAGCGGCATAAGTCTTTAGGGACTCGCAAAGAACCTCTCGAACAGCGACCAGCTCTCGCCTCATCATTATGGTCAGTTTTAGCTTTCTCCACTGAGGCGTTAACCCAGCTCAACTGGGGCGCAATCGGAGTGGTTCTCCCAGTGCTACCTTAGCCGATAAAACGGAACGTAAGGTACCAAAACATGGGAGCCGGGAAAACCCAACTATTGACCCAAGAACATGATTCGGAGCCGATGCATATAATGCTATAAGTTCGGGGTGCCGCACTTGTGAAAGTGTTCGGACTTATCACACCATAACGCGGGAAACATAAGCCCCTGGTGTATTTAGCCGTACCAAAACGTACGGATGCAACATGTCATAGATGAACATATGTGTAAGAAAGAAATGCAACTAGAAGCAAAAATGTGCTGCATTGCTTTATTCAATAAAGACTGCTGTAAGAGAAGGACGATACAAGTGGTGCGGTAAGCAAGGGATGGGACTGTTTAACATGTCCCCCTCCAGGGGTAGGCTACAGAATAATGCATAAAACAGATTTAATGCTCATAATGGAGACCACCTGGATTTTCGTTGTAGCCTTTCTCCTTCCCTGGCTGTTGTATCGTGGGTTCGGCATGTCTGCTGCCGGACAGGGCCTCTGACGAACGGAGTCCTGTGGGTAAAAAATAAAAGGAAAAAAAGAAACGACACACTTAAGAGCCCCTGGTGCGGTTGAGCCGCAGTCTGGGCTTATCGTGGTCGAGCCCCTTGCCCCATGCCCATGGTATCTTTAGAGCGTAATGGAGTACGCGAAGGGTCTGTCTTAATGTTTTACAGGGGCTGGGGTTGGGGCCGCACTGCTACGCGTGCTCGGAACGTGCCAGGTGGTCGTGTTGTAGGTTACTCCGGGCACGCTTAGCTGTGACCAGCGGCTTAGCAGCCGGACTAGAGAATTGCCTTAAAAGGCTGCTTTGTACTTCTGCCGCGAGAGCCGCTGTATGTTCCTCCGTTCGGAGGGAGTGTTCAGTGTTTCCGTTGACCGTGATGACTCCTCTAGGGCCTGGCATCTTGAGCTTGACGTATGCGTAGTGCGGCACCGCGTTGAACTTTGCGAACGCGGTATGTCCGAGCAAGGCATGATAGCCGCTGCGGAACGGGACTATGTCGAAGATTAACTCCTCGCTTCGGAAGTTATCCGGGGATCCGAAGACCACTTCCAGTGTAACTGAGCCTGTACAATTGGCTTCTACACCTGGTATGACGCCTTTAAAGGTCGTCTTGGTAGGTTTAATCCTTGAGGGGTCTATGCCCATTTTGCGCACCGTGTCCTGATAAAGCAGGTTTAGGCTGCTACCGCCGTCCATCAGGACTCTGGTGAGATGAAATCCATCGACGATTGGGTCTAGAACAAATGTGGCAAACCCACCAAGGCGAATGCTGGTGGGGTGGTCCCTTCGGTCAAAGGTGATCGGGCAAGAGGACCATGGATTGAACTTCGGGGCAACTGGCTCCATCGCGTATACATCCCTGAGTGCACGCTTCCGCTCCCTTTTGGGTATGTGCGTGGCATATATCATGTTCACCGTCCGCACCTGTGGGGGGAAACCCTTTTGTCCTCTATTGTTCTGTGGTCGGGTCTCTTCCTGGTCGTCGCTATGTAGCCCCTTGTCGCTGTTTTCGGCAATTAACTTGCTTGCCTGCTTGAACACCCAATAGTCCCTATTAGTGTGGTTAGCTGGCTTTTCAGGGGTGCCATGTATCTGGCACGAGCAGTCGAGAATTCGGTCCAAATTGGACGAACCCTGAGTTGTTCTTTTGAATGGCTTTTTCCGTTGACCGGGTTTAGAGCCTCTGAATCCGGCATTGACTGCCGTATCCTCACTGTTATCGCTGCTAATGTGGCGTTTGTTTTTGTAGCGACGTGACCTGCCACTACGGTTCTTGATATCCGGATTGCCAGAATTTTTGTTGAGGTTGTTGCTGCGTGCTAGCCAGTTGTCCTCACCCGCACAGAAGCGGGTCATGAGTGATGTAAGGGCTGCCATGGATTTCGGCTTTTCCTGTCCCAGGTGGCGGGCAAGCCACTCGTCGCGGATGTTATGCTTGAAGGCCGCGAGGGCCTCGGCATCTGGACAGTCGACGATTTGGTTTTTCTTGGTTAAGAACCGTGTCCAGAATTGTCTGGCCGATTCATCTGGCTGCTGAATTATGTGGCTTAGGTCATCTGCATTTGGTGGTCGCACGTACGTGCCTTGGAAGTTATCGAGGAATGCGGCTTCCAGGTCCTCCCAACTCCCGATTGACTCTGCTGGCAAGCTGTTAAGCCAGTGCCGGGCTGGTCCTTTAAGTTTGAGTGGGAGATATTTGATGGCGTGGAGATCGTCTCCGCGGGCCATGTGGATGTGGAGGAGATAGTCCTCGATCCAGACCGCGGGGTCTGTTGTGCCATCATAAGATTCAATATTGACGGGTTTAAACCCTTCTGGGATTTGATGATCCATTACCTCATTTGTGAAGCACAGTGGGTGTGCGGCGCCTCTGTACTGGGTGATATCGCGACGGAGCTCAAAAGAGCCCTGTCTATTGTGTTCGGCCCAGCTGGACTTACTGTGTCCGGGGTGACGATGATCGTCACATATCGTGGGCGCCCACGTGATCCATAGATCGATCTTGATTGTCTTGCCTTATCCTGCAATATGTCACGCAGGTCCGGAGTGTTCCCCTGTGGCCTTGTGCTTTTCGAGCGATGCCGAGGTATGGGTCTAGTGAAAGGCCTTGAGGCCTCTCTGTCGCGACCACGGGGTGGTCGATCAGCCATATTGTCTCCTGGTGCAGCGGGATCATATGCCTCCACCTCTAATCGGGGGAGCAGCTTACGTTTGGGGTAGCTTTTGGAGGGGCGTTCGAGTTCATGCTCTTCGGCCGCGAGGACTTCGGTCCATCTGTCGGCTAGCAGATCTTGATCAGCTCTAAGCTGCTGCTGCTTTTTCTTGAGGCTGTTTGCCGTGGCCATAAGCCTGCGTTTGAAACGCTCCTGTTCGACGGGATCCTCAGGCACGACAAATTTGTCGTCGTCGAGGCTTGCCTCGTCTCCGGAGGGAGGCATATAGTCCTCTACCTCTTCTTCGGCCGCTCTCTCATGAGGGCTGGCGTCCCCCTCCTCCTGTGCTGGATCTTGCTGGAGTGGGTTGTCTATGGCGCTATCCAGTGTATTATTGTCTCCGGTGCCGGAATCCTCATTCTTGCTATGGTGTGATTTAGAGCGGCACCGCTGACGCCGACGCTTGGGCTGTTTCTTGGAGGGGTCATCCTCCGCTATTCCTTCGCCGTTCCGATCCTCTGGGATATCCACCATGTATATGTCGTATGAAGAGGTGGCTTTCCAGTGCCCGGTGGGCGCTGGTTCTTGGTCGTCTCCGGCATCGTCGTCCGTACCGTCGATGTCCTCAGAGTCGTAATCTAGCATGTCGGTTAGATCATCGACAGTGGCTACCAAGTGGGTGGTGGGTGGGCTCTGAATTTCTTCGTCGTCCGCATCCCAACCGTCCTGGCCGCAGTCCGGCCAGGCCTCTCCTAATAACGAGAGGTACTTTAGCGAACTCAAGATGTCGCCAAAAGGTGAGTGTTGAAAGATGTCTGCCTTGGTGAACTCCATGATCGGCGCCCAATCGGATTCGACTGGAGGGGGCGCGGGAGGTCCGGAGTCCGGCAAGGAGTCCGGCACCTCGGAGTCACGAGCTTCATGGGGGACAAGATCGGTGTCCGGCTCTATCGCCGTAGAGGTTGCAGCCCCCGAGGTGGTGTCTAGCCATCCATCCTTGGTCTGCACAGCCGGCTCCGAGTCGAAGATCGGAGCGGGTTCGAGTGCGGCCTCCAGGGTACTGTCCGACTGCAGAGCTAAATCATGCCCATCATGACAGTACGGCATGCTCGGCTATGGCTCGAATCCGTCGAGGATCAAGTCCCCGCGGATGTCAGTCGTGAAGTTCAAACTTCCGAATCTGACCTAACGGCCAGGGGCGTAGCCTTCGATCTGCTCCAGCTGGCCAAGCGAATTGGCCCGCAGTGCGAAGCCGCCGAATACGAAGATCTGTCCGGGGAGGAAGGTCTCACCCTGGACTGCATCGTCGTTGATGATCGAAGAAGCCATCGAGCCTATTGGTGACGACACAGAGGAACTCTCAATGAAAGCACCAAGCACAATGAACCGTAGATAAATATACCACTCAGAATAAGATGGAGCAAAGTACTCAACACCGCAGATAAATATGGCACTAGTCACCAGACAAAGAGCTACCCGAAGCGCAAGTTGTTGCCCGAATTTGACGAGGAGGCCTTCGAGCCCCCGCAGTCAAAAAAGAAAGGGGCCGCCTGGCCGGATAGACGACCAGATGACAGGCCAAGAGCAACACGGGGCGCCACACACAAGCTGGCACATGATCAGCCTAAAGATCTTTAGAAAAAGGATAACCCGACTAGGTCTATCTATGGGCCAAAAAAGAAGACTGCAGGAAGTAACACAACCTGCCGAGCATTTGAAGACAATGGCACACCCAAATACAGGGGCGCCGCACACCCACTATGTTTTACCGACGAGGTACTGGATCATGGATTTCCAACGGGATTTAAACCCATAAACATGTAGGCATACGACGGAACAACAGACCCCGGAGTCTGGATCGAGGATTATATCCTACACATACACATGGCAAGAGGAGATGATCTCCATGCCATAAAATACCTTCCCCTCAAGCTCAAAGGGCCGGGCCGGCATTGGCTTAAAAGCCTCCCAGAAAATACGATTGGGAGTTGGGAAGAGCTTGAGGATGCGTTTCGAGCAAATTTTCAGGGGACTTATGTCCGGCCTCCGGATGCAGATGATTTAAGTCACATAACTCAACAGCCCGGAGAATCAGCACACAAATTTTGGAACAGGTTCCTCACTAAACAGAACCAAATAGTCGACTGTCCGGACGCTGAAGCCTTGGCAGCCTTCAAACACAACGTCCGAGACGAATGGCTCGCCAGACACCTCGGCCAAGAAAAACCAAGAACAATGGCCGCACTAACAAGTCTCATGACCCGCTTTTGCGTGGGGGAAGACAGCTGGTTGGCTAGATGCAGCACTAGCGACCTGAGTACATCCGAAATCAGGAATGGAAATGGGAAATCACGACGGAAAAAAGATCAGCGCCGGAACAAGGAGAATGGCCCAAATAGTACGGCGGTCAACGCTAGATTCAAAAGCTCTCGGCCGAACAACAAAACACTGCCCTTAAAGGATAACAGTGACGAGTTATCCAACCTCAACAAGATTCTGGATAGACTGTGTCAAATACACGGTACCTCCGGGAAGCCTGCAAACCATACCCACAGAGATTGTTGGGTCTTCAAGCAGTCCGACCGACTTAACGCTGAACACAAAGGGCTCGACACACCAAGTGACAGTGACGAAACCCAAAAGCAGCGCTCCGGAAACCAAAAGACTTTCCCATTAGAAGTCAAAACAGTGAACTCACTTCATGTGATAACACGCAGCGCGGCCCCTGCTATACCAGGACACCGTCCGCAGACTGGGGATAGAACCCACCAAAATTCGTTATAGCAGCACTTCCTTCAAAGGAGTGACGCCAGGCCTTTTTAGCCAATTTTACAGGCTCTATACCACTAGGGGTCGTGTTCGGTTCATCCGACAACCTCCGTCGCGAAAAGCTCACCCTCCATCGCCCCATTTAGCAGTAGCCCTTAAGCACTACTGGGGCGTGCAGCTTTCGCACGCTTTCATGCAATACCGCATTACGCGTCTCTTACGCTTAAAAATGCCCGGTCCACGTGGCATATTCTTAAAACTCCAAGTGTCTCTCGACCAAGAGAATGTGCGGCTGCCTAGACAGCCATACATTATTCCGAACTTGCAGGTCAAAACCCCTAAAAACAGGTCATTTAGACCTCGGACATGGTTAGACGAGTCCGGCAAGGGGCTTCCCAGCCGCATACCCCTTTTTTTAGGGGGCCGCGTGCATAAATGATGAAAGCCAATAAAGCTCAGCTTTCTTCATCTTCCAAATTATACTTTATTTTGATACACTTTTTGCACGATATTTCTTAGAAACTAAGTCCTTCTCTTTTACAGATGAAGCACGTGCTACACCTGTCCAGGATACAGCACAACTGAGACACAGGCGCAGACGTGCAGTAGGGACCCGTTGCAAGGATTCTTTTCAGATTAAGACCCTGCGTAAACCTTTCTTACTGTCTCTTGTTGATACACATCCCCCGGTTTCCTACCAGAGCCGAGGAGGAGGCTGGCGTTTTGGCATCGGCCGCGTCAGAAGTTCCCGCCTGTACCTGGACACTAGGGGCTTAGGGCTTTATTCTGCCCGATATCATAAAGACCAAACACCTCAGGGAGTGTTCGGCGTCTCGAGTTAGGCCTTATATGCATCAGCTCCGAATCATGTCTTTGGTCAAATGTTGGGTTTGCCCGGCTTCTGTGTTTTGCTGCCTTATGTTCCGTATCATCGGCTAACGCGGCACCAGGAGAACTACTGCGATTGTGCCCCGGTTCGGCCGTGAGAGCACCTCAGTAGAGAAAGCCGAAAACTGACTGTCATGATATAGCGAGAGACTGGTCAACCACTCGATCGACTATTGGAATGTTTAGAATTCCTCCGCTTTGACGAAGGACCGCTTCCCGGTCAGGCACATACGCGCCCCAAGTTCGGAGAAGCGCGGTGCCATCAGGGGCTATATAGTAGCCCCACATTCGAGCTCTTATGGCTAAGTGAAAGTGATAAAGCATTATAGTCCGGTTGCCTAGTTTGCTATGCTATAACCTCCTTAAAAGGACCAAGACATTGGATTAAGTGTGAAAAAGCGTTTTTCTTTTTGCAAACACCCCCGCACCATGTGCGTGGGGGCTGAAGCCAAAGACTGCCATCTTTCAGATTATACATACATATACGGCCGCACAGGAGATAGTTCAATACTTGAACACACAAGTATAAAAAGTCATTGCATTATAAACATGATCTTAGAAATCATACATGTCATTCAAACATAACATCTTTCGAGCACTACGACTCTATTATACGAGCGCCCTGCAGGACTTCCTCAAAGTAATGCTCGGTGGGGAATCGGCTTTTGTCTGAACCCCGGGATGCAACAGCGGTGGCATCCATCTCCGTCCAGTATGTTTTACCATGGGCGAGAGCCATCCGCGCACCTTCTATGCATGCCGATCGCTTCATTGCCTTAATATGCGGCACTGCCCCAAGGAATTGCTGCAACAAGCCAAAATAACTCTTCGGCTTGGGGCTTTTTGGCCACAGATGAGTTACCACATCCGTCATGGCCAGTGCGGACAATCTATTCAGCTCAGCCCACTCAACCAGCCGATCGCTCAACGGAAGTGGACACTCCGGACTATGGAATTGAGACCAGAAAAGCTCTTCCATTTCATGATCCTCCTGGCTTCGAAAGTGCACGACTGCATCAGCCGCACTCGCCGCCAAGTCCAGATAAGGATCCTCCGCACCGTACAATCGGCCCAGCTGAGCATACTTTGGATCCGTGAACTTCCTACGCAGCATAAAGGGCTTTCCAGCCACAATGTCTCCGACCTGACGCAGTTCCTCCTTCATAGCCCGCATCGCACTACGGGCATCCTTGGCTTCGGCATCGGCCTTCTTCAGGTCCTCTTGCTCCGCTCGGCGTTCTCCTTCAAGAACCTCCAAGCGGTCGGTAGCAACTTTTAATTTCATGGCCATTCCGGCCATCTCCTCCCTGCTTCGGCAGTGAGCAGCCTTCTCGGCTTCTAGCTCTTCCGCTGCCTTCAAGGCAGCCGCCTCGCTTTTTCTGGCTTGCTCCTTGGCCCGAGCAAGTTCTGCTCGAAGGTCTTCCACAGCAGCAGCACCATCTGCATCAAGCATACAACTTGTAAGGAATGGGCATCAGTTCCCTTACTAAGCGACCGCGGCGCAATCACATACCTTGTGACTCATCAAGTCGTTTATTGACCAGCGAGATGTCCGCATATGCAACATCGAGTTGCTTCTTCAGCTCGGTGAATCCATCTGTCTGGCTGGCCACCGAACGTTCCGCCACCTGCATAGGAAAGGCGACAGTTAATAACTGAGATTATGATCCTAGGCATGCTGCCGTTTTCGACAGCATACCAAGTCTCAGGGGCTACTATACAGGGCACACTTCATGTGCAAAACTGTCAACAGGTATGTCATTTTTTGCGTACCTCAAATCCCGTCAGTAAACTTCCGATGGCCTCATACAACCCGCTTTCGGCGGACGAGATCCTCTCAATCACATTACCCATTAATATGCGGTGATCTTCTGAGATGGACGCCCTATTAAGCAAATCCTGCAGCTCCACCGGCCGTACTCCAATGGGTGCCGAACTCTCCGGCCCCGCCGGACTCGGGGAGACCCTCCGCGACGACACCTCAGGGTCGTCCGCCCCATGCGATGGGGCGGCAGATGGAGGCGTTTCGCTCTCCATCATCTCCGGACGAAGGTCTCCCGAAGATGAGCTGTGCTGAGATGGGCTGAGATCCAAACTACAAGGTAAAAACTTCGGTTACCTTTAGACATTAAGCAAGGGTGTCTAATAATTATAAAATCCCCCTTTTTACTTACGGCTCGTTAGAGGGCTGATTCCTCCGAGGAGACAGTACGGTCGGGGCGCTTTCTGGCGCAGGACCTTCCGGTACAGATTTCTTTCCCCGCTTTGAGGCCTTGGCCTCCGGGTCTTCGGAAGCGTTCCGCTTCTCCCCCTGGCAGGAGGGACTCTCGATTCCTCCCTTACTAAACGCCTCCTTGGCAGAGGTGACAGTTTCCCCGTGCCCCCCTTCGCCCTCATTTGAAGGTGCAACCTCCAACATTTTGATTAACACGGGATCCTGCATGGTCTCAGGGAGGGGGGCCGGACACCGTATCAGTTTTGCTTGTGCTATCCACTCCTGTCCAGGGATAGCTGGTTAAAAGGCAAGCTCACAATAAATAAATGGATGGTATGTCCGGACACAGGGCTACTTACTTGAGTATCCGGGCGATTGCAGCTTAGGCCAGCATCCTCGGTCAATTCCGGATGCGTCTCTTGCGATACGAAGAAAAGTTTATACATCTCCATGGGAGTCAAACCCATGAAGTGTTGAAGAGCTCGCGGCCCCTCCGGATTAAATTCCCACAGGCGGAGGGGGCGACGTTTGCAGGGCAGTAGGCGGCGGATCAACATGACCTGCACTACTGCGACCAGATTGATCTCCCTTTCTTGGAGGACTCGAATCCGGTCCTGCAACAGGGGGACATCTTTGGGCGACCCCCAGTCATGCCCCTTGTTGACCCATGACGTCAGCTGCTATGGAGGGCCCGAGCGAAAGACGGGTGGCGGCTTCTGCCTGCTGCCCCGGGGAGCGGTGATATAAAACCACTCCTGTTGCCACAAGCCGAGCTCCTCTTGGAAAGAGCCCTTGGGCCATGGAGCTTTGGCCCTCTTGCTTATAACCGCCCCACCGCACTCTGCCTGACGCCCCTCAATCATCTTCGGCTCCACGTTGAAGGTTTTGAGCCATAAGCCGAAGTGAGGGGTAGTGCGGAGGAAGGCTTCACAAACGACAATGAATGATGAGATATGGAGGATGGACTCCGGAGCCAGGTCGTGGAATTCCAGCCCATAGTAAAACATGAGCCCCCTCATGAAGGGATCCGTCGGGAAGCCTAAACCCCGACGGAAGTGAGACATGAACACGACGATCTCACCAGGCTTGGGAGTTGGGATAACTTGCCCTCGGGCAGGCAGCCTATGCGGAATCTCGTAGGTTAAATACCTGGCATCTCTCAGCTTTAGCACGTCCTCCTCCGTGACGGAGGAGGGCATCTACTGGCCTCGTAGATCAGGACCGGACATTGTCAAGGATTGAAGGTACCTGAATTCGGAGCCCTGGGTGTTGGAACTCAGGGAGAGGGGCGGATTCGATAGAAGATTGAATAAAAAGAACGGGCCTTGGTCTCATTATAAAGAGGAAGAATACCAAGAGCCGTCCCCGTGACCGTTTGGAACCCGCCTTCGATGGAGGGGGCGTGGCGACGGGCGCGGTTGAGTTACCCACGTCCGTATTGATGGGAATCCCGGAATAAGGGGAACACGATCTCTGCTTCGATAGGACGTGCCAAGGAAACCGCTTCGCTAAACGCGCTGAAGTATAAAAACGTTTCAAATAAAGTCTTGGTTGTGGTGTGACATCACGCCACGGAATACGTCAGCAGATTGAACTTGTGTGAATATTATTCTCTCTACGGTGGTATGTGGAAATTATTTTGCAGAGCCGGGCACTATCCTGGTGTTTACAATCTTCTATAAATTATTTGGAGGAGGAACCCGCCTTGCAATGCCGAAGACAATATGTGCGCCGGACTCGTCGTCATTGAAGCCTGGTTCAGGGGCTACTGAGGGAGTTCCGGACTAGGGGGTGTCCGGATAGCCGAACTATCATCATCGGTCGGACTCCAAGACTATGAAGATACAAGATTGAAGACTTCGTCCCATGTCCGGATGGGACTTTCCTTGGCGTGGAAGGCAAGCTTGGAGATACGGATATGTAGATCTCCTACCATTGTAACCGACTCTGTGTAACCCTAGCCCTCTCCGGTGTCTATATAAACCGGATGGCTTTAGTCCATAGGACGAACAACAATCATACCATAGGCTAGCTTCTAGGGTTTAGCCTCCTTGATCTCATGGTAGATCTACTCTTGTAACCCACATCATCAATATTAATCAAGCAGGACGTAGGGTTTTACCTCCATCAAGAGGGCCCGAACCTAGGTAAAAACATCGTGTCCCTCGTCTCCTGTTACCATCCGCCTAGACGCACAGTTCGGGACCCCCTACCCGAGATCCGCCGGTTTTGACACCGACACTCCTCCTTGCTGGATCAAGGTGAAGGAGACGTCACCGGGCTGCACATGTGTTGAACAAGGAGGTGCCTTTGTTCGGCGCTAAGATCGGAGTCCACCGCGATCTGAATCGCTTTGAGTACGACTCCCTCATCCACGTTCTTGTAATGCTGCCGTCTCGCGGTCTTCAAGGGTATGAAGATGCACTCCTCTCTCTCTCTCTCTGCTAGTTGCTACATAGATTGATCTTGGTGATGCATAGAATTCTTTTATTTTCTACAACGATCTCCAACATCTTTCCACTTCTTATTCCATAGTCCATCGAATCTTTACCCAAAACTTGTAAACTTCACAACACAAAACTTAACAGAAAATCTCATGAGCTCCGTTAGTACAAGAAAACAAACCACCACTTTAAGGTACTGTAATTAACTCATTCTTTATTTATATTGGTATTAAGCCTACTGTATTCCAACTTATCTATGGTTCATACCCTCCGATACTACTCATAGATTCATCAAAATAAGCAAACAACACAATGAAAACAGAATCTGTCAAAAACAGAACAGTCTGTAGCAATCTGTTACTTTCGAATACTTCTGTAACTCCAAAAATTCTGAAATAAATTGGTGGACGTGAGTAATTTGTCTATTAATCATCTGCAATAAGAATCAAACTAAAATTGCTCTCCAGTAAACAATGACAGAAAATATCCGGAGCGCTAAAGTTTCTGTTTTTTACAGCAAGATCACAAAGACATCACCCAAGTCTTCCCAAAGGTTCTACTTGGCACAAACACTAATTAAAACATAAAACCACATCTAACCAGAGTATATATAAATTATTTATTACTAAACAGGAACATAAATCAAGGAACAAAAATAAAATTGGGTTGCCTCCCAACAAGCGCTATCGTTTAACGCCCCTAGCTAGGCATGATGATTTCAATGATGCTCACATAAAAGATAAGAATTGAAACATAAAGAGAGCATCATGAAGAATATGACTAGCACATTTAAGTCTAACTCACTTCCTATGCATAGGGATTTGGAAACAACTTGTGGGAACAATAATCAACTAGCATAGGAAGGCAAAACAAGCATAACTTCAAAACTTTAAGCACATAGAGAGGAAACTTGATTTTATTGCAATTTCTACAAGCATATGTTCCTCCCTCATAATAATTTTCAGTAGCATCATGAATGAATTCAATAATATAACCATCACATAAAGCACTATTTTCATGATCTACTTGCCTAGAAAATTTACTACTCTCCACATGAGCAAATTTCTTCTCATGAATAATAGTGGGAGCAAACTCAACAAAATAACTATCATGTGAAGCATAATCCAATTTAAAACCAAAATCATGATGACAAGTTTCTTGGTTATTTTTATTCTTTATAGCATACATGTTATCACAATAATCATCATAGATAGCGACTTTATTCTCATAATCAATTGGAACCTCTTCCGAAATAGTGGATTCATCACTAAATAAAGTCATGACCTCTCCAAATCCACTTTTATCAATATAATCATCATAAATAGGACGCATGATTTCATCATAACAAATATTCTCATCAAAACTTGGGGGACTAAACATATCATCTTCATCAAACATAGCATCCCCAAGCTTGTGGCTTTGCATATCATTAGCATCATGGGTATTCAAAGAATTCATACTAATAACATTGCAAACATGCTCCTCATTCAAAGATTTAGTGCCAAACATTTTATAGATTTCTTCTTCTAGGACTTGAGGACAATTTTCCTTACCATCATTCTCACGAAAGATATTAAAAATATGAAGCGTATGAGACAAACTCAATTCCATTTTTTTTGTAGTTTTCTTTTATAAACTAAACTAGTGATAAAACAAGAAAAAAAGATTCGATTGCAAGATCTAAAGATATACCTTCAAGCACTCACCTCCCCGGCAACGGCGCCAGAAATGAGCTTGATGTCTACTACACAACCTTCTTCTTGTAGACGTTGTTGGGCCTCCAAGTGCAGATGTTTGTAGGACAGTAGCAAATTTCCCTCAAGTGGATGACCTAAGGTTTATCAATCCGTGGGAGGTGTAGGATGAAGATGGTCTCTCTCAAACAACCCTGCAACCAAATAACAAAGAGTCTCTTGTGTCTCCAACACACCCAATACAATGGTAAATTGTATAGGTGCACTAGTTCGGCGAAGACATGGTGATACAAGTGCAATATGGATGGTAGATATAGGTTTTTGTAATCTGAAAATATAAAAACAGCAAGGTAGCAAGTGATAAAAGTGAGCATAAATGGTATTGCAATGCTAGGAAACAAGGCCTAGGGTTCATACTTTCACTAGTGCAAGTTCTCTCAACAATAATAACATACTTGGATCACATAACTATCCCTCAGCATGCAACAAAGAGTCACTCCAAAGTCACTAATAGTGAAGAACAAACGAAGAGATTATTATAGGGTATGAAACCACCTCAAAGTTATCCTTTCTGATTGATCTATTCAAGAGTTCGTAGTAAAATAACACGAAACTATTCCGTTCAATCGATCATTGAGTTCGTACTAGAATAACACCTTAAGACACAAATCAACCAAAACCCTAATGTCACCTAGATACTCCAATGTCACCTCAAGTATCCGTGGGTATGATCATACGATATGCATCACACAATCTCAGATTCATCTATTCAACCAACACAAAGTGCTTCAAAGAGTGCCCCAAAGTTTCTACCGGAGAGTGAAGACGAAAATGTGTGCCAACCCCTATGCATAAGTTCATCGAACCCGCAAGTTGATCACCAAAACATACATCAAGTAGATCACGTGAATATCCCATTGTCACCACAGATAAGCACGGCAAGACATACATCAAGTGTTCTCAAATCCTTAAAGACTCAATCCGACAAGATAACTTCAAGGGGAAAACTCAATCCATCACAAGAGAGTAGAGGGGGAGAAACATCATAAGATCCAACTATAATAGCAAAACTCATGATACATTAAGATCGTGCCAAATCAAGAACACAAGAGAGAGAGAGAGGGAGAGAGAGAGAGAGATCAAACACATAGCTACTGGTACATACCCTCAGCCTCGAGGGTGAACTACTCCCTCCTCGTCATGGAGAGCGCCGGGATGATGAAGATGGCCACCGGTGAGGGATCCCCCTCCGGCAGGGTGCCAGACATCCCGATTGGTTTTTGGTGTCTATAGAGGCTTGCGGCGGCGGAACTCCCGATCTATTGTGCTCCTCGATGTTTTCAGGGTACGTGAGTATATATAGGCGAAGGAAGTCGGTTAGGGGAGCCACGAGGGGCCCACGAGGATGGGGGTGCACCCAGGGGGTAGGGCGCGCCCTGGACCCTCGTGGCCACCTCATTGCTTCCCTGAATGTCTACTCCAAGTCTCCTGGATTGTGTTTGTTCCAAAAATAACTCTCCCAAAGGTTTCATTCCGTTTGGACTCCATTTGATATTCCTTTTCTACGAAACACTGAAATAAGCAAAAAACAGCAACTTGGACTGGGCCTCCAGTTAATAGGTTAGTCCCAAAAATAATATAAAAGTGTATAATAAAGCCCATTAAACATCTAAAACAGATAATATAATAGCATGAATACTTCATAAATTATAGATACGTTGGATACGTATCAAACATCATTGCGAATTAGGGGGTTCCTCGGTGTCGATGGTACCCTAAATAGCAAGTATCGACAGTGCGAGGTACATGCGGCCGTCGGTGTCGAATACTACATCCACGTCCCACAAGTGACACACGGGTCCTGCGTCCAGCAGCAACTGTTCTCGGTGTCGATGGCGGTCGAACATTATTGCGAATTTGTCTGGCAACCTCAGAGATGACGATTGAAAGCTAAGTGTTGAAACTTGAAACACCCAAACTAACTCAAGTCGGTTTGCTTGTTTGAAATTTAAAAACTTGGCTTTAATCCTCATCGCAGAGGCTGCCACACAAATTCGCGAAGGTGTTCGACCATCATCGGCCACCAGAACTATTGGTGTGGGACGTCGGGCGCCGACTTCACTTGTAAGATGTGGATCTAGTGTTCAACGCCGACCGCCTCATGTAACTTGCACCGGTGGTAGTTGCTATTTGAAACTTGCTAGCTATAGGTGTCAATCATCAGTATACGTAACCACTATGCGTCTCCCGTTCGAAAGGGTTGCATCTATAAATATGCATGCATTTTCATATTTATAATCATGATTCTTTTGAATTGTCCAACATTATCCATGGACAGCTCGAGTATCTGTAGATTGGGTTCGTTTTCCCATATCCTCTGCTCTAGATCTGATGTAGAATTTCGTTAGTGCCTCCCTATTGTTCTCCGGGTACACATCCTCTCTGCTTATTGCCGAGACGTGTATCAGGAGAACAACGGGGAGGTGATGCCGAAATTTTACGTCGGATCCGGAGCAGAGCATGGGAAAACGAACCCAATCTACACATACTCGGGTGTGATTAGGACCTATCTTTACCTATTAGCGTGTAGGTTGCATGGACGTAATAAAACTGACAAACTCCATTAACTAATGGATATGGTTTGCTTAATTATGTATATATTTCTTGTGTGTCCAGTAGGAAGTCAATATGAGTGATCGTGCGTGGAGGTACACCGGTTACACTAGTCAGAAAGTTTGGACCGAGGAATGGTTAACAAAAACCAAGGGGTTTGTTAGAGCCGCATTTGCAAATGGCCAGGAATTAAGCTGGTGCCCCCGTGCCCGGTGCGACAAGTATAAAAAGAGGGACGGGCTTGAAATGAGTAAAGACCTGCAGAAGTTTGGTTTTACGCCTGATTACACGGTCTGGACATTACATGGTGAGTCTGCCCAACGTGCCAGAGCCGAGGTGGTTCGTTGTCGCGCCGACGAGCATGGTACCGGGACCACAGACATGGTGCAAGACTTTGACGATGCTTGGGACTCGGACGAGGAGATGGAGGAATCTGCAAAGGCCTTCACTGAAATGTTCGAGTCCTCAAAACGTCCTCTCCACGAGCACACTGAGCTTTGTTAGTTGGATGCCATCTCACAAATAATGGCTTTGAAGGCTCAATTCAACTTGGGCAGAGAATGCTACGACGCGATGATGACAGTATTCGGACGATTTCTACCCAAAGGCCATGCGCTACTTCCGAACCTGTACCAGTCAGAAAAAATACTCCATGCTCTTAAGATGACCTATGAGAAGATACATGCCTGTGAGAAAGGATGTGTCTTATTTAGGCTTCAGTATGAGGACTTGAACTATTGTCCCATTTGCAATTCTTCTAGGTGTGTTGTGGTAGACAACGGTATGGGTGAGAAGACGAAACCAAAATACCCGTTAATGTTCTTTGGTATATGCCAATGGTACCAAGACTTCAACATCTTTTCATGGTGGAAGAGACAGCCAGACAGATGACATGGCACAAAACGGGCAAAAGAACCGAACTAGATGCAGTTGGGAATGTGATGATGGTGCACACATCATATGGTGAAGCGTGGAAGCGCTTCGATGCATTACATAAGGAAAAAACAGCAGATCCAAGGCATCCTCAAGTCGCCGTCAGCACAGATGGGCTCAGTGTGTTTAGTCAAATGGCAGCCCCATACAGCTGTTGGCCCGTGTTTGTC
>NC_041391.1:676116106-676160402 GCF_002162155.2 Triticum dicoccoides
TATGCAAAGAAAGAACATTTTCTCGACGTTGATAATTCGAGGGCCCAACTATCCGGGGAAGAATATGAATGTGTACATGCAGCCGCTTAAGGACGAATTGCAAGAAGCTTGGGATAATGGGTTCAAGACATACGACGCCTTTGCAAAGAGAACTTCATAATGCGTGCCTGGTACATGTACTCGACGCATGACTTGCCGGCGTATGCGCTATTCGTTGGCTGGTGTGTGCATGGAAGGTTCCCGTGCCCCACATGCAAGGGAGCTCTTGAGTTTCGTTGGCTGACGGCAGGGCACAAGTGTAGTTGCTTCGACTTGCATAGACCGTTTCTACATCCTCGCATAAGTTCAGGAAGACAAGAATAACTTCATCAAAGGTAGAGTTGTCAAACACTCTGCACCACCTGCGTTGACAGGCCAACAGACCCTAGATCAGTTAAACACTCTGGAACCAGATCCAGAGCATCTAGGGTATTTCAAGGGGTATAATAAGGAACACGCCTGGACTCACAATACATGCTTTTGGGATCTGCCTTACTTCAAAGACCTCGTTTTCCCACACAACATCGACATGATGCACACTGAAAAGAATATCGCCAAAGCCATTTTTGTTACATTGTTTGGCATAGAAGGGAAATCAAAGGATAATACTAAGGCTAGAGACGATCAAGAGGAGCTATGTGATAGACCATTACAAAACATGCAAGAACCGAAAGGAAAGCGGATCTGGACGAAGCCAAAGGCATGGTTCAATCTTGGAAGGCCAGCTATGAAGGAAATTATTTTGTGGGTGAAAATGCAGTTGACACTAGTAGAAAAAGGACCCAATATGAGACACATTAGTGCCAGTTCGATTTTGAGCCGGCACTAATGTGTCCATTCGTGCCGGTTCCAACGGCTAGCCGGCCGTTCTCATTAGTACCGGTTCGTGGTGAACCTTTGGTACCGGTTCGTGGCACGAACCGGTACTAAAGATGGTGGTGGAAGGGTGTTGTCAGTCTGGGGCCCGTCCAGCACCTTTAGTACCGGTTCGTGGCACAAACCGGTACTAAAGGTCGACCTACATAAACCCTTTGTCCACCCGAGCTCGCTCTGTTCTTCCCCTTTCCCCTCTCCTCCTCTATTCTTCCCCTCTTCCTCTCGAGCTCATCACACATTTTGCCCAAAATTTGTCAAGATTTGAAGGCCCCCATCCATTCAAATGATCACAAAGGTTAGCAACTTTGTCCTTTCAACTCTCATTGCTAGATTAGCTCTTGCAATGCTTTGTATAGTTATTAATTTGGGAGGAATTATATTTGCTAGTATTTGATTTATATGCAATTTGAGGTCAAAAATAACACTTAGTTTGCATATGTAGGTGTGGTTTACTTAGTGCCTTCTAAATCTCCGTCGTAACCACCGTCGATCGCCCGCACCGTCCCGTCGCCGGCACCACCTTATGGTGAGGCTCTTGTTCATGAATGTTTCACATTACCAAATTGATGTTTGTGTGATTTGGATATATAGTTAATCGTATAATTATCTTACCCGTACGTTGTTTGTTATACATAGTGCCATGGTTTTGATATCCGTCCCCGTCGGCCCTCGTCCTTGTTATGATTCGGATGTGGTATATTCTCTTTTAAAACTAGTTGTTGCATTTCGTGTTTATGACAAATTATGCCCATCAAGTTGACATAGATATTTTTATCTAGGAGGTATGTGAACCGGAAATTCCAACCGACCCTATTGTCGAGAGGTTAAATTTAGTTGAAAGAGAAAACGATTATTTGAAAGAAAAATTGAAAAGAATTGAGGGGGAGAAGATGGAATTGGAGTTTAATGTTGCCGATGTCATCGATGATCACAAGGTCAAGATGGAGAAAATGAGGTTGAAGATTAGAAAGATTAGAAAATATGCCATTGATAGTGTGGCTTGGTATCATTATGCTGTTGGATCAATTGTTACCTTAGTTGTGATCTTCATCGCATTTGTTGTTGCATTTAAATTCTTTAGCTAGAGAGTTATTTGTATGTTGCATTTAATTAAGTGATGTATATGAACTTTATGTATGAACTTTATGTATGAACTTTATGTATGAACTTGTATTAATTTAGTCTATTCGGTGTTGTGTAATGAAGATGAGCCGACAATGGATGTATGATGACCAATGCTCTCCCGAGTTCATTAATGGCGTGCATACTTTTCTGCTTGCCGCTGAGGCAAACAATCAGGCGGATGGTTTTATGCCTTGTCCATGTGCTGGCTGTAAGAATGGTCACAGTTACTGTACGTCAAGAACCATTCACGTCCGCCTATTTGAGTCTGGTTTCATGCCCCACTATAATGTTTGGACCAAGCACGGAGAAATAGGGGTTATGATGGAAGACAATGAAGAAGAAGAGGACGACGACGGCTATCCTGGCCATGGGTTCCCTGAATACGATGATACAACAATGGGGGAAGAAGCTGAGCCGGCAATGCAGGAAGAAGCTGAAGAAGAGGCATCAGATGAGCCCGCTGATGATCTAGGTCGGGCCATTGCCGATGCAAAGAGAAACTGCGCAAGTGATCTGGAGAGGACGAAGTTGCAGCGCATGTTAGAGGATCACAAGAAATTGTTGTACCCGAATTGCGAAGCTCACAAAAAAAAGTTGGGCACCACACTTGAATTGCTGCAATGGAAGGCAGAGAATGGTGTATCTGATAAGGAATTTGGAAAGTTGTTGGTAATGATAAAGAATATGCTTCCAAAGGACAACGAATTGCCCGAGAGTACGTATGAAGCAAAGAAGGCTATCTGCCCTCTAGGGTTAGAGGTGCAAAAGATACATGCATGCCCTAATGACTGCATCCTCTACCGCGGTGAGTACGAGGATTTGAACGCTTGCCCGGTATGCGGTGCATTGCGTTATAAGATCAGTCGCGATGACCCTGGTGATGTCGATGGCGAGCGCCCCAGGAAGAAGATTCCTGCCAAGGTGATGTGGTATGCTCCTATAATACCACGGTTGAAACGTTTGTTCCAAAACAAAGAGCATGCGAAGGCGATGCAGTGGCACACAGAAGACCGTAAGAAAGACGGAAAGTTAAGAGTACTCGCTGACGGTTCGCAGTGGAGAAAAATCGAGAGAAAGTACTGGGAGGAGTTTGCAGGTGACCCAAGGAACATATGGTTTGGTCTAAGCGCAGATGGCATAAATCCTTTTGGGGAGCAGAGCAGCAACCATAGCACGTGGCCTGTGACTATGTTTGTATAACCTTCCTCCTTGGTTGTGCATGAAGCGGAAGTTCATTATGATGCCAGTCCTCATCCAAGGCCCTAAGCAACCCGGCAACGACATTGATGTGTACCTAAGGCCATTAGTTGAAGAACTCTTACAACTGTGGAATGGAACAGGTGTACATGCGTGGGATGAGCACATGGGGGAAGAATTTGACCTAAAGGCGTTGCTGTTCGTGACCATCAATGATTGGCCTGCTCTTAGTAACCTTTCAGGACAGACAAACAAGGGATACCGCGGATACACGCACTATTTGGATGATACCGACAGTATATATTTGAATAGTTGTAAGAAGAATGTGTACCTGGGACATCGTCGATTTCTTCCGAGCAGGCATCCCGTAAGAACGAAAGGCAAGCATTTCAAAGGTGAGGCGGATCACCGGACGAAGCCTCGCCACTGTACTGGTGCTGATGTACATGATATGGTCAAGGATTTGAAGGTAATCTTTGGAAAGGGTCCTGGCGGACAACCTGTTCCGAAGGACGCTGACGGACGCGCACCCATGTGGAAGAAGAAATCTATATTTTGGGACCTGCCATATTGGAAAGACCTAGAGGTCCACTCCGCAATCGACGTGATGCACGTGACGAAGAATCTTTGCGTGACCCTGCTTGGATTTTTGGGCGTGTATGGGAAGACAAAAGATACACCAGAGGCATGGGAGGACCAGCAACGTATGCACGGAAAAGACGACATACATCAGGGTCAGGCCACCTACGCTCTTACCAAAGAAGAGAAGGAAATCTTCTTTGAATGCCTTCTCAGCATGAAGGTACCGTCTGGCTTCTCGTCGAATATAAAGGGAATAATAAATATGGCAGAGAAAAAGTTCCAGAACCTAAAGTCTCATGACTGCCACATGATTATGACGCAACTCCTTCCGGTTGCATTAAGGGGGCTTCTACCGGAAAACGTTTGATTGCCATTGTGAAGCTATGTGCATTCCTCAATGCAATCTCTCAGAAGGTAATCGATCCAGAAATCATACCAAGGTTACAGAATGATTTGGTGCAATGTCTTGTCAGTTTCGAGTTGGTGTTCCCACCATCCTTCTTCAACATCATGACGCACGTCTTAGTTCACCTTTGCAAAGAGATTAACGTTTTGGGTCCTGTATTTCTACACAATATGTTCCCCTTTGAAAGGTTCATGGGAGTCTTGAAGAAATATGTTCATAACCGTGCTAGGCCAGAAGGAAGCATCTCGAAGGGCCATGAAAATGAGGAGGTCATTGAGTTCTGTATTGACTTTATTCCTGACCTTAAGCCGATTGGTGTTCCTGAATCGCGGCATAAGGGCAGACTGGAAGGAAAAGGCACGCTAGGAGGGCATCAAATAATATGTATGGACAGGCATTCTCTCACTGAAGCATACTACACAGTTCTACAGAATTCCGCCTTGGTGGCTCCGTATATGGAGGAACACAAGAATTTTCTACAGTCCAAACAGTCAGAGAAGTCTGACGACTGGATTACACACAAACAAACGAGGACTTTCGCCGGTTGGTTGCAGAAACGTGCCCTGAATGATGGCGACATTCAAAATGACATGTACTCGTTGTCCCAGTTACCATCTTCGAATATAATGACTTTCAAAGGGTACCAGATAAATGGGAATACATTTTACACGATCGCCCAAGATATGAAGAGCACCAACCAAAACAGTGGTGTCCGCTTTGATGCAACAACCAACACGGGAAAGGAAACATATTATGGTTACATAGAGGACATATGGGAACTTAACTATGGATCAGGTGATTTGAAGGTCCCTTTGTTTCGGTGCAAATGGGTCAATATGACATGAGGCGGGGTAACGGAAGACCCGCAATACGGAATGACAACAGTGGATCTCAACAATCTTGCGTATGCAGACGAACCATTCGTCCTAGCCAATGATGTGGCACAGGTTTTTTATGTGAAAGACATGTCTACCAGGCCAAGAAAAAGAAAAGATAAGGAAGCGAATGGATCATACGACGAGCCAAAGCGCCACATAGTTCTTTCAGGAAAAAGAAACATCGTGGGAGTGGATGACAAGACAGACATGTCAGAAGATTATGAAAAGTTTGATGAAATTGCTCCATTCACAGTGAATATTGACCCGAGCATCCAGTTAAATGATGAAGATTTTCCATGGCAACGGCGCAAAGGGACACACGAGAAGAAAAAGTTTCATACCCAAAGATCTGGGATGTGATCGGCTTCACTATCATCACTTTCTTCTGTGTCTCACACCCAGGAGGGAATGTCTGTAATAGTTAGGGTAGTTAATTATGTGTTTTGGCATTTGAAACGCGAAGAAATTTTATGTGCAAACAAATTCTTTTCATGCATTTACTGATTTTTTTCCAGCTAAATGACCCTGAAATTGAAAAGCATTTGAAATGAACTCAGAAAAGGTTGAAAGTTGGCATGGTATCATAATTTCATACAAATAGCATGTGCAAAAAAGTAGAGAGGGTTACGGCAAAAACTGGATACACTTCATGTACAAAATGGACAATCTTTTTCGAAGTATCAGGGTTTCCGACGAAAACTGAAATGTTACAAAGGCATTTCATTTTTTAAATAACCTAAGCATTACCAAATTGAATATAATGATAAAACACACTAATATTGAACATAAAAAAAAGAATCACTAGAAAATCTTTTTTCAAAGTTAAGTTATTCACAAACTAGTGATTCACACAAATTTAAAATAATTCAAAATTTAAACTATTCAAATTTGAAAACTACCGGCACTAACAGAAAGTTTGTAAATTTTTGTACCTAAAGCAAAAATATTCACAAAGAAAATCTAAATACAGCAAAAAACAACTCAAAAATAAAAAAATAAAAAAAATAAAAAAAATTAAGAAAATAAAAAAGCCCGCCTACTCGGCCAAAGCGGCCTGCATACGACTAGAAACTCAACCTTTTGTTGGGCCAGGATGCAGGCCCGCAATGGCCCAGTAGGCCCACATGGCATCAATGAATAGGTAGGCCCAGTAGGCTTGCTTAGGGGAGGAGCTCGAGAGAGCTACCGCACTGGGGCTTATAAACCAGTGCGGTAGCGCTTCGCCTAGCGAGGTGGGACTAAACTTGCCGCACCGCACTGCGCCAGCGCACCCCCTTTAGTACCGGGTGGTGGCACCAACTGGTACTAAAGGGGGGCCTTTAGTACCGGTTGGAGCCACCAGCCGATACTAAAGGGGGTGCGCTTCCCGCCGCTTGGCCATCACTGATTTTTTTCTTCTGTTTTTTAGTTATAGAAATGTTAGGAAATTATTCTGTTTTTTAGTTATATAAATATTAGAAATGTTAGTTATATAGAAATGTTATAAATGTTTTCTGTTTTTTAGTTATAGAAATATTTATAGAAATGTTAGCAATTTTTCGGTTTTTTAGTTATATAAATATTAGAAATGTTATAGAAATGTTAGTTATATAATCAAGAAATTTTAGAATTAGTTTTAGTTAGATGAATTAGATTAATGTCAAATTGTTAGAATTTGCATATATATAGAATTTTAGTTATCACAATCCAATCATTTAAAAAAATGTTACTTTTTGCGGGCATATAGTATTTGTTCTCGACGATATGTCCGGCCCGCATCCTCGCCGTCGACCCGTTCGCGGCGACGTCATGCTTCAGGGGACCCATGTCCGGGACTAGGCTCCGCCGGGATGGCACTGGGAGGTGCTACCTGGAGGGGCGCGCCACTTGGTGAGGAACCCGACCTCGGGTCCCGTCGTCGACCCTGATCTTCTTTGGTGGCGTTCGCGTGGGCCACATTCGGTGCAGAGGCAGCCGGCCCCGCCGGAGGTGGTGCGTCGTCGTGTCAGGGAGGAAGATGAGCACGTCCATCGGTACATGGCTGCTATGGACAACGTTAGGTTCTCCACTACTTGGCGGGTTCTTTGGGCAGATCACCGGAGATATGATCCTGTGATGGTTCCTTCTCTTTGGGTGTGCACCGCCCGCGCCCTAGGAACCGCGAGTGGCGCCCTAGATTCTTCTGTAGTACTCGATCTTTATTAGGTACCTAGCCAGTGATGTATTCGATATATAATATTCGAGACGATGTATCCGAGATTATATATATTAAGACGATGATGTATTCGAGATTATATATTCCAGACGATGTATTCGAGATTCAATTTTTCCTTATTGATTAATTGCATCCATGCATTGTAATTTGAATACTAAATTGTTTTATATTTCTTCTGTATTAATTAGTAAAGTAAAAGCTATGGCGGACAATACCGGCAGAGAGAGAGAAGAGGAATTGTTCGACATTATACGCAGCCCTCAGAGGCTAGATGATCTGAATGATGACAGCTCCCAATATCTAAACAATACCGGAGAGGGTGACGAAAAGATATTCGATCTCGACGACCGAGCTGATGAAGTCATGAACTATGATTATGATGACACAGACAATGTTAGTGATGACACAGAACTTGGTTCTATGCGCATGGGGGAGCATTGGACCAGAAGACAGGCGAAGTTTCGTGGAAGGCGTGTCTAAAAGGAGCCGAACAAAAGATAATTGACGCAATAGAAGAAGCTCGAAGGGGGGAGTTCACGCCCAACAGAGAGAACGACGAGCTTACACGCGCCCTGGGAAATCCTGAACACCCGGGAAGAACACGAGGCAAGGGCGTTATTCCCTGGTATGAGGGCTTTTCGGACTGGAATGACGACTACAGGTCCCGTGCAAGAAAGAAGATGGAGGAGGAGAAGAAGAGGAAGTTGGAGGAGGAGCAGAGGAAGCAGGACGCAGAACGCCTTCAAGTCCTAGAAGCAAGGCACGTGGACCTGGCACTCAAATTCCAGCAGCAGCAGCAGATCGACTCACTTAGCCAGGAAAGGGGGTCTCAGCAGCGGCAGCAGCAAGCGGATGATCGTCCAGCATTGGATAGCACCGTCCCATCCATGTCGAGAAGCAGCGTTGGTTCTGCCCCGGGCGACACACTGTTGGATACATACCCTGTGGATGACATCATAGAGAACACTAACTGTGAGCTACACTCCAAAATGAAGAACATATCCATGAAGGTGGCGGACGGCGTTGCTTTTCCAGTTGCCCCCAAAGCAACCTACCATTGCATCCCGATTCCAGAGGGCTATGCTCGTATCATGGTTGATGAAGTGGTGGACCCATATTCGGGGCTAACGCTTGACATTCCTGGAGGTGAAGACGAGCGCACACTGGGAGAGGCCATACATCGTATCATCCTATGGAGAAAGGATTGCATCATCTTTCGAAGTCAACCGACAGCGCGTCATCTGCCGACTCCTCCTCGAAGTTCGCCACCGAGTAAGCAGACTCCCGCTCCTCCAAGTCCACGAATGCGTGAGACGACTCCTCCTCGAAGTCCACCACCTCCTCCAAGTCCCCGAACGCGTGAGCTGACTCCTCCGGTTTCAAGTCCGGCATAGCGTCATGCCACTTCTCCGGTTTCAAGTCCGGCACCGTGTCAGGCCACACCTCCTGCTTCAAGTCCGGCACATCGTCAGGCCACTTCTCCTGGTCCAACTCCACGTCAGCCGTCTCCTCCGTCTCAGCAATCGCAGAAGAGACATGCCGCAGCTTTAGTGCGTAGCGGTACGAGTCGAGGTAGTTCAGGAAGTACAGGCAGAGACAAGCGATATAAATATGGTCCAAGCCTCGCTCCTCTTCCTCAGAGGCCTTACGACATAACTAAGGAGCAAAACACAGCCATAGTGCAAGCCCAAGTGGACGCCCATTTTGGACTGAAACCGGCACCGCCGCCAAAGGAGAAAGTGCCTGAGAAAGTAATTGACCACTTCATTCGTATGGCTAGAGAACCAGCTCCCAAGCCTGTTGACTCGGACTATGAGCGCCAAATCAGGAGGGCACATCGAGCATGAGTACAGAAGGAAGCCAGCTCAAGCTCAAGCCAACAAGCAGCTAGCAAAAAATGCGGGAGAACCGTTTCGCAGTTGGGAGAACAGGCGGCGCAAGCGATCCCCCCGCTTGTTGTGCCAACAACACATGAGAGGAGTAGTACGCGCGCCAAATATTATTGTGGGCAAACCGTTAGAGTTCCCCAGCAGGGCGATGTGGTAATAACAGAGGATCATATAATGCAGGCTCAAATGCTCAATATCTCTGTTGGACAACTCCTCAAAATCGAGCCCATGCCTACGCTTAAAGAATCGGAAATAGCATGGCAATATGTCCGGGGCAAACCTTTGGTCCATCCAGACAAGGTCAAGGACCTCCCAACAAGAATGTATCAATTGCATCAATGGTACATGAACATTACCAAGATTTCCAATCGAGAGTCCCTCATGGTGAATGTCAAGCATGAGAATTATTACCATGAGAAAGCTCTGACCATTGAGTATCCAGAACTATTTCAGTTATACAATCAAGACGCACTCGACAAGTCTATCGTCAGTTGCTATTGTCTGTAAGTGATTTCTTTCTGTAATTTAAGTCTCAAGCTAGTTATGTAGTGATAATTTTGATCAATCATTACATGTAATTATCCTCACTATATTCTTTTTCTGTGGTATTATATGCAGGATGAAGATGTATGAAATGAAAAAAGCTGGACGCTATGGCATTGGGTTCATTGACCCAAATACCATTAATCAGGACATATGGCAGATTGAACATTGTCAAGATGCTGTAGAGGAAAGCATGCTAGAGTTCTTGAAGCGCCTCAATACCAATGAAGATATACTACTTCCTTACAACTTCCCGTGAGTCACACTGTCTTGTACTACAAATCCTGTTTTTGCTTACTAGCTAGCTAGATGTTAATAATTAAGTGTATACGGTTTACGGTAGTTGATTAATTTTATGCACATGCCCGCTTAATTAAGACATGCAAACGTGTGCGTATGCAGTTAGCATTGGGTCTTGTTAGACATTAAAGTTGAGGAAGGAAAAGTTGAATTACTGGACTCACTAACTAAAGAAGATAAAGACTACACCATCGTGAAGGGGATAGTCAACAGGTAATTTCAATCATTATTAACTATATCTCGGCCTATTAATTATTAGTTTGTCATTTCCTGATATGAACTATTTAATAACCCCTTTATTAATTTTCTTTGCCGGCGGGCAGGGCATGGACAAAGTTCATCAAGGTGACTCCAGGCACGTGGCCAAAAAAGTTGTTTTGGCATCGACCCAAGGTAAGTAATTAAGTAGTACTAGCTAGCTACCATCTCTTTAATTCTTGTTTCAATATCATTAATTAATTATCATGCTTGATTAATCATTATCTGATTCAATTCCATTCTCGTAAAGGCCCTGAGGCAGGCGCAAGGGAATAATCTATGTGCATACTACGTTTGCGAGAATATTCGCATGATGACGTGCGAAAGGAGCAGATCTGATAGATAGGACTGGGTACGTTTGTTAGAACACTATTCACACCATTATCGATATCTAGTCACACAACTAACACAAATGCATATATTGATCTCCTTCTTAACAGTTCAGATCGGTGCGGGATAAGCTCCTAACATTGGACCGCATACTAGCACTTCAAGAGAAAATAGCCGGATTTTTGCTCGACCAGGTCATAGATCCCAAAGGAGAATACTATTACCCGCTACTGCCCCCATGAACCACTTGTCATCGTGCTCCGGAGGCACCAAAGGCAACATATATATGTAGGAGAAATTGTGTATATGTATATAGATGTGTATGTGTGAATAATTAATGGTGTTGGTTTGTGATACATTCGATGATATCTATGCGGTTCTACGTACGAGAAAATCTATTTATATATATGCATAACGTGTACAATTTGTAGTATCGTGAAATACCAGCAAACAAAAAAAATTGAATGGAAAATAAATCAAAAACCACCCCAAATATTTAGTACCGGTTGGTGTTACCAACCGGTACTAATGCCCTACGCGCACCCGGGCCTGGCTCGTGCCACGTGGTGGCACTTTAGCGCCGGTTCGTGACGAACCGGTACTAAAGGGGGGGGGGCTTTAGTCCCCACTCTTCAGTGCCGGTTGGCAAACCGGCACTAAAGGCCATTACAAACCGGTACTAAAGGCCGATTATGCACTAGTGTGATGTTCCCCCATGGGTATGCAGCAAATCTAAAGAGAGGAGCGAGTCTTGACAAATAGAAAATATTTGGTCTAAAAAGTCATGATTGGCACATATGGATTGAGCGGATAATGCTAGTGATGTTGTGTGGCTTCATCCCTGTGGATGAATGGCTAGTACTGGCAGAGCTGAGCTATTTCTGCCGTGTTCTTTGTGCGAAAGAACTATCGCTTGGCCTCCTAGAAGAAATGGAATAGTTGGTGTCGGAGTTGATCTGCAAGTTAGAGATGATCTTTCCGCCAAGCTTCTTTAATCCAATGCAACACTTGATTTTGCATCTCCCGACCGAGGCACGATTGGGGGGCATGCAAAATTGTTGGTGCTAGTCAACTGAGAGGATGTAGAAGACTCTTCAAGCAAAATGTAAAAATAAACGTAGAATAGAAACATCGATGGCTGAGGCATTCATCACCGAGGAGGCAGCAAACTTCGTGACAGCATACTACGAAGCCAAAAATCGTCATTTGCATAATCCGAAGCCTCGGTACAATGCTGACGACCCTAAAAAGGGTCAATCCAACCTCAGCCTATTCAAAGGGAATCTCGCACCAGCCAGTGGTTGAAAACCAGTATCATTGGATGTTGAAGAATGGCGGACCATTTCACTGTATCTCTTTAACAACCTAACAGAAGTGCGGCCGTACATCAAGTAAGATCTTGGTACATTGTTTTGCAACTTCTAATTTCTTTGAATGGCTCTTATTCATGGATATTTGATGCAGTCGATACGTCGCCATATTCTCGTATGGAGTGGTGATCCAAAAGGATTTTGTCGAAGAGTTTTAGCTTCTGGCAAAGCAAGGAGGCGAATATCCCGGTTTCATCTCTTGGTTCAAAAAATGGTAATTTCCATTAGACCCTTTCATTTCTTTGGCTAATTTGCGACTAATGCAATAATCCTTTCATATTAAACTTGTAGGCTAATTCAGAGATTATGGATGCTGAATTGAGACAAGTAGCTAATGGTTTTGACTATAAGGTCCGTTCATTTGACAATTACGACATCAACGGGTATCACTTTCGTACCTGTGGCAAAGATTTATCTATGGCCAACCAAAAGTCTACAAATTGTTGTGTCTCTGCTATCGGCGAAGGAGGTATCGAGTATTATGGAAGAGTTGAAGCAATTTATGAACTTCAATTCTATGGTGAAAACCCACCAAACGTCGTAGTCTTCAAATGTTATTGGTTCCAGCCAAGGGAGACTAGAAGGACTCATGAACATACAGGGCTAGTCGAAATCAAACAAAACACCCATTTGGATGTTCCCGATGTCTATATTACGGCTCAACAGGCAACCCAAGTTTTCTATCTACCGTGTGCCTGTCAAAGTGATCCAAATCTCAGTGGTTGGGATGTCGTTTATGAAGTGTCGCCACGTGTTAGACCACCTCCCCCCAATGAAGAGGATTATGAACCTCACATTAACCAAGACACATATGACGAAGGAGAATTCTTACAAGAAACATGTCTTGCCAAAAAACATTTCAAGAACCGCTCTACTCCACCCCAGAACATTGAAGTAGACAACGATAGTGAATCCAACTTCAACCCTGAGCCGGAACAAGAAGAGCCGGAAGAAGAAGAAGTTACTGCTGCAGATGACCTGTCAATGCTTGAACGATTACGTAAAGGTGGCCTTCCACATGATGATGCATTTATTAATGATGATGATGAGCACGTCATTACCGATAGTGATGATGATGATGCATTTATTAATGATGATGATGAGCACGTCATTACTGATAGTGATTATTAGGTATACAAATTTTTATGTTGTACTTGATTTATATAGTTATTTGTATGATTGTATGATTTATATAGTTGCATGGCATGTATAATTTTCTTACTTTGTATGATTGTTTCTTATACATAGTGCCATGGTCTTGATGTCCGTCGCCGTCGGCCCTCGCCCGCTTTATGATTCGGATGTGGTAAATTCTCTTTCATGACTATTTTTTGCATTTCGCATTTATGACAATTATGGCCATCAAGTTGACATAGAGATATTTTAATCTAGGAGGTATGTGAACCGGAATTTGAAACCGACCCTCTTATCGAGAAGTTAAATTTAGTTGAAAAAGAAAATGAGTATTTGAAAGAAAAAATTAAAAGAATTGAAGAAGAGAAGATGACATTGGAGTTGTATGTTGCCGATGTCATCGATGATCACAAGATGAAGATGAATGCAATGCGCTTGAAGATGGATGCAATGCGCCTGAAGCTTAAGAAGATTAGAAAATATGCCATTCATAATGAGGCTATCATTATGTCGTTGGATCAATTGTTACCTTAGTTGCGATCTTCCTCATATTTGTTGTGATGAGGGTAAGTTTTCTCTAATGTTTTGCTTTACAAATGGATACTTAGCTTATTTTCCCCCTAAATGGCATAATTACCTAAGTTAGATAAAAAAATGAGCTATACTTAACTTATTTAGTTCATTTATGACATACTTAGCATACTTAGGTAAAAAAATGGCATGATAATCTTTGTTACCTCCAAAATGATATAGACTTAGCTTATTTTCCTCGAAAATGACATAATAACCTTACTAAGCTCCAAAATGACCTATTTAACTAGCTTAGCTCTAAAATGACCTACACTTAGCATTTTTACCTAGCTTAGCAATAAAATGGCATTTTTATATTTTCTTATTCTTCTTCTTCTTCTTCTTCTTCTTCTTCTTCTTCTTCTTCTTCTTCTTCTTCTTCTTATTCTTCTAACTAGTCTTCTTCTTCTTCTTCTTCTAACTTTCATCTTTCCCAATTTGCAGATTTGCTTTACATGAGGAAGCTTGGATTCATGGAGTGTACTATTCTTCTGGTGCTTCATTGTTGTTTATGAAAACTTGTTTGGATGATATGTTGTTGGAAACTTGTTTCTGGTTATGTATATATGGATATGTTGGACTTTGTTGAACTATTTTGTTGGATTTGATGAAATATGTTGTTGGACATGCTGTTGGATATGTTGGATATGTATGCATGTATATCTGTGTTTGAAACCATGTCTAATTAATTGGATTTAAATAAAAACAGGTGATGTATAGCCTCTTTGTCGTCCGCTAGCCGACGGCAAAGAGCTTTGTCGTCCTCTAGCGGACGACAAAGAGGACACGTGGCAGTCACCTGTGCAAACTGGGAACACTGGCTGCCTATTTGGTCATTTTGCCGTCTGCAAGCGGACGGCAAAGTGACCAAATAGGCCTGGCAAAGAGGGTCGTCTATGTCGTCCGCTGGCAGACGGCATAGATGGCCACGTGGCAACTTCCTAGTGCTGCCCTAGCTAAGCTCTTTATTGTCTGTCAGCTGACGGCAAAGAGCGTTTCCTCTTTGTCGTCCGTTGGCGGACGGCAAATAATGTCGTTAACCCCTAACGACTCTCACCCCACACCACTACCATCTGTTGTCTTTGCCGTCTACTAGCCTCGGATGGCGGACGGCATAATCCGCTGTCGTCCGTTTCTGCAAAGCGGATGGCAAAGAAGGCCTTTGCTGGCACGTGTTCAGCCAGACAGTTTGCCGTCCGCTGGCTGACGGCAAAGGAGTTTGCCGTCCGTGATCTGGGCCTTTGCTGTCTGCCATGGCGGACGGCAAAGAAGCTGATTCCAGTAGTGTTAGTGGGAGAAGAGGAAGGGCCAGGAGGGGCTGGCCGTGCCCCCCCCCCTGAGTCCGAATAGGACAAGCGAAGGGGGCGACGCTCCCCCCTTTCCTTCCTCCTTCCCCCTCTCTTCCCTTGTTGGAAACCTACTAGGAATAGGATTCCTAGTAGGAATCCTACTTGGGGCGCGCCCCATGAGGGCCAGCCGGCCTCCCCCCTTGCTCCTTTATATACGGGGACATGGGGCACCCTAGAAAACACAAGTTGGCAATTGTTTTAGCCGTGTGCGGTGCCCCCTCCATAGTTACACACCTCGGTCATATCGTCGTAGTGCTTAGGCGAAGCCCTGCACCGGTAACTTCATCATCACCATCACCATGCCATCATGCTGACGAAACTCTCCCTCGACCTCAGCTGGATCGAGAGTTCGTGGGACGTCACCGAGCTGAACGTGTGCAGATCGCGGAGGTGTCGTACCTTCGATGCTAGGATCGGTCGGATCATGAAGACGTACGACTACATCAACTGCGTTGTCATAACGCTTCCGCTTTCGGTCTACGAGGGTACATAGACAACACTCTCCCCTCTCGTTGCTATGCATCACCTAGATAGATCTTGCGTGATCGTAGGAAATTTTTTGAAATTACCGCGTTCCCCAACACTATGCCACCTTGATGAAGAAAGCTTGGTGACAATATTTGCTTGTTTATTGGACCATGAAGATGATGATGATGATATGAGTGGGTAGAGGCCTCCCACGCACCGTCCTCTAAGAATGATTATCCTTGTTCTCAAGTCCTTAACCAAGAAAAAATAAGGATAGAATTCTATAAGGACATTGTTATCAAGAGTGAATCAATGAACGAAAACAAGATATTTGGATGTTTGAGGAACATGCAAGACATTTGTCAAATGTATAATTTTCAAGGGGTTTTCAACAATTGAACTACCGATGTGTGTGATATCCATAATAGAACCGCTTGTCGTGCGAATTTGGTCACCTCCATTGTACTTCTCCCACATCGTCAACTTGTCAAGTTTACCTGTGATGTGGTTTGTTGCTGCACTGTCGGCATACCAGTTGGTGTCCACACCATAGGAGACGACATGCGCCTCCTTTTCTTCTTGCTCATTCTCCTCATAGCGCCACCAGCAGACCTGTGCACCTCCTGGATGATGCTTGTAGCATATTTCACACTCAGGGTAATCATGCTGCTGCTCATGCACCTGCTGTTGCTATTGTTGTTGCCGAGGGCACCCTCTGAAGCCGCTGCCTCCATTGGAAGAAGAGGTATGGCGGTCACCGCGATCACCAAGGCCACGCCCCCTTCCTCCTCGCCCGCGGGATCTGCCGCGGGACTGTCCACGGCCTCTGTAGACCGTATTGGCAGATGAGTGGAACCCGCCTGAAGACGAATCGCCTAGTATCTCCATCCTTTGATCAAAGGCAGACATTTGAGTGAAGAGATCATCGGTGGTGATGGTGTTCTTGACAGCGCCGATCACCACCACCACAGAGTAGTAGTCACAGTCTAGTCCGGCCAAGATGTAGTCCACCATCTCCGGATCAGAGACGGGATGACCGGCAGCAGCTAGTTCATCCCCGAGGCTCTTCATCTTTGCCATATACGCCGAGCTTGACATGTTGCCCTTCTTGGTGTTGGTGATGGCGATTCTCAGATTAGTAATCCTAGATTGTGAGGCAAAGAGGTTTGTCACCGTCGTCCAGAGCTAAAAGGTGGAGTCCTTCCCGATGACCTGTGCAAGGATCTCTGGTGACATGGAATTGAGAAGATAGGACAAGACATGCTGGTCTTTGGCGATCCAGGGCCCGTACAGCCGATTTGGCTCTAGGGCCGTGGTCTTGTCCGCCTTTGTGACCTCCACCATCCTGGGTGGAGCGGCGTCTGAGTTGTCGAGGAGTCCAGTCACCTGCACTCCTTGCAGGGCTGGTAGCACCTGAGTCTTCCAAAGGATAAAGTTTCCTCTTGCGAGCTTCTCAGATGGCGGCGAACCAAGGTTGAGGGCGACGCCAGCAGAGGAAGCCGTGAAGACTATGGTATGTGGTTTCTAGGGTTTTGGTTTGTGCGGTATGTGGTTTCTAGGGTTTTGGTGTGGCTAGATGTATGAGAAGAGGTGGCTCTGATGACCATGAAAGATAATGAGCGATCCTTACTCCCTCGATGGGGAGCGCCGTCACATATATATTGATGATCAGGCAGGAGCCTACCTTGGCATACAAGGAAGATACAAGAGTTTGAGAGGGATACGAGAAGGAAGGTCGGTTGAGATTACAGATATTTTCTCTAACAGGGCATGAACAGTTGCACCTCCGTTCGCCGAGCGCCTCGGGTCTTCACTTCTCCAAAGGCCAGGGGAATCTTGGCGCAGGCACAACGCCGAGCGGCGAGCTCCTCCCACCATACGAGCATCCGATCGCCGATGTAGATCCAGCTATTCAAGGTATACCATATCGTCATTCTTTGTTCGATATGTATACATATATTGCTTATTTAGTAATTCTTGAAAAACATCATGCGGACGTGTGTAATCTGCCCTTCTAGCGCAGTCGGATCTGCACACACGACCTCGGCACGTAGAGCCGCGATAGTGATGCAGGCATGTGTGCACCGTTTTTTCCCATGTACTCCTACATCGGTCGGTCGTCGCGCGGTTGAGCCATTAGGCTGTTGCACCATAGCAACAATACCCAGAGTAATGTACGTCGCGCGGTTGAGCCATTAGGTTGTTACACCATAGCAACAATACCCAGAGTAATGTACCTTCGTGTACACTCTTCATTGTTCATCCTCTGATGTGATATTTTTATTTTCCACATTTAACGCGTTGTTGAGGCGCTGACAGTATATTATCTGACTATGCATATCCAAAACTAGATTATTCTTTATTGGATCCCAAACAAAGCTTAAATAGCAATTACTTTTCAACATTTATGCATGCATCAGTCCATCTTCAGTTGCCTATGACACTCAAGGCCACTCTAATTTCCTTCAGCATGTTATCACGTGCTTCATTGTGTTTGACAGTCAGCATCTTGGACAATCAGTTGCTTCTGAAAATGTATTGGATCCTAGAGAAGATGTGAAACCACACTCGTTTAATAAAGGGCACCAAAACTATGTATTTACATTAGTGGTGAACATACTATGGCTGAGAGTACCATTCTAGTGGGTCATCTCCTGTAGGACAATCATACCAGAGTCTTCGCCGTGACAAAAAGAACTCCATATATTGAAATCTACATCCGTGTGCATCTAATGTACATGACCAGTTTAGTAGATTACGGCCAGGTGTTGGAAGAATTTTTATCTTCTAGCCAGTCCATGAGTTGGGTATTCCAACCAGCAATCCTCGTTCGCAACACATTGTTAAATTCCTGCTACAACAATGTGATTTTCTTCCACATTTCTTTTGTTACAGAAGTCCTCTCCATCTCGATATGGGTCGATGTATGGACCAATCACAAGAGTACTCCTATGCATGTTGACTACAGGTAGCCCGTGGGAGGAATCCACGGGAGCCAATGGTAGTAGATACTATAGTAGGTAGACACATGTTAATTGCTAATATAATAAGAAAACTAAATTTTTAAAACGAGAATCACTTTCAATTGTAGAGTTAAACACCTTATATTTTGGAAAAACGTCGTACCAAGGCCCTGTCAATCAGCACCATGATGCTCTTGCTCCATCCAAGAGTGCCTCAGGACCCATACCTGAGCATGAAGTTGCAAGTCAAAAAAGTGTTTTCCTTAGAAAAAAGGTCATTGCCTGTGGCCCTCTCTACTTTAACGCTCGCAAACTTATGAACTGCGAGATTGAAGCAGGAGGGATGAATTTGGTTTACCGGATTATCTAGAGGCCAATCTCAATCTGGTATGGTCGTGTGCTTCTTATCCATATTGTACTGCAAAAAAAAAGGTAGAACAACCTTTAGCAATAAACATAACATGGTTTGTAGCAACAAAATGGAAAAACAAGACAACTTGCTGTAATGTCTCTTCGCCTCGGGCGAGAGTGATCAAGTAAAATATGTATTGGATAACATCTTCCACGGCATGTATGGTGTCTTCAACATCTTCCACAGCTGAAGACAACATACATAATGGAAGATGATATCCAATACACATTTAAACTTATCACTCTTGCCCAAGACGAAGAGGCATTAGAGTAAGTTGTCTTGTTCTGCTATTTTTTTCTATAAAGCATGTTATGTTTTTGCTAAAGTTTGTTTTGCCTTTTTTTGCAACACAATATGGATAAGAAGTGCACGACCATACCAGATCGACAATAACTTTCGGATGATTCAGCAGACCAAATGGTTTGTTGGAGAAATTTATCACTCCTGCTTCAGTCTCGTAGTTCGTAAGGTTGCGAGCGTTAAAGCAGAGTGGAACACAGTCACCAACTCTTTTTGAAGCCAACACGTTTTTGACTTGCAGTTTAATGCTCAGGCACGTGTCCGGAGGCACGTTTAGATGCAACAAGCATACGCACCATGACGCCAATTGACAGTCTCGTGGCACAACCTTTTCCTAAGTATAACATGTTCAACTCTACAATTGTACGTGATTCTCATCTTTAAAATCTAGTTAGTTTGTTATATTAGCAATTAACATGTGTCTACCTACTGCAGTATATACTACCATTGGCTCACGAGGATTACTCCTACGGGCTATTTGCAGTTAACATGCGCGGGAAAAGAACTCTCATGATTGATCCATCCATCGACCCGCATCGAGTTGAAGAGGAATTTGATAACAAAGAAATGATCAAGTACATCACATTATTGAATAAAAACTCAACAACGTCTTGCAAACGAGGATCCCTAGTTGGAATACCCAATTCATGGATTATATAGAAGATAACATTTTTTAACTCACAACGGGAATCTACTAAATAGATCACATGCATTAGATGCACACCGATATAGTTTTTACTATATGGGGTTTTTTGTCACGAAAAATCTCTGCTTTCAGTCAAACAAGAGATGGCCCACCGGAATGGTACTCTCAGGCATAGCATGTTCACCACTGACGTAAGTACATACATAACGAGTTTCAGTGTGCCCTTTATTTTGCAGTCATTTGTTTAATGATTGTGGTTTTGCATCTTTTCTAGGACCAATACGCAGCTCAAGAAACAACTAGTGGTCCTGATGTTGACGATCAAACATAATGAAGCATGTGATAACATTCCAGAGGAAATTAGAGCGGCCTCGAGGATTATAAGCGAACGAAGATGGACTGATGCATGAATAAATGTCCGGAAGTAATTGCTATTTAAGTTTTCTAGGGCTCTAATCAAGAATTATCTATTTTTTGATATTGATAATTAGATAATATATTGTCTTCTATATATGTAGCTTTAAATATTGTGTGGTGTTTTGGCATAATTAAACATTGCTTTTGCTACACTACTATTTTCTTATTAATTTATTTTGTTATTTGTCCGACATGAATGAGTAGTGAGGTCCAATTGTAATAAAAAAACTAGCACGCAAAATATTATGGCCATGGATTTCCCTGAAAATGGCAGCATAGGTATTAGGGGTCGCGATGCAAGATGATAGGAGTTCTCATGGTATAACGCAATGAACCACACACAACCACACACAAATTGTAAGAGCATCTCTAGCAGACCCTGTAAAAAGCCGACCCGCATATGGCATTTACAGTCCGTCGTTGAACTGTCTTGCGCGTCGAAATCATGCATGGCAGAGTAGACCTCGTACATGAAACTGTATAATTTGAAGAAGAAAACTTTCACGGAAGAAATTACAACCACACTAGTTCATCACATACTACATGATCATACACTAGTTCATCATATACTACATGATCATACATACTACATTCTACCACTACTACTAGGGGGGGGGGGATCTTGCGGCGGCGAGGCCGAGGTCGATTACCAAAATGGACGAGCTCGCGGCCGGGGGTGAAGCAGTGGAGGAGCTCAGTCCTCCTCGTCGGAGATGACGAGGTCGATGAACTTCTGCCTCTGCTCCTCGCGGATGCGCCGCCACTTGTCGTCCTTGTCCTTCACGGCAAGGTTGGCCGCGACCGCCTGCTTGACGATGAGGTCTTCGAACTCCTTGTCGTGGCGACAGCGCTCCGCCTCCTCGTGCAAGCTCCGTTCGGGAATGGCGGCCGCGACCGCATCGACATCGGCCACAAAATCTTCGGGCCCAACGACGCCTCGGCGCTCGATCTCCTCCGGCTCCTGCTTAACGACGACGAGCTCAATCTCCTCCGGCTCCTTCGACCACTCCCTCTTCACGGGGAGAAGCGCCGCATCGGAACGGATCCTCGCGGCAAAGGAAGAGCCCGTGATCGAGGAGGGCGACCTGATGAGCCCGTGTCGGTGGTCGTACTCCTCTGTCTCGCGATGGAGGAGCGACGCCGGCGGTTGGAGGCCTTTGTTGATCCACTTCTTGGCCGCGCGCTTCCTTGCGCCGTCCGTGCGGACAGACTGCTCGCGCTCGGGGTCGCCGCCCCCGCCGGAGCTGCGGCCAGAGCTCCACATACGGCCCCACATGGCGGTTGGAGGCGGAAGCGGGCTCACTGGCAACGAGAAATGCGAGGGAAGGAGTGGGGAATTGCGGCGAAATGCGGCGGCGGCGGATAGGGTTTCGACTAGGGTTGAACCAAAAGCTCGAAGCTCGCGAGCTTAACGAGCGCTCGATAGTTCGGCTCGTTAAGCTCGTGGCTCGCTTCTTAATGAATAGAGTCAATCATTGATTTCAGCTTGTTAAGCTGAACGAGCTTAACGAACAAGCTAATGAGTTTCACGAGTAGCTCGTTAAGCTCGTTAGTAACAATACAACACATATTTTCATCTCGGCCCATCCATACAATCTAATCTACATAGGAGGCAACAAACTAGTGCATTTCCTTTTGTAGTCACCATCTTCCTTCTTAAAAACCACAAGCACACACTTATCGTGTAGAACATAACACGCCAAAATCTGTTAGCGAGCGCTCGCGAGCGCTCACGAGCTTAACGGCCTTTAAATGAACTGGGCCGAGCAGGGTTTTCTGCTCGTTAGTCTCAACAAGCTTAACGAGCCGAGCCTTAACGAGCACGGACTTAATGAGCAGAGCAGCTCGTTAAACCACCCCTAGTTTCAACCCGTATCTGCCCCGCAAAATCGTAGATATACTGCTTCAGGGGCGGTTTGCGGGCCGCGGTAAAAAAATTACGGGTCGGGCGAGTATACGGACTCTATTATGGCCAAAAAATTGGACCGTGCCCGTATACTCGCCAGAATCTTGCGAGTTCGCGAGACATACGGGGTCTGCTAGACTAGAGTTGCTCTAAGTCATTTAGGTAGAGGTCATAATAGCCTTTTACTAGAATAGAAGGGGAGATGCATCTAGCCGCGAGATGGTCCAAACTATGATGGGAAATGATTATAATCAACCGGCCGATCTGGCGCGAGGCATCTGCCACCTCGCGTGGCCTGCTTGTCTCATCCTTTTTTGCAACAGCAATGTTGTTTCAGAATGATGGCAGCGAAGGTGACTGCACAAGTGCGTGACGCGGCCGGAGATGTGTTCTAATTTTTGCAACACGTGTCTTGTCGCACAAAATTAGATGCAGCAAAGATGTTGCTGTAATTTTTGTAATAAGGGTCTTGTTGCAGTAAATTAGAGAAGAAGAGATTATACAATATGGGTCTTGTTGAACGAAATTAGAGGAAAGAAAGTTTTGCAACAAGATCCTTGTTGCAGAAAATTATACAAGAGAAGATTTTTGCAACAAACGACTTGTTGCAAAGAGGAATGGACATGTGTCCCACGTGACATGTGCCCTTGACTCCTCGTGACTCCCCTCAAGTTTTTCTTGAACAACATCAATGTTGCACAACTTTCTCCCGTAACATAAGCTATGTTGCAAAACAATGAAGACAATTTTTTTCAACAAACCTCAATTGTAAAAAGAAAATCTGCAACAAGACCTCAGTTGCAAAAAAAATCTTCGACACAGACCGTGTTTCGAAAAGTTAAATAGATGTCCCGCTGTTTTGCAACAAGCATCCTGTTGCGGGACGTGTTCTGCAACACTGCTCTTGTTGCAAAAGGGAGGTAGCGCTCGTGGGTGGGTAGATCAGATGGACATCCTCGTGTCCATCTAACGGCCAGCGAGGCGGCGGATGTTTTCTAGTCATCCGCCAGCGGACGCGTAGCGTGGCCCAACTATGATATACAATGCCTATGCATCAAAACCTGCAGTCTTTGAATAGTGTAGTCTTTATTTTTTTTCCTAAACTATGATCGGGCGGTGATTCTTTTGGCTCGTGCGAGATGGAATCAAAATCAAGCATTGCCATACTATGAAGACAACCGACACGGCGAACCAACCTGTGGTTGGATGGTTAGAGGGACTGTGGTATCCCCAGCCCACCAGGGTTTAAATCCTGGTGCTCGCATTTATTCCTGGATTTATTTCAGGATTTCCGGCGATGCGCATTCAGTGGGAGGAGACGTTCCCGTCGACGACGAAGGTGCCTACGGTGACTTTGTAAATTTCAAGATGATATGCCGGCTCAGTCTTTCGAAGGTGCTCATAGGGGTAGGGTGTGCGTGTGTGCATTCATAGGGTGAGCGTATGCGCGTGTATATGAGCGCTTGTGTCTGTACTGATGTTCAAAAAAGAAGACAACCGACACGTGAAGTAGGAAAAGGAAATGGGAAAAAAGAAGTTATTTATTTCCGTTTTGTTCACAGCCTATGAATTAGGAAAAGAAAATAGGAAAGGAAATTATTTCTTTATCATAGTAGGAAAAGGGATCAAAACGGACGCGTTCTCGGGCGTTTGCGGGCCGAATTAGCACATTGTTGCTGTAGATGCTCTTAATGACATGTATGTAACCCTAAGCGCAGAGCCGGGTAAAGTGAAAATGTGCGTCCAGGCGATTCGTCCCGGACCCCGACGTTTTGCTAGCGATCCTCGGCAGGCATACGCAGGATCTGGGGCGGGTCCGCCGGGTGGTGGCCGCACCCGAGGTTGTCGTCGTCGATGGGCATGCGGACAACCCAGGTAGCCGTTGCAGTGCAACGGGCTGACACGGCGCGGGGCTACCACACCGGAACGCACGTGACGACACTTACCGCGCGCATACCTCCACCTAGCCCTGTGACCGTGAGTAAAGCGAGCACGCGACTCTACTGACTACTGTTGCCACTACCACTACTATACGCCGACAGGTGTCTGACAAAGGGATCGGTTTCACGGAGCTAAAAGAGCAAGAAAGAAAGAGAAAGGAAAGCATACAACAAATGCATGCGCTGGCCGGCACATGGCCGGCTTTCGAGCTGCTGCCGCGCGCCACCGTCCCTTCCAAATTTCAAATACACGAGCCGAGCACTTGTATTTTTCTTTGTAGTGTCGTACTAAATTATTGTACGTATAAATGTTTTAATATGGTAGCTGGTTGCAGCAGAGATGATGACGGGCATGGCACCAGACCACGTGGGCAGCAGCTCGAACGTACGCGACGCATAGGATACTCTCTCTTTCTTTCTTTTTTTTACCTTTGCGATCTAGAGTAAGATACAGCAGTGGACCGAATGTTCTAACCCACGGCGGCACGTGGAGCGTCTTGTGTAACCTATCAACATGCTTCTGAATAAACTACGAACTCTGTGCGACCAGCTCAGCAAATTGTTCCACCTGCAGCTAACGGCGATGACGCTCCATCGGGGCACGAGGTGGTAAATTTGCGGGGTTTTTGTCCAAAGTTGCGCCAATCTTGCGGCTAGCTGCGCGTATGATTCCTGGTGCAAACACGAATTAACCAGACATTCGTCGCCCATGCATGCGCTGTTGGAGAAAGACAAATGGTGATTAGACATCGATCAGTGGATGGAAATTGCTGAACGCATGCCACCGTCCTTTGCTTCGTTCACAAGGGATTCGATACGTGACAGCGATGCATTAGTGCAAAGAAGATGGTCTCAACAAATGAGCTAATCAATAATACTCGCCCCCTCTACGTGGTGGCCTACGCTACGAACCTTAAATGTGTAAACTAATCTGATCATTATGCACCATGACCGGCGCGCAATTAAGAAGCGGCGAAGAAACATAAATTTGATTTGCCTCGGCGTCCTGATTACTCCATCATTTCAGCCTCTTCGAATTTGTTTTATAGTTGATTGATTAGCGTCGTGAGACAAAAAATGTTAGGGACAATCAGGATCAACAGATCCCAGTTGATTAGGTTGTGTCTGCTAAACCAATCACGCAGAGCAAATCATTTAAATCACCTTGCTACTGTCCTTCCGATATTGCCCTTGTGCATATTTCCCTTCTCATCTTGAAAAAAGAAGATTATGAGGGCATCTCAAACGTGGACCCTCAATTCGCCCATCGCCCCTATGTGTCTCTTGTGGGACTCCGGACACTTTTTGCCATCCAATAATATCCCTCAAACGTCTGCGGACTGATCCGGATATCGAAATTCCAACAAACTTAGGTGGCTTTGGAGAGTTCGCACATCCGTCTAGCACTCTAGCCAACCAAAACCATCATGTCGGACATCCAGACATCCCCACTCTCTTCTCAACCGCGACATCCGAACATTTGACGCAGGCATTGTTTTCGGCCGCCACCGCCAGCCCTGTCGCAACACCCTCCTCCGCCTGCACGTGGCGCCGCCACCATGTTGCGGGTGGCGCGGGTGCTACGTGTGAACGCGCAAAGCGCCCGCTACAGGTCCACGACACACGGATTCCCATGGTAATTAAGCCAGCGACCGGCGGGGGCGCAATCTCGTCGTCAAGCGCCTCCTCCATCGTCGGGTCGTCGTCCTCCGGTCTCTCCTCCAACGAGCTCGGAGGCAGTCCCGCCTCTATGTGACACATGCGCTCAGCATCCCACTCGTGGACATGCTCAACGGTCTCGTGCCGGCGCCACGGCGAGAGGTTTTCCACCACCCTTCGTGGGTCCCATCCATTGTGTTGAAGTAGGAGGAGGAGGAGGAGCGGTAAGCGGTTGCGATGACGGCTCGGACAACCGGAGATTTGGATGGTTAGGAGTGCAGTGGTATCCTCAGCCCATCAGAGTTCAAGTCCTAGACTTGTCACTGGTGCTTGCATTTTTTTGGATTTGTTTCAGACCTTTCGGTGATGTGGATTCAGTGGAAGGAGAAGCTACCGTCGACGACAAAGACTTCAGTGACGACTTTGCCAATCTTAAGATGATGTGACAACTCAGTCTTTCGGAGGTGATCATAAGGGTAGAATGTGCATGTCTGCGTTCATAAGGATAAGTATATGTGCATATGTATGCAGTTTTCATCTGCATCATGTTAAAAAAAACTCTTGGTAGCTTTTTCATTTGTACCGTCGCGGCGCCGCCGGTCGAGGCAACATGGTGTCACGGCTGCACGAGTCCATCAGACTCCTCCAGTCCAAGTGTTCAAAAAAAAAAAAGCCTCCTCCAGTCCAAGCGTCAAAGCTGATTTCGTTTCCTGATTTGTCGAGAGATATTTGGGGATTGTAATCCAGTTTCCTTATTTTAGATGGAGTTGTTTCCTAATATGTAGATGAGCAATAGGAATTGGCAACCGGCTGAGGCCAAGTAATTTGCACGAGTTAATATTTTAGGACCATGTTCAGTTTTCCTCTTCCCTATTCTACTCCCCAGGGCCCCGATCGCGAGTCGCAGCGGCAGCCGGCAGGAGTCCAGGCGCTGCTCGTCGGCGCACACGCACGTCGCTCGGGCATGGACAATTGACATTGCCGTTCGCCGAGCGCCTCCGGTCTTCACTTCTCCAGACGCCTGAGGACTCTTGCCGCAGGCACATCGCCGAGCGGCGAGCCAGATGAGCATCCGATCGCCGATGTTGATTCAACTATTCGGGGTATACCATATGGTCATTCTTTATTCGCTCTATACACGTATATATTTTTATTCAGTAATTCGAGATAAATATCATGCGGACTTGTGTAATCTGTCCTTCTACCGCAATAGGAATTGGCGACCGGCTGAGGCCAATTAATTTGCACGAGTTAATATTTTAGGACCATGTTCAGTTTCCTTCTTCCCTATTCTATACTCCCTAGGGCCCCGATCGCGAGTCGCATCGGCAGCCGGCAGGAGTCCAGGCGCTGGTCGTCGGCGCACACGCACGTCGCTCGGGCGTGGACAATTGACATCGCCGTTCGCCGAGCGCCTCTCCAGCCGCCAGGGAACTCTTGCCGCAGCCACATCGCCGAGCGGCGAGCCAGATGAGCATCCGATCGCCGATGTTGATCGAACTATTCGGGGTATACCATATCGTCATTCTTTATTCGCTCTATACACTTATATCTTTTTTATTCAGTACTTCGAGATAAATATCATGCGGACGTGTGTAATCTGTCCTTCTACCGCAATCAGATCTGCGCCCACGATCCCGACACGTAGAGCCGTGATGGTGATGCAGGCATGTGTGCACGGTTGTTTCACGTGTATCGGTCGGTCGTCGCACGGTTGAGCGATTACGCTGTTGCACCACAGCAATACCCGAAGTAATTTGCCTTCGCACACACGATGCATACACTGTTCATTGTTCGTCCTTTGATGTGATATATTTTGATTTCTGACATGCAAGTGTTTCTTGATAACATCAATATTTTGTATATTACTTATTATTTTTACGATGTCCATATAAAGGGGTTTAGTTTCGCCCCGGGCACCTACAATCTCAGGACATTGTGAAAGCTTCGTTATCCATATGTTTCTAGGTTGTTCTTCGATCTAAATATGATTACATTTACACTGTATTTGATTATTCTGTTTAGGAACACGTGAAAAATCCAGGGAGTATTGGAGACATGACGGACATTAAAGCAAACTTTGGATCATGTGCTCGCATGGGGTGAGAGGAAGATCGACGAGAACTAAAGAATCATGTGGTTGACGTTGCAACTTTGTTAGACGGTATGTGGTCAAAAACTATTAGGTTAATTCTCTCTCATTATGTTTGGTTAGCTTGGTTCAAGTTTGATTAGAAGTTCAAATACATTTTTTTCAAAAGTTCAATCTTCGGTAGCTGGTATGTGTTGATTTCCGACGACGTAAACCTCGTATCATAAGACAGTGTGTGTATGGATGGAGTTGTACGATATGAGGAAGTATCGGATGCGAGACACAATATGGCTCAAAACCTTGCAGACTGCGTCCTGTCTACATCGACAAGATGTTGTCTGTATGAACCACGTGAACCAGACATGGTCCACTCCAACAAGCCTCCGGTTCATCTGGACCACTGAACCGGTCCGGTCTACACCAAAAAGCCTTCGGTTCACCTTGACCATTGAACCGGTTAGGTCTACACCGACAAGCGGTGGTTCAGTAGGTTTTCAATCGTGGTACTCGGGTTGAGCTACTTGGCGTTTGGAAGCAAAATAGTTTGAAAAGTATAATACTATAGGTTTTGTGCATAGGCACTATATATCGTAGTTTGGACCAGGATCTTCTACTACCAGGCTGCTAAGTCCTCTTTATCTGGATGCCTTGCAATTTGCACCATGCCACGGCGACTCCTCATTTTGCATCGCAATCCCTAGTACATAGGCTGCCGTTTTGTGGGAAATCCATGGCCATAGTATTTCTGGTAGGGACGACAATGCAAGAAGGAGGACGCACCATTTTCCTAATACAATTAGGGCTCACAACTCATGCACGCACACAAAGACTATATAGATAATATATATAAATATATATATATACAAGACACATAAGCAAACAATACTGTAGCAAACAATTGTATATTGATGCGAAAACCACAGACTAATTAAAACTTCATACGTAGAAGACAAAATGTCATCTAATTACACTAGTAGAAAACAGGGCTTTGGTTAGGCCAGAAAAGAGCATTAATCCCGGTTGCATTACGAACCGGGACTAATGTGAGCATTAGTCCCGGTTTGAGCGGCTAGGGCACCGTACAAGCATTAGTCCTGGTTCAAATGGGACCTTTAGTCCCGGATTCGATGCGCCAGGTGTCCGCCAGTTATTCGCCGTTGTTGCCATGTCATGTGCTTGCGTGTTGCATATTGCCATGTCAACATGTGCATTGCATTGCATACATGTTCGTCTCATGCATCCGAACATTTTTCCCGTTGTCTGTTTTGCAATCCGACACTCTTATGTCCTCCGGCGTTGCCCTCTTGTCTCTTGTTGTGAGCGGGTGTTAAACATTCTCGGAATGGATAGAGATTTGCCAAGCGGCCTTGGTACACCACCGGTAGACCGCCTGTCAAGTTTCGTGCCATTTGGAGTCCGTTTGATACTCCAACGGTTAACCGGGGAACCGTAAAACCCTCTTTATGTTGCAGCCCAACACCCCTTCAAACAGCCCACTAACCCAGCAAAACCCCCTCATGCTCTCGGTCGTTCGATCATGATCGTGTGGGCGAAAACCGCTCCCCATTTGGAGCCTCCTAGCTCCCTCTATCTATCAATTAGCCCCTCCCCCCGAAATTCGCGGATGAATTCCACCCTAACCCTTGTCTCCTCCTTCCTCCCGCCGCCGGACACGTCCACCCCTCGCCCGGACATGTCCAGCCGCCGCCCCGTCGAATCCGCCGCCGCCACCTCCCACCGTGCCGGCCCGCCAGGCCCGGTGCAGGCCCCCGAAGCCCGCAGCGCCCCGCGCCGCCCATCGCCTCCCCCGCTGATGAAGCTATGTACCTAGGGTAGGGTCATGGGCCTGTCCAAACCACCCTACCCAAGGACATCTCTAGAAGAAACCACCTGTCAATCGACCCAGAAGTGTTCCGCTCGACAGACTCGAAGACACTCGACCATGAAGCCAACCACTCGACCATGAAGGCAACCACTTGACGGCCGGGAGGTCTAAAGTCCCTCTGCAGGCAAACGGTCGGTCATTGAGTAGCTTTTATGGTCATTATAGCACTTTACTTGTGGCGTTACCAGTAACGCCAAATCTTAATGTACTTTAAACCCTATATAATTGAGGGCCGGAGGGGTCTGGCGAACTCTATATAAGCCACCCCCTCCTCAGTGTAAAGGGTTCGCACCCCTGTAACTCATACGCATATAATCCAGTCGACCGCCTCCGGGCTCCGAGACGTAAGGCTATTACTTCCTCCGAGAAGGGCCTGAACTCGTAAATCCCTTGCGTATACAACTACTCCATAGCTAGGATCTTGCCTCTCCATACCTACCCCCCTACACTACTGTCAGACTTAGAACCATGGCAGTTGGCGCCCATCGTGGGGCCGGTGTCTTAGCAATTTATTGGAGAAGTTGCGATTTTTCCGATCTCTTTCATCATGGTTTCAGGCGGAGTTTTGGTTGAGGACCGCGAGATCCGTCTCGGCGCGCTCACGTTCATCGCCGACGACTCTGCTTGGCTTCAGGAGGCTCCGCTCGACGTCGACGCGCTCCCAGTCCACGGAGCGACGCACTTTCGACCGGGTATCGGTCGGCTCCTGCATCATTGTCCCTCCTTGTTTCCCGCCGGCGCAAGCGCTCCGGTCGGTCGAGGCTTCAGCGGTGGGTGACGCACGCGGTGGCTCGCCAGACGGCCACCCCACAAGTCGCGGCAATCGAGCCCGACGAATCTCTCTACGGCCTGTTCGACCAGTCGACTAGCTCCGCAGAGACTGCATCCGAGTGCGACAACAGTGATCCAGCGGCGGAGGTTCTGATGATCGATGGACCACGCAGTCCTCCCGGTTTTCCCCGCGTCGACGGAGGCGACGGAGGAGGCGAACCGTCGCATGCCCGTGAAGAGTATCTCCCCGAGCCTCTCACTTCGCTGCAGAGGGAAGAACTTCGCCGCCGAAACATGGATGCGTTGCACAGTCCTATCGTTGGAGAAACCCCCGAGGCTCATGCCTTAGAGGACGTGCGCTTGGCCAACTTGGCTGAGCGCACTCGACTGGAGAACCTTCAGCGAGCACTCTACGAGCGTGCGCGACAACGGGTTCCAGCATCCAGTCGACGTAAACTCTTTCCACCACCGACTCAGGTATATCGAACTCTGATTTAGAATTTAGCAGCTGTAGCCCGTATAGCAGAGTCGATTTAGCCTTCCCAGTCAGAGGCTGGCAGAGGCTTGTTACAGATCAGAGATTTACTCCGGGCAGCAGGAGATCAGAATTCAGCTGTATCGCAGTCGCGGAATAGGATTCACAGCAGATCCGTCACTGCAAATACAGTCCAGTCGGCCCACAGCCCAAGATCGCCCCCGAGGCGTGAGGAACTTGGAGACCGGCGTGATCAGTACAAGGACCGTGAGCAGTATGATCACCGATTCAATCGTGATGATCGACGTGGAGTGCCCACCCCTCCCCCAAGGGGCGGATCGTACGCGCCTCGACAGTAGGATGATAGACACCATCATAATGTTGGGCGAAGGATTCCAGTCGACCCCAGGGAACCAGGCATTGATGCGAGATCCATTATCGTTCAAGGTTTGGTCGACAGGAACAGAGCTCACCGAGAAGGTCATGACAGAGATGCACCCACCAGCAGCAGAGTACACGTTTTAGGACCAGAGTGTTTCAGCAGAGCCATCAGGGCCGCGGTGATTCCTTCCAACTTCAGGTTGGCGACTGGAGTCAGTAAGTTCACTAGTGAGTCCAAGCCTGACACTTGGCTTGAGGACTACCGAGTGACTGTTCAGATTGGCGGTGGCAATGATTAAGTGGCCATGAAACACCTACCTCTTATGTTGGAGGGCTCGGCCAGAGCATGGTTGAATCAGTTAGCACCCAGCAGCATTTACACTTGGGAAGATCTTGCCCGAGTGTTTGTCAGAATGTTTGAAGGAACTTGCAAGCGACCAGCAGGGTTGACAGAGCTGCAATCTTTTGTGCAGAAGTCGAATGAAACTTTGAGGGATTACATCCAGAGATGGATCACATTGCATCACACGGTAGAAAATGTATCTGATCACCAGGCAGTCTGTGCCTTCAACGAAGGCGTTAAGTACAGAGAGCTAAACTTGAAATTTGGTCGAACCGGAGACATGTCTCTGAGTTGAATGATGGAGATCGCCACCAAGTATGCAAATGGTGAAGAAGAGGATCGGCTCCGGAGTGGTAAGCACAAGTCAGTCGCCCACGAAACCGGAGGAGGGAACTCCAGTCAGAAGCAGAAGCGGAAAGCCGAGCCAGCTGCTCCTGGAGAAGCCTTGGCCGTGACTCAAGGCAAGTTTAAAGGGAAGCCTAAAGGGTCTAGGAACCCTAAGAAGGTGAAAGACAAGGAAGGAAATGACGTGTTGGATTTGCCATGCCACATCCACACAAAGAAAGATGAGGAGGGTAAGCTCATTTACCCGAAACATACCACTCGACAGTGTCGGCTCTTGATCCAGCAATTCCAGGGGAAACAGCCCAAAGATAAGGAAAAGGAGTCGGACAAAGTTGAGAACAAAGAAGATAGTGATGATGGATATCCTCAAGTCAATTCCACCCTGATGATTTTTGCTGACGTCGAAAGCAAAAGTCGATTGAAACTTATCAATCGAGAGGTGAATATGGTTGCTTCGGCGACACCCACTTATCTGAAATGGTCTCAGACTGCCATCACATTCGACCAGTCTGATCACCCGACAGACGTAGCCACCCCTGGGAGGCAAGCTTTGGTGGTCGACCCAGCCGTCGAAGGCACTCGACTGACTAAGGTTTTGATGGATGGTGGCAGTGGCCTGAATATACTATACAGAGAGACATTGAAAGGGATGGGTATTCCGATATCCAGACTCAGTACCAGCAACATGAGTTTCCATGGAGTCATTCCTGGAAAAAAGGCTGAGTCACTCGGTCAAATCGCTCTTGATGTGGTTTTCGGTGATTCCAAAAATTACCGCAAAGAAAAGTTGACATTTGAAGTTGTGGATTTCCAGAGTGCTTATCACGCTATTTTGGGCAGGCCAGCTTATGCACGTTTTATGGCTCGACCATGTTATGCGTACCTCAAATTGAAGATGCCTGGCCCCAAAGGTGTGATCACTATTACTGGCAATCGGAAGAAGGCGGAAGAGTGTTTTCAGAAAGGTTCAAAGATCGCCGATGCTCAGATGGCAGCGGTAGACTGGCAGGAATACCAGAAAACTGCAGACCCGAGTGATTTGTTGCGAGCCAAGAAACCCTCTACGGAGTCAGCGTTTCAGTCGTCTGGTGAGACCAAACTGATTCACATTCACCCGACCGACCCCAGTGCTGCTCCGACTCACATCTTTACAACGCTCGACTCCAAATAGGAAGAAGCGCTCATCCAGTTCCTCCGTGAGAACTGGGACATCTTCGCATGGAAGCCTTCTGACATGCCGGGTGTTCCCAGGGGACTGGCTGAGCACCGCCTACGAGTCGACTCAAAAGTGAAACCTGTCAAAGAACATCTTCGACGGTCCGCCGTCCAGAAAAGAAAGGCCATTGGCGAGGAGGTGGCTCGGCTCTTAGCAGCGGAGTTTATTCGAGAGATTTATCACTCCGAGTGGCTCGCCAATGTGGTCATGGTCCCCAAGAAGGATAAGTCACTTCGCATGTGCATCGACTTCAAACATATCAACTGGGCCTGCCCGAAAGATCATTTTCCTCTCCCCGGCATCGACCAAATAGTCGACTCGACCGCAGGATGTGAGCGCCTGTCTTTTTTAGACGCTTATTCCTGTTACCATCAGATCCGTCTGTATGGACCCGATGAGATCAAAACAGCTTTCATCACTCCATTCGGGTGCTTCTGTTATGTCACCATGCCATTCGGCGTCAAGAATGTCGGAGCCACGTTCATGAGGATGACTCAGAAGTGTTTTCTCACTCAAATCAGTCGGAATGTTGAAGTATACATGGATGACATTGTGGTCAAGTCACGGAAAGGTTCCGACCTGCTGACTGATCTTGCAGAGACATTTGCCAACCTCAGGAGGTATGATATCAAGCTTAATCCATCAAAGTGCACATTCGGAGTTCCTGGCGGAAAGTTACTTGGTTTTCTCATTTCCGAATGAGGAATCGACGCCAATCCACAAAAAGTTGGTACTATACTCCGAATGAAACGCCCTGTGCGTGTGCACGATGTCCAGAAGCTTACTGGTTGCTTGGCCGCTTTAAGTCGATTCATCTCTCGTCTCGGTGAAAAGGCATTGCCTCTTTACCGACTGATGAAGAAGTCAGACAAGTTCGAGTGGACTCCTGAAGCTGTTGCAGCGTTTGTAGAGCTAAAAGCCCTGCTCTCCACCAAGCCGGTGCTTGATGCCCCGATCAGCAAAGAGCCTTTGCTGCTTTACATTGCAGCCATGGGACAAGTCGTCAGTACAGTACTTACGGTCGAGCAGGAAGAAGAAGGAAAAGCCTTTAAAGTTCAGCGCCCAGTATATTATGTTTCTGAAGTTTTGACCCCATCAAAGCAAAGATACCCTCATTATCAGTAGCTTGTATATGGGATTTATATGACCACGAAGAAGGTTGCTCATTACTTCTCTGACCATTCCATTAAAGTCGTCAGTGATGCTCCATTGTTAGAGATTCTGCATAACAGAGATGCAACTGGTCGAGTGGCAGAATGGGCGATTGAACTTCTTCCCTTAGATATCAAGTTTGAGGCAAAGAAAGCCCCCGAGTACTGGACTGCAGCTAAGCCCCCGAGTGGGAGGCTTGCTCTCCACTCGGTAGGATTTTCAAATACTTAGGCGGAATAGATTCGCAGCTAAGCCCCCGAGTGAGAGGCTTACTCGTCACTCGGTAGGGATTTTTTGCAAACTTAGGCGAAACGGATTCGCAGCTGAGCCACCCACTGGGGGATTTCTCACATAAACAAAAGCAACAACAATCACTGGGAAAATCATAATACTATTGTCTTCGATAAACAAACTACAGAGGTACTTTTTATTACATCTCATCCGAGTGAGTACTTAAGTATAAAAGGGGCGGAGCAGCTCCGCATTCCAAGCTCGTGGCTCATCAATCTGGCGATCGACATTGTAAAGACGGTATGCTCCATTGTGGAGAACTTTGGTGACGATGAAGGGGCCTTCCCAAGTAGGGGCAAGTTTGTGTGGCTTCTGTTGATCCACTCGGAGGACCAGGTCTCCTTCTTGGAAGGCTCGACTCTTCACGTTTCTGGCATGGAAACGACGCAAGTCCTGCTGATAGATAGTCGATCGGATCATGGCCATCTCTCTTTCTTCTTCTAGAAGGTCGACTGCGTCCTGCCGGGCTTGTTCTGCTTCATCTTCAGAGTAGAGCTCGACTCGGGGTGCATTGTGAAGCAGGTCACTTGGCAGAACTGCTTCAGCTCCATAGACCAGAAAGAATGGAGTTCGCCCAGTCGACCGATTAGGAGTAGTCCTCAATCCCCAAAGAACTGATGGAAGTTTGGCGACCCACGCGCCTGCTGCGTGTTTGAGATCACGCATCAACCGAGATTTCAGTCCTTTGAGAATTAGGCCGTTTGCTCTTTCTGCTTGTCCATTCGACTGGGGGTGAGCGACAGAAGCGTAGTCGACTCGCGTGCCTTGAGAGGCGCAAAAGGCTCTGAATTGATTGGAATCGAAGTTCGACCCGTTATCAGTGATGATGCTGTGTGGAACTCCATATCTGAATCTCAACTCTCTGATGAAGCTGATAGCAGTGCCGACATCAAGATTCTTGATAGGCGTGGCTTCGATCCACTTAGTGAACTTGTCGACTGCCACCAGTACATGGGTGAAGCCGCTCCTGCCAGTTCTCAGTGGTCCAACCATATCCAATCCCCAAACGGCGAAGGGCCAGACGAGTGGAATGGTCTTCAAGGCTGAGGCGGGTTTGTGTGACATATTGGAATAGAACTGACATCCTTCACACTTATCGACTATCTCCTTCGCCATTTCATTTGCTCTTGGCCAGAAAAACCCCACTCGGTATGCTTTAGCCACAATGGTCCGAGAGGACGCATGATGACCACAGGTCCCTGAGTGGATATTGTTAAGATTTATCTGACCTTCTTATGGTGTTATACATTTCTGACCGACTCTAGTCGCGCTTTCCCTGTACAACTGTCCCTTTATCACAGTAAAGGCCTTGGATCGACGGACGATCTGTCGGGCCTCTTCTTCATTCTCTGGGAGCTCTTTCCTTAGAATATATGCAATGTACGGTACTGTCCAGTCGGGAGTGATGACCAACACTTCCATGATCAGGTCGACCACGGCTGGAACTTCAACTTCAGTCGGATCCGTGGCACTTTTTGGCTGCAGGGCTTCTTCGGTGAAAGGATCCTCTCAAACTGATGGTGTGTGGATGTGTTCCAAAAACACATTACTGGGAATGGCTTCTCTCTTGGAACCTATCTTTGCCAAATCATCAGCCGCTTGATTTTTCAGTCAGGGTATATGGTGAAGCTCTAACCCCTCGAATTTCTTCTCTAGCTTTCTCACTGCATTGTAGTAACCAGTCATGGCTGGACTTCTTACACCCCACTCCTTCATCACTTGGTTAACCACCAAATCTGAGTCGCCATAGACCATGAGGCGACGGACGCCGAGTGAAATGGCCATACGCAACCCATACAAAAGTGCTTCGTATTCTGCTTTGTTATTGGAGGAATCAAAGTGAATCTGGAGCACATATCTGAGCTTATCTCCTCGGGGGGAAACCAACACTACCCCAGCACCGGAACCACTCAGCATCTTAGAACCATCAAAGAACATGGTCCAGTGCTCCGAGTGAACTTGATTCGACAGTTGCTGTTCAGTCCACTCGGCGATGAAATCTGCTATTGCTTGGGACTTGATGGCTTTCTTTGCCACAAACTTGATATCTAGGGGAAGAAGTTCAATCGCCCATTTTGCCACTCGACCAGTTGCATCTCTGTTATGCAGAATCTCTGACAATGGAGCGTTGCTGACGACTGTAATGGAATGGTCAGAGAAGTAATGAGCAACCTTCTTCGTGGTCATATAAATGCCATATACAAGCTTCTGATAATGAGGGTATCTTTGCTTTGATGGGGTCAAAACTTCAGAAACATAATATACTGGGCGCTGAACTTTAAAGGCTTTTCCTTCTTCTTTCCGCTTAACTATCAGTACTGTACTGACGACTTGTCCCGTGGCTGCAATGTAAAGCAACAAAGGCTCTTTGCTGATCGGGGCAGCAAGCACCGACTGGGTGGAGAGCAGGGCTTTTAGCTCTGCAAACGCTGCATCAGCTTCAGGAGTCCACTCGAACTTGTCTGACTTCTTCATCAGTCGGTAAAGAGGCAATGCCTTTTCACCGAGACGAGAGATGAATCGACTTAAAGCGGCCAAGCAACCAGTAAGCTTCTGGACATCGTGCACATGCACAGGATGGTTCATTCGGAGTATAGTACCAACTTTTTCTGGATTGGCGTCGATTCCTCGTTCGGAAACGAGAAAACTGAGTAACTTTCCACCAGGAACTACGAATGTGCACTTTGATGGATTAAGCTTGATACCATACCTCCTGAGGTTGGCAAATGTCTATGCAAGATCAGTCAGTAGGTCGGAACCTTTCGATGACTTGACCACAATATCATCCATGTATGCTTCCACATTCCGACTGATTTGAGTGAGCAAAAACTTCTGAATCATCCTCATGAACGTGGCTCCGGCATTCTTGAGGCCGAATGGCATGGTGACATAACAGAAGCACCCGAATGGAGTGATGAAAGCTGTTTTGATCTCATCGGGTCCGTACAGACGGATCTGATGGTAACCGGAATAGGCGTCTAAAAAAGACAGGCGCTCACATCCCGCGGTCGAGTCGACTATTTGGTCGATGCGGGGGAGAGGAAAATGATCTTTCGGGCAGGCCCAATTGATATGTTTGAAGTCGATGCACATGCGAAGTGACTTGTCCTTCTTGGGGACCATGACAACATTGGCGAGCCACTCGGAGTGATAAATCTCTCAGATAAACTCCGCTGCTAAGAGCTGAGCCACCTCCACGCTAATGGCCTTTCTTTTCTGGACGGCGAACCATCGAAGATGTCCTTTGACAAGTTTCACTTTTGAGTCGACTCGTAGGCGGTGCTCAGCCAGCCCCCTGGGAACACCCGGCATGTCAGAAGGCTTCCATGCGAAGATGTCCCAGTTCTCACGGAGGAATTGGATGAGCGCTTCTTCCTATTTGGAGTCGAGCGTTGTAGAGATGTGAGTCTGAGCAGCACTGGGGTTGGTCGGGTGAATGTGAATCGGTTTGGTCTCACCAGACGAGTGAAATGCTGATTCCGTAGCGGGCTTCTTGGCTCACAACAAATCACTCGGGTCTGCAGTTTTCTGGTATTCCTACCACTCTACCGCTGCCATCTGAGCATCGACGATCTTTGAGCCTTTCTGAAAGCACTCTTCCGCCTTTTTCCAATTGCCAGTAATAGTGATCACACCTTTGGGGCCAGGCATCTTCAATTTGAGGTACACATAACATGGTCGAGCCATGAAATGTGCATAAGCTGGCCTGCCCAAAATAGCATGATAAGCACTCTGGAAATCCACAACTTCAAATGTCAAGTTTTCTTTGCGGTAATTTTTGGAATCACCGAAAACCACATCAAGAGCAATTTGACCGAGTGACTCGGCCTTCTTTCCAGGAATGACTCCATGGAAGCTCATGTTGCTGGTACTGAGCCTGGACATTGGAATACCCATCCCTTTCAACATCTCTGCATATAGTATATTCAGGCTACTGCCACCATCCATCAAAACTTTAGTCAGTCAAGTGCCTTCGGCGACTGGGTCGACTACCAAAGCTTGCCTCCCAGGGGTGGCTATGTGTGTCGGATGATCGAACTGGTCGAATGTGATGGCAGTCTGAGACCATTTCAGATAACTGGGTGTCGCCGGAGCGACCATATTCACTTCTCGGTTGATAACTTTCAATCGACTTTTGCTTTCAACGTTAGCAAAAATCATCAGGGTGGAATTGACCTGGGGATATCCATCATCACTATCTTCTTTGTCCTCAACTTTGTCCGACTCATTTTCCTTATCTTTGGGATGTTTCCCCTGGAATTGCTGGATCAAGAGCCGACACTGTCGAGTGGTATGTTTCGGGGAAATGAGTTTACCCTCCTCATCTTTCTTCGTGTGGATGTGGCATGGCAAATCCAACACGTCATTCCCTTTGCTGTCCTTCACCTTCTTAGGGTTCCAAGGCCCTTTGGGCTTCCCTTTAAACTTTCCTTGAGTCACGGCCAAGGCTTCTCCAAGAGCAGCTGGCTCGGCTTTCCGCTTCTACTTCCGACTGGAGTTCCCTCCTCCGGTTTCGTGGGTGACTGACTTGTGCTTGCCACTCCGGAGCCGATCCTCTTCTTCACCATTGGCATACTTGGTGGCAATCTCCATCATTCGACTCGGAGACATGTTCCGGTTCGACCGAATTTTAGGTTCAGCTCTCTGTACTTCACGCCTTCCTTGAAGGCACAAACTGCCTGGTGATCAGATACATTCTCTACCATGTGATGCAATGTGATCCATCTCTGGATGTAATCCCTCAAAGTTTCATTCGACTTCTGCATGCAAGATTGCAGCTCTGTCAGCCCTGCTGGTCTCTTGCAAGTTTCTTCTAATGTTCTGACAAACACTCGGGCAAGATCTTCCCAAGTGTAAATGCTGCTGGGTGCTAACTGATTCAACCATGCTCTGGTCGAGCCCTCCAACATAAGAGGCAGGTGTTTCATGGCCACTTCATCATTGCCGCCGCCAATCTGAATAGCCACTCGGTAGTCCTCAAGCCAAGTGTCAGGCTTGGACTCACCAGTGAACTTACTGACTCTAGTCACCAACATGAAGTTGGGAAGAATCACCGCGGCCCTGATGGCTCTGCTGAAACACTCTGGTCCTGAGACGTGTACTCTGCTGCTGATGGGTACATCTCTGTCATGACCTTCTTGGTGAGCTCTGTTCCTGTCGACCAAACCTTGAACAATAATGGATCTTGCATCAAAGCCTGGTTCCCTAGGGTCGACTGGAATCCTTTGCCCAACACTGTGATGGCGTCTATCATCCTGTTGTCGAGGCGCGTACGATCCACCGCTTGGGGGAGGGGTGGGCACTCGATGTCGATCATCACGATCGAATCGGTGATCATACTACTCACGGTCCTTGTACTAATCACGCCGGCCTCCTCGTTCCTCACGCCTCGGGGGCGATCTTGGGCTATGGGCCGACTGGACTGTATTTGCAGCGACGGATCTGCCGTGAATCCTATTCCGCGACTGTGATACAACTGAATTTTGATCTCCTACTGCCCGGAGTAAATCTCTGATCTGTAACAAGCCTCTGCCAGCCTCTGACTGGGAAGGCTGAATCGAATCTGCTATACGGGCTGCAGCTGCTAAATTCTAAATCGGAGTTCGATATACCTGAGTCGGTGGTGAAAAGAGTTTACGTCGACTGGATTCTGGAACCCGTTGTTGCGCACGCTCGTCGAGTGCTCGCTGAAGGTTCTCCAGTCGAGCACGCTCAGCCAAGTTGGCCAAGCACGCGTCCTCTAAGGCACGAGCCTCGGGTGTTTCTCCAACGATAGGAGTGTGCAGCGCATCCATGTTCCGGCGGCGAAGTTCTTCCCTCTGCAGCGAAGTGAGGGGCTCGAGGAGATACTCTTCATGGGCATGCGACGGTTCGCCTCCGCCATCGCCTTCGTCGGTGCGGGGAAAACCGGGAGGACTGCGTGGTCCATCGACCATCAGAACCTCCGCCGCTGGATCACTGCTGTCGCACTCGGATGTAGTCTCTGCGGAGCCAGTCGAACAGGCCGTAGAGAGATTCGTCGGGCTTGATCGCCGCGACTTGGGGGTGGCCGACTGGCGAGCCACCGCGTGTCTCACCCACCGCTGAAGCCTCGACCGACCGGAGTGCTTGCACCGGCGGGAAACGGAGAGGGAGGATGACATAGGAGCCGACCGATACTGGGTCGACGGTTGCCGCAGGAGGACGCCGCGGATGCACGCGCGAAAGTGTGTTTCCCCGCGGACAGGGAGCGCGTCGATGTCGAGCGGAGCCTCCTGAAGCCAAGCGGAGTCGTTGGTGATGAACGTGAGCGCATCGAGACGGATCTCGCGGCCCTCAACTAGAGCTCCGCCTGAAACCATGATGAAGGAGATCGGAAAAATCGCAACTTCTCCAATAAGTCGCTAAGACACCTGCCCCACGGTGGGTGCCAGCTATTGTGGTTCTAAGTCTGATGGTAGTGTAGGGGGGTAGGTATGGAGAGGCAAGATCCTAGCTATGGAGTAGTTGTACACGCAAGGGATTTATGAGTTCAGGCCCTTCTCGGAGGAAGTAACAGCCCTACGTCTCGGAGCCCGGAGGCGGTCGACTGGATTATATGCGTATGAGTTACAGGGGTGCGAACCCTTTACACTAAGGAGGGGGTGGCTTATATAGAGTTTGCCAGACCCCTCCAGCCCTCAGTTATGCAGGGTTTAAGATACATTAAGATCCGGCATTACTGGTAACGCTACAAATAAAGTGTCATAATGACCATAAAAGCTACTTAGTGACCGAGCGTTTGTGTGCAGAGTGACTTTAGATCTCCTGGCTGTCGAGTGGTTGGCTTCACGGTCGAGTGTCTTCGAGTCAGTTGAGTGGAATGCTCCTGAGTCGACTGACGGGTGGTTTCTTCAGGAGATGTCCTTGGGTAGGGTAGTCCGGACAGGTCCATGACCCTACCCCGGGTACATAGCTTCATCACTCGCCGGCTTCGCCTCCCCCGCCGCCATCCGCCACGCCCCGAGCGCCCCGCTGCCGTTCCTCGCGCCCGCGCCTCCTCTCATCGCCGCCGGCTCGCCTCCGGCCAGATCCGGGCCGGCATTGCCCGGATTCGGCTGCCCTGCACCGCCCCGCCATCGTCAAGCCTCGCCGCCGGCCTCCCCGCTCGCCGGAGCCCCGGCACCGGCCTCCTCGTCGCCGGATCTGGGCGGGTGGATGAGATCCACCCATCCCCGATCCAAACACCCGCGCCTGAACCGGATCCCCTCGTCCCGCTCGACCCCGTCCAGCTTTTCGGAGGGTAAAAATTCCACCAAGTCCCTGAAAAAAATCATCCATGATGCATACTTTGTCATGCCATATCTTGTTGCATACTGCTCCGTTTTGTGCGTGTAATATGTCAAAATGTTCACCATGAGATGTTCTTCACTTAGTTCCATTGTGACATGCTTGTTTGAGTCCATCTTGATGCCCTAATCATCGTTGCAAGAGTGCTATATGATATTAACTGCTGTCTGTTAACATAACTTGGTGATTTGTCATCTTTGTTGCATTTTGTGTGTGCATCCTATGAGCTTGATGTCTACATGAGTTTTGAGATACATCATGCCATCTTTACAGTGGTGCAATCCATTTATTTTTTTGAGTCTTGTAGTGAGTGCATCGATCTCGTGAAGTAAGGTACTTGCTGTTGCTGTTTTGCTAGGCTGAATCTGCTATATCATGATGCTATGTAAACATGCTGCTACAAGTCATTCTATGCATAATCTGGAGATATTCACTAAGGATGTTTTGTTATAAACGTCATGCTCTATCCATCCATGCCCCTGGTTGCATTTATAGCCTGATGTATCTTGTTGTAATCTTGCTCTTAAGTTGCTAAATAATGTTGTTGTCAGCCTGTTAACATTAAGTTCAGTTTTGCCATGTGTTTTGCTAGTGATCCATGCACCCTATGAACTTGTTCTTGCCATTCTTAGATTAATAAATGTGTCTTCTTACTGTTGGTCACCTTGTAATGCCATGTATTTCTCTGTGGTGGGTGGTATAAGCTCACCAACATGCCTACTTATTGTTGTTCCTGCCATGTCTGAATCTGTCATATCACTTGCCATGTTTGGATGGATGCTACCATGTTTTCCGTTGATCTTTGGAATTAGCTCAGTAAGGGAGTTTTGTTCTTTGTCTTTAGTATTAGCATGCCATGCCTTTGTTTGCCATGTTAAGCTCCTGTAACATGTTGTTTGATAGCTCTAAACATTGCAACCTGATGTTATTTTTGCCTTCTGTAAACTGTTATTATTTGCAATCTTGCCATGACCTTTTGAGCATGTTCTAGTGATTTCTGGAGATAGATCAGTGCTCATGTTTTGTCATGCTTTACCTGTACTTCATGCCCATGCCTTTTGTTTTCACGTTGAGATGCTGTAGCATATTGTTTTGATGCTTGCTAGATGCCTTGTTGCTGTTTTGGACAGCTTGTCCTTTAAACTTGTATAGAGTGTATGTGTTGAACCGTTGCTTCGTTTTGAGTGTGCTCTATATGAAACTTGCTTAGATTTTCATGTAGTTTCATCTTATCATGTTGCATCCTTGTTTTGAGGTGTTTGCTTGATGTTTGGATGCATTTAGCATCAATGCCATGTTTGACTTGTTTTGGCTCATATCTTCTAGGTCGTAGTTCCGAACTAAATGAACTCTATATGTAACTTGACTAGAATTTCATATAGATCCTCTTGGTGTATCTTAACTTGCTGTTTAACAACTTGAACATAAGGTTTATTCAGTTCTGGACCAATTTCTAAATTTGCATATGAGGACTTACCGGAATTGTTATATGGTGTTTCCGGCCTCATTTAAACTTGCCTTGATGAGTTGCTCTTGTTTGCATCATCTCTTGCCATGAGTAGCTTCATGTAGCTTTGTCATGCATCATGCTTGGTTGTGCATCATGTCATGTATATGTGTGGTGTGTTTACCATGTTGTGTGCTTCTTCTCGATAGTTCCTGTTTCCTTTCCATCGTGAGGATTCGTTCGTCTACGCTTGGTTCGTCTTCGTGGCTTCATCTTCTTCATGTACTCGTTCTTCTTCCTAGCGGGATTTCAGGCAAGATTGTCGTCACCTTGGATCTCACTACTATCATTGCTATGCTACTTGCTTCGTTCTATCGTTTTGCTGCGTTTCCTATCACTTGTTCTTTAAGCCTCCCAATTTGCCATGTCACCCTCTAACTTTTTTCGCCCTTCCTAGCAAAACCGTTGCTTGGCTGTGTTACCGCTTTGCTCTGCCCCTCTTATAGCGTTGTTAGTTGCAGGTGAAGTTAAAGATTGCTCCATCGTGGACAGGATTATGTAGGGATATCACAATATCTCTTATATTATTAATGCATCTATATACTTGCTAAAGGGTGGAAGACTCGGCCTTATGCCTGGGTTTTCGTTCCACTCTTGCCGCCCTAGTTTCCGTCATACCGGTGTTATGTTCCTTGATTTTGCGTTCCTTACGCAGTTGGGTGATTTATGGGACCCCCTTGACAGTTCGCTTTGAATAAAACTCCTCCAGCAAGGTCCAACCTTGGTTTTACCATTTGCCTCATCTAGCCCTTTTTTGCCTTGGGTTTCCGGAACCCGAG
>NC_041391.1:676160701-676164946 GCF_002162155.2 Triticum dicoccoides
CCAGTGCTCCTCCGAGTGTTGGTCCAACCTGAGCGATGTCCGGCGCCCCCTGGGCAACCAGGGTCTATGCCAACCCGACGTCTGGCTCATCCGGTGTGCCCTGAGAACAAGATACGTGCGACTCCTATCGGGATTTGTCGGCACATTGGGCGGCTTTGCTGGTCTTGTTTTACCATTGTCGAAATGTCTTGTAAACCGGGATTCCGAGACTGATCGGGTCTTCCTGGGAGAAGGTATATCCTTCGTTCACCATGAGAGCATGTGATGGGCTAAATTGGGACACCCCTGCAGGGTATAAACTTTCGAGAGCCGTGCCCGCGGTTATGTGGCAGATGGGAATTTGTTAACGTCCGGTTGTAGATAACTTGACACTTGACTAAACTAATGCATCAACCGTGTGTGTAGCCGTGATGGTCTCTTTTCGGCGGAGTCCGTAAAGTGAACATGGTTTTGAGTTATGTTTGACATAAGTAGGAGTTCAGGATCACTTCTTGATCATTGCTAGTTTCACGACCGTTTCGCTTGCTCTCTTCTCGCTCTTATTTGCGTATGTTAGCCACCATATCATGCTTAGTCGCTGCTGCAACCTCACCACTTTACCCCATCCTTTCCCATTAAGCTTTCCTAGTCTTGATACCCATGGTAATGGGATTGCTGAGTCCTCGTGGCTCACGGATTACTACAACAATAGTTGCAGGTACAGGTTATGCGATGATCATGACGCGAGAGTGATGTTTGCTTGTTTTGGAGTTCTTCTTCATCTTCTTCTTTGATCAGGGGATAGGTTCCAGGTCGACAGCCTAGTCTAGCAGGGTGGATGTCGTTTGAGTTTCTGTTTGTGTTTCATCCGTAGTCGGATGTTGATCTCTTGTATGATGTTGATGTATTCTTGGGGCATTTGTGCCTTATTCATGTATACCCAACTATTATGTAATGGTTTGATGTAATGATATCCACCTTGCAAAAGCGTCTTCAAGATGTGCTTCTATCCTTGGTGGGACCTTCGAGTTCCTTTAGGATAGGGTCGCATCTTGGGCGTGACAAGTTGGTATTAGAGCCTGGAGCGACCATAGGAGCCCCCTTGATTGATCGTATAGTTTGGTTGTTGTCGAGTCTAAAAGAAAACTATTTCTGAGTCTAGTTATATCAGAGAGTAGGAATTCTTTTTACTTCTCAGCTCCTTCGTCGCTCTGGTGAGTAATCTTGACGTAGGTGTTTTGAATTACTCCTCTTCCCCTTCAAATTTTTCTTTAGGTTCACGCAGTTGGTTTTTCCGGTTGTTGGTTCTCATCTCTTTTCATCCGGTGCATTTCTCGTCAAGTTGACTCGAGCCTCTTCATCTTTGCCAAGTTCAATCCTCAGTTGTTTTCTTTTTCCCACCCACCCACCCCTTTTTTCTCCTCGAAGCCGAAGTCCGCTATAGAGTATCCATTCTACTCGTGCGAAGTCTTTGCTTCCTTTCCTCAATGATTTCAACCGGTGTTTTCTCTTCAAGTTATTCGTCGATTCTTTTCCCTTCCAAGTTGCCTTTGTTTCCCCGCCCTCCCACCCTTATTCTTCTCGGAGCCTGAGTCTCTTTCGAGCATCAATTTCATTCGTGCGGAACCTCTTCAGTATTTCGTAAATTATCTCAACCGGTGAATTCTCGTCTCGCTTGACATTCATCATCTCTTTTTCTTCTCCGGTGGATTCAATTCTAATTTTTGGTAGCGATTATATTCTTTCCCTTGGTTAAAATGTTTTTCGCTTGCTCGTTCGCCTCTCGCCAGTTTATCTTTTCGGAGTGCTCAAGACATCTCAGGAGATTCGTTTGCGTTCCAATTTATTCGAGGTTGTCACCTCATTCAAATATTTCATTCATTCCGGTGCATCATCTACCTCTTCAACAACCCTTTCCAACGGTGTTTTCTTGTAGTGGGCCCTAACCCATAGGTCTTTTCCCAGGATCTTACCTGACTCTTCTAAGTTTTCCGGAGTTATTCTCAAATTCCTTTCAAAGTTTGACGTAAGTATGAATTTCATCAGTCAGATGCTTCTCCAAGATCGCTTTCAAATTCTTCCATGTTCGGGTCAATCTTTCCTCTTTTCATTCTCCCGGAGTATCTCAACAATTTTGGTGTTGTTTCTCGTCGTCATTCTCAACATTTGAAGAACGAAATAGAGGTTTCCCTAAATCTTGTCCGTTCTCCCGGGGATTCGCGGTGCTAGCTTGATGTTATCCTCGCAAATTGTTTCCAGTCATGCAATTCTTTTCAATCATCCGGTTGCTTTCCATCTCGATCACCCGGAGGCCATCTTTTCAGAATATTTCTTCGTTCTAAGTTTTCAGATTCGTTCTCCAATTATTCTATATCCGTGCCCCTTCGTTCGTCTCAATATTCTTCCGGTGTTTCGTTCAAGCTTTCTTTAATCAATTCGTGATCTCTTTGCTCTCTTTTCTCTAAATTCCCTCAAGTATCTTCGTGCTTTTCTAATTCTTCTTGGTGATTCATTCCTTTTCGTCTGTCAAGTTTGAATTCTTACGGTGGTTCGTTGAAGATTCCTTTTTCGTTCTCATCATATCGATTCATTCGTTCTTTTCAATCCTACCAGTGGTTCAAGAAGACTTTCTCAAATTTTCATGCTATATCCCCCCTTAATCTTTTCCCAATGTGAATAAGTGGTATGCAATCCATTGCTTCTCATCAATTTAAATTGATGAAGGTTAAGCATAACGTAATTCTTATTCTCATTTCATCGTGGCCAAGTTGATTAATTCTTTTCTTCGGAGATTGTTCATGTTGAATAATTTCTCGGTTCTAAGTTGTTCGTCTTTCTTTTCCGGAGTTCCAAGCTTCTCGCTTGTTCCGTCACGAAGCTCCATCCAAATCATTGCAAGGCTTAATCTTATCCCTTTCATCCTTCAATTTTATCTCGTCATCCTTTTGGTTCCGGAGATCTTCATGGTGGTTCTTCATGATTTAATTCATTCTTCAAGAGTTCACCAAGACTTTGTTGGAGAAATTCAAGTATCTTTTCATCTTGCATCTCGAAGTGCAATTAACTCTCCGTATTCTTTTGAAGTGGAGTTGTGCACTTCTTCGTTCCCAGATATTCAAGCATTTGGTTGTAGCATAATTTCACCTCAAGTTTTGAGTTGTTTTGGATAAGTCCACAACAAGCGTATATTTTCGTTGTTGATTTTCTCAACAACTCCATTCAATCCTTCCTTCTAAGTTCTTTTCATTCTATTTCAATTCTTCTGGAGGCTTTGTGTTGTTCATATCATCAAGTGCCATCCCATCTTGTGGAGTTCATGTTCTATTCCTTCCATTTTCAGCCGGAGTGCTGTCCAAATTCTTTTGTGCTTATTCTTTTCTGCCTTGTCTAACCGGAGTGGTTTCAGAGTCTATCTTGTTTCCATGAGCTTTTAATTCTCGTCATATTCGCCTATTCCCTTCCAACCTGAGTGCTCTCAGTTCTTTGCTTCTTCTCTTGAGTTCTTGTTTCACCTCATCCTTTTCTCTTCCGTCTCATTCCTAAGATCTTGGGACGAGATCTCTTGTTAGTGCAGGAGAGTTGTAACGCCCCGGATTCGATGAGCCAGGTGTCCGCCAGTTATTCGCCGTTGTTGCCATGTAATTTAATTGCGTGTTGCATATTTCAATGTCAACATGTGCATTGCATTGCATACGTGTTTGTCTCATGCATCCGAGCATTTTTCCCGTTGTCCATTTTGCAATCCGACACTCCTATGTCCTCCGGCGTTCCCCTCTTGTCTCTTGTTGTGAGCGGGTGTTAAACATTCTCGGAATGGATCGAGATTTGACAAGCGGCCTTGGTACACCACCGGTAGACCGTCTGTCAAGTTTTGTGCCATTTGGAGTCTGTTTGATACTCCAACGGTTAACCGAGGAACCCTAAAACCCTCTTTATGTTGCAGCCCAACACCCCTTCAAACAGCCCACTAACCCAGCAAAACCCTCTCCATGCTCTCGGTCGTTCGATCACGATCGTGTGGGCGAAAACCGCACCCCATTTGGAGTCTCCTAGCTCCCTCTATCTATAAATTAGCCCCTCCCCCCGAAATTCGTGGATGAATTCCACCCTAACCCTAGTCTCATCCTTCCTCCCACCGCCGGACACGTCCACCCCGCGCCTGGACATGTCCAGCCGCCGCTCCGTCGAATCCGCCGCCGCCACGTGGCCCGCCGCCACCTCCCACCGCGCCGGCCCGCCAGGCCCGGTGCGGGCCCCCGGAGCCCG
>NC_041391.1:676165373-676170919 GCF_002162155.2 Triticum dicoccoides
TCTCGTCGCCGCCGGCTCGCCTCCGGCCAGATCCGGGCTGGCGTTGCCCGGATTCGGCTGCCCTGTGCCGCCCCGCCGTCGTCAATCCGCGCCGCCGGCCTCCCCGCTCGCTGGAGCCCCGGCACCGGCCTCCTCGTCGCCGGATCTAGGCGGGTGGATGAGATCCACCCGTCCCCGATCCAAACACCCGTGCCTGAACCGGATCCCCTCGTCCCGCTCGACCCCGTCCAGCTTTTCGGAGGGTAAAAATTCTACCAAGTCCCTGAGAAAAATCATCCATGATGCATACTTTGTCATGCCATATCTTGTTGCATACTCCTCTGTTTTGTGCGTGTAATATGTCAAAATGTTCACCATGAGATGCTGTTCATGTAATTCCATTGTGCCATGCTTGTTTGAGTCCATCTTGATACCCTAATCATCGTTGCAAGAGTGCTATATGATATTAACTGCTGTCTGTTAACAAAACTTGGTGATTTGTCATCTTTGTTGCATTTTGTGTGTGCATCCTATGAGCTTGATGTCTACATGAGTTTTGAGATACATCATGCCATCTTTACAGTGTTGCAATCCATGTATTCTTTTTGAGTCTTGTAGTGAGCGCATCGAGCTCGTGAAGTAGGGTACTTGCTGTTGCTGTTTTGCTAGGCTGAATCTGCTATATCATGATGCTATGTAAACCAGCTGCTACAATATATTCTATGCATAATCTGGAGATGTTCACTAAGGATGTTTTTTTATACACGTCATGCTCTATCCATCCATGCCCCTGGTTGCATTTATAGCCTGTTGTATCTTGTTGTAATCTTGCTCTTAAGTTGCTAAATAATGTTGCTGTCAGCCTGTTAATATTAAGTTCAGTTTTGCCATGTGTTTTGCTAGTGATCCATGCACCCTATGAACTTGTTCTTGCCATTCTTAGATTAATAAATGTATCTTCTTACTGTTGGTCACCTTGTAATGCCATGTATTTCTCTGTGGTGGGTGGTACAAGCTCACCAACATGTCTACTTATTGTTGTTCCTGCCATGTCTGAATCTGTCATATCACTTGCCATATTTGCATGGATGCTACCATCTTTTCTGTTGATCTTTGGAATTAGCTCGGTAAGGGAGTTTTGTTCTTTGTCTTTAGTGTTAGCATGACATGCATTTGTTTGCCATGTTAAGCTCATGTAACATGTTGTTTGATAGCTCTAAACATTGCAACCTGATGTTATTTCTGCCGTCTGTAAACTGTTATTATTTGCAATCTTGCCATGACCTTTTGAGCATGTTCTAGTGATTTCTGGAGATAGATCAGTGCTCATGTTTTGTTATGCTTTACCTGTACTTCATGCCCATGCCTTTTGTTTTCACGTTGAGATGCTGTAGCATATTGTTTTGATGCTTGCTAGATGCCTTGTTGCTGTTTTGGACAGCTTGTCCTTTAAACTTGTATAGAGTGTATGTGTTGAACCGTTGCTCCGTTTTGAGTGTGCTCTATATGAAACTTGCTTAGATTTTCATGTAGTTTCATCTTATCATGTTGCATCCTTGTTTTGAGGTGTTTGCTTGATGTTTGGATGCATTTAGCATCAATGCCATGTTTGACTTGTTTTGGCTCATATCTTCTAGGCCGTAGCTCCGAACTAAATGAACTCTATATGTAACTTGACTAGAATTTAGTGTAGATCCTCTTGGTGTATCTTAACTTGTTGTTTAACAACTTGAACATAAGGTTTATTCAGTTCTGGACCAATTTCTAAATTTGCATATGAGGACTTACCGGAATTATTATATGTTGTTTCCGGCCTCATTTAAACTTTCCTTGATGAGTTGCTCTTGTTTGCATCATCCCTTGCCATGAGTAGCTTCATGTAGCTTTGTCATGCATCATGCTTGGTTGTGCATCATGTCATGTATATGTGTGGTGTGTTTACCATGTTGTGTGCTTCTTCTCGATAGTTCCTGTTTCGTTGCGATTGTGAGGATTCATTCGTCTACGCTTGGTTCGTCTTTGTGGCTTCATCTTCTTCATGTACTCGTTCTTCTTCCTAGCGGGATTTCAGGCAAGATAACCGTCACCTTGGATCTCACTACTATCATTGCTATGCTAGTTGCTTCGTTCTATCGCTTTGCTGCGTTTCCTATCACTTGTTCTTCAAGCCTCCCAATTTGCCATGTCAGCCTCTAACCTTTTTCGCCCTTCCTAGCAAACCGTTGCTTGGCTATGTTACCGCTTTGCTCAGCCCCTCTTATCGCATTGTTAGTTGCAGGTGAAGTTAAAGATTGCTCCATGGTGGACAAGATTATGTAGGGATATCACAATGTCTCTTATATTATTAATGCATATATATACTTGGTAAAGGGTGGAAGACTCGGCCTTATGCCTGGTGTTTTGTTCCACTCTTGCCGCCCTAGTTTCCGTCATACCGGTGTTATGTTCCTTGATTTTGTGTTCCTTACACGGTTGGGTGATTTATGGGACCCCCTTGATAGCTCGCTTTGAATAAAACTCCTCCAGCAAGGCCCAACCTTGGTTTTACCATTTGCCTCACCTAGCCCTTTTTTCCCTTGGGTTTCCAGAGCCCGAGGGTCATCTTTATTTACCCCCCACCCCGGGCCAGTGCTCCTCCGAGTGTTGGTCCAACCTGAGCGATGTCCGACGCCCTGTGACGCCCCCGATTCAATCGTACACTAATCATACACGCAAATGTGTACGATCAAGATCAGGAACTCACGGGAAGATATCACAACACAACTCTAGACACAAATCAAAATAATACAAGCTTTATATTACAAGCCAGGGGCCTCGAGGGCTCGAATACATAGCTCAATACACAAGAGTCAGCGGAAGCAACAATATCTAAGTACATACATAAGTTAAACAAGACTGCCTTAAGAAGGCTAGAACAAAAGCAACACGATCGAAGAGGCAAGGCCTCCTGCCTGGGACCTCCTAACTACTCCTGGTCGTCGTCGGTCTCCATGTAGTAGCATCCATCGGCGGTGGCATCTGGCTCCAGGGGTCCATCATCTGGTTGCATCAACCGGAAAGAAGAAAGAAGGGGAAAAGGGGGGAGCAAAGCAACCGTGAGTACTCATCCAAAGTACTCGCAAGCATCAGATCTATACTAAGTATGCATTGGTATCAAATGGAAGGTTTGTATCTGTGGACTGAACTGCAGAATGCCAGAATAGAGGGGGAAGTCTAGCCTAACAAAGACTAGCATCTTCGCGTAGCTCCGAGCATCTTGCAACATGTAGAAGAGTAAAGAGTAGCATTTTAATATTTAACAAACATGTTGTAACATCAACGCCCAGAGATCCTTCCTCGACTCCCTGCGAGAAAGCAATCCCGGAGCCACATAGCCATCACATATCTCAAGTATCCATTTCTAGTTATATAAGATCAGGATATAAGTCTGAACGTCCATTACCGTGGACACGATATTCGAATATATGTCTTCCCTGCAGGGGTGCACCACATTACCCAACACGCTCGATCACTCTGGCCGGACACACCTTTCTGGGGTCAATGCCCGCCCTCAGAAGATCAAAGCGTCGCAGCCCGACCTTGGCTCAGCAGAGAGGTCCCCGCCGGTCTACATCCTAAGCACTCTGGGGTCTTGGGCCCATCGCCCGCAGCACTCTGGGTCGTTGCGAGAAGGGTGGATACCAGCACCGCCTTGGATGGCCAGCACGATCCGACCGTGCCGCACTACTGAACTGGACGTCTGACAAAGCTTCGGCTGATACCACGACGTCGAGGCCCATAACTATTCTCGCGTGGTGGTTAGTGCGTAAAGGCCAGAGGCCAACTCAGAACAAATACCCAAACCTGTTAGTGCATTGGGGGCTCGCGGAGACGAGCAGAGACTCACGATAAGGTGACCCCGTCGCCCCGTCTCATGGACTTACGGCAAGGGCCCAGACTGCCCGGCCGTGCCATGTGGAAAACTCGCGGGTGCTCAACGGGCCCGCCCGACTTTCACATCAACTCGCGGGTGCTCAACGGGCCAGCCCGACTTCAAAAAAGGTCTCAAGTAAAGTCAAGGTAACTATGTATCCAGACATCAAGGGGAAAACCCGAGGAATCACCCCCGGTGGATTCCACTCAATGTAATCATCAAGGTGAACGTAAGAGGGACCACCCTCGAGGTTCACACTTGAGGTGTTGAACGACAGAGCCGTATTGGGAATGGTGAAAGAGGAAATCACCCTTGATGACCACGACCGAATAGCTACACTATAGAATTATCATCAGGAGTGCGTTATGAGGGATCACCTCGGCACTCGATAGTAGCTCTGCAGAGTCGAGCAACAAAAGGGGCGTGATGTGATGTGAGGTGTCGGGCTCTGGTCGTCGATCGAGGCATCGATGATGAAGCAGGGGCAACAAGGACAAGGTGGGGGTCACTGATGGATCACTAGCCAACCTATACTAAGCAGTTTAGGATAAGCAGGTAGGTAACAATAGCAGGTACAAAAGCAGGCTATGCATCAGAATAGGAGCAAACAATAACAGTAGGAAAATCTAATGCAAGCATGAGAGTATAGAATGGGAGATATCGGGATGATCAAAGGGGGGGCTTGCCTGGTTGCTCAGACAAGAAGGAGGGTCGTCGTCGACGTAGTCGATCACAACGGCATCAGTAGCGGTCTCGGGGTCTACCGGAGAGAAGAGGGGGCAGAAAACAGTAAATACATAGCAAGCAAGAGCATAAGAGGACAACATGCAGAGCTAGACGTGTTCTAACACGGTGTTACACGATACTGGCGAAGGGGGAAACATCCGGGAAAGTTTTCCCGGTTTCGGACGTTTGTTAGACAGATGAACCGGAGGGGAAAAGTTCAACGTTTGCTATGCTAGAAAAGTTCAACACGTATTTGGATTTGTCTCGTCGTTCTGAGCAACTTTCATGTATAAAACTTTTTCTTCCGAGTTACAGATTATTTTATATGATTTTTCAAAGATTTAAACTATATTTTGGATTCATTTAATATTTCGAAAATAATGCTTAAATGCTAGACGCACCCAGCAGAGGGTACACAAAGTGCACCGAGTGGCTGACAGGTGGGCCAGGGGGTCCCAGTTGACCAGTCAACGTTTGACTGGTCAACAGGGCATGTGCCCCCCCTGTCATTGACTGCTTAAACTAATTAATCTAGTTTCCAACTAAACATGTGATTAGGCTAATTAATCCTAATTAATTAATTAAATTAATTATTGTTATTACTAAACATTTTTTAACTCTTTTTTTAACCAGGGGCGTGGGCCCCTGTGGTCATAGTCACAGGGCCAGCCAACGGGGCGGGTTAGCGGGTGCTGGACACGGGCGCCCGTATGAGCGAATCCGGGACGCAGGCAGAGGTAGCGCCGGCCGGCGGCGATTGAAGGCGGGAGCGGCGGGGCATAGGCCGCGGGAGGTGCGCGATGGCGCAGGCGGCAAGGGGAGGCGTGCAGCGAGGGAGAGCGACGGATGAGGCAGGACGGCAGTGGGGCGCGGCCGGAGCGCGGTGGAGCGCAGCGACAACAACAGATCAGCACAAGGAGGAGGAGTG
>NC_041391.1:676171206-676189904 GCF_002162155.2 Triticum dicoccoides
CGGGCGAAGTCGGACCCAAGGCTTGGGGGCACGGGGAGAGGAGCGTGAGGGCTGGCAATGCACCGGGCACGCCTACGTGCCCGGTTGAGCCGGACATCAACGACAGCGACGGTGGTGAGCACGGCGGGGAGGCGAGCTACGGATGCAACGACTAGCTAGGCTATGGGCGCAGATTTGAGCTAGAAAGCGAGGGAAAGGAAATAGGAGCTCACATCGAGCATGTAGGTGAGCAAAGCGGGCTCGGGGGAGGCCTGGAGCAGACAGGGCGACGACGGCGGTCTTCGGTGGTCGATGGTGGAAGAAGGGCCCGATGTAGACGATGCAGGGGCGCCGGACTTGATCCGTAGCTCGGAGTCGACGAAAGCTGACCAGCGAGAGCTCCTGGACCACCAGGCGTCGCTCGGGGTGGCGCCGAAGCGCGGCAAGGGGAAAGCAACGGTGGCGATCGCACTCGGCCGTGCTGGATCTGGAGAGCAAGGGGGAGAGCGAGGCCAGGGGGAGGAGGAGATGGGAGTGGGGCGAGGGTAGTGGGAGAGGAGGCGTCCCCGAGGCGCCAGGGTGGCGCCCTTATCCCTCCCCGACACTGTAGCGACCAGGGACGGCGAGAAGGTTCGGCAGGAGCGTGCGGTCGGGTGCGCTCGGTCGGGTGAACAGAAGAGGAAGACCACCAGGGTTTTTTGGGAGGTTGGGCTGGATTGCTTTGCTTGATGGGCCAGGGGGTCCAGTAGTTTAGGTCCTCCTCTTTCCTTTTTTTATTGCTTTGCACTTTCTTTTTGTACCAAATGAGTTTTGTTATGAACAAAACTTGGCACATAAATCTAACACAATATATTGAGATGGAACAAAAAGTAAGGGGTCAAAAGGAGTTGTCTAACCATTTTTAGAAATTGAAAAGGCCAATTTTTAAATGCTGCTGGACCACTAAATAATTTCCAGGGGCACTTTGGGAATTCAAGAGAGGTTTGTTCTAACATGACAAATATCCAGGGATTATTTGCCACACTTTGAACATTTTAGTTTCCATGTTTGGCAATTTTGAATTTTGACTTTGATTTGAATTTGAATTTTGAACCGGTTTCGAACCAACGCGAGTTTAACAACAATAATCATGATGACGTGGCATCATTAGCAAGGGATTATTGTAGCTTAAGTATCCGGGCATCACACGCCCCCTGGGCAACCAGGGTCTATGCCAACCTGACGTCTGGCTCATCCGGTGTGCCCTGAGAACGAGATACATGCGACTCCTATCGGGATTTGTCGGCACATTGGGCGGCTTTGCTGGTCTTGTTTTACCATTGTCGAAATGTCTTGTAAACTGGGATTCCGAGACTGGTCGGGTCTTCCCGGGAGAAGGTATATCCTTCATTGATCGTGAGAGCTTGTGATGGGCTAAGTTGGGACACCCCTGCAGGGTATAAACTTTCGAGAGCCGTGCCTGCGGTTATGTGGCAGATGGGAATTTGTTAACGTCCGGTTGTAGATAACTTGACACTTGACTCAACTAAAACACATCATCCGTGTGTGTAGCCGTGATGGTCTCTTTTCGGCGGAGTCCGGGAAGTGAACACGGTTTTGGGTTATGTTTGACGTAAGTAGGAGTTCAGGATCACTTCTTGATCATTGCTAGTTTCACGACCGTTCCTCTTGCTCTCTTCTCGCTCTTATTTGTGTATGTTAGCCACCATATCATGCTTTGTCGCTGCTGCAACCTCACCACTTTACCCCTTCCTTTCCCATTAAGCTTTGCTACTCTTGATACCCATGGTAATGGGATTGCTTTAGTCCTCGTGGCTCACAGATTACTACAACAACAGTTGCAGGTACAGGCTATGCGATGATCATGACACGAGAGCGATGTTTGCTTGTTTTGGAGTTCTTCTTCTACTTCTTCTTCGATCAGGGGATAGGTTCCAGGTCGGCAGCCTGGCCTAGCAGGGTGGATGTCATTTGAGTTTCTGTTTATGTTTCATCCGTAGTCGGATGTTGATCTCTTGTAAGATGTTGATGTATTCTTGGGCCGTTTGTGCCTTATGTATGTATCCCCAACTATTATGTAATGGTTTGATGTAATGATATCCACCTTGCAAAAGCGTCTTCAAGATGCGTTTCTATCCTTGGTGGGACCTTCGAGTTCCTTTAGGATAGGGTCGCATCTTGGGCGTGACAATGGTCCACTCCAACAAGCCTCCGGTTCATCTGGACCACTGAACCGGTACGGTCTACACCAAAAAGCCTTCGGTTCACCTTGACAACTGAACCGGTTAGGTCTACACCGACAAGCGGTGGTTAGTGGGTTTTCAATCGTGGTACTCGGGTTGCGCTACTTGGTGTTTGGAAGCAAAATAGTTTGAAAAGTATAATACTATAGGTTTTGTGCATAGGCACTATATATCGTAATTTGGACCAGGATCTTCTACTACCAGGCTGCTAAGTCCTCTTTATCTGGATGCCTTGCAATTTGCACCATGCCACGGCGACTCCTCATTTTGCATCGCAATCCCTAGTACATAGGCTGCCATTTTGTGGGAAATCCATGGCCATAGTATTTCTGGTAGGGATGACAATGCAAGAAGGAGGACGCACCATTTTCCTAATACAATTAGGGCTCACAACTTATGCACGCACACAAAGACAATATATAGACAATATATATATATAAGACACATAAGCAAACAATATTGTAGCAAACAATTGTATATTGATGCAAAAACCACAGACTAATTAAAACTTCATACATAGAAGACAAAATGTCATCTAATTACACTAGTAGAAAACAGGGCTTTGGTTCGGCCAGAAAAGAGCATTAATCCCGGTTGCATTACGAACTGGGACTAATGTGAGCATTAGTCCCGGTTCGAGCGGATAGGGCACCGTACAGGCATTAGTCCCGGTTCAAATGGGACCTTTAGTCCCGGTTGGTGCCACGAACCGGGACTAAAGGGTGCGATGCCCATTAGTACCGGGTCGTGGCACCAACCGGTACTAAAGGTTACACCTTTAGTCCTGGTTCGAGCCACCAACCGGTACTAATTGGGTTTGAGGCATTAGTACCGGTTTGTGGCATGAACCGGTACTAAAGGCCCCATTTTCAAACTTAACCCCCCTGGTGGATCGCCTTTTCAATTTTGTAGAAAGCAAAAGAAAATGATAAAAACTTCAAAAATTAAAATCCTTTCAGATGTAGTTATGTTAGTACATGTACTAGTTAGGAAAATTTAAAAACATAAATTTGGACATGTTTTGCAAAAAGTGCAGGGAAAATATAAAATGGTTATAACTTTTGCATACGATGTCAGAAAAAATGTATAATATATCAAAATGTTCAGCATGAAAATCCCCATCCGTTTTTGACAGCCTATGGCCTGTTTGCAAATTTTTACTCAAATTCTAAAAGGAAAAAAGTTATGCTCAAATTTCAAATTTTTTGAATTTTGGTTAAATCAGGTCAAACTTTGGTCAAACTACTTATTCAAGAAGTATTAGTGTTACTAAATAATTTTTTAATAATAGTAGTGTTACTAAATAATTATTACAGTTTTTTAGAATTTTGGTCAAATCTGGTCAAACTGTGATCAAACTATGGTCAAACTACTTATTCAAGAAATATTAGTCTTACTTCATAATTATTCAAGAATATTAGTGTTACTAAATAATTATTTCAATTTTTTGAATTTTGGTCAAATCTGGTCAAACTGTGGTCAAACTATGGTCAAACTACTTATTAAAGAAATATTAGTGTTGCTAAATAATTATTGTTTTTTAGAATAATGGTTTCAAACTCAAACAGTGAAACGTGTGACTTCATGCTCAAGCTAAACTCCTGAGGGTTAATAGGATTGACATCTTACTATTGTCAGGAAAACAACAAGTGCAGACTTGGAAATGAGGGGGAATAGAACCCAAAAGTTAAGTGTGCTCAATGGAGTAGTGAGAGAATGGGTGATCGGTCGGGAAGTTAGATGATTTGAAATGATGATGGGTGGTTAGAGATTAGAGGTTAAATTGAGCAGTGATGAGGGATGATTAGAGATTAAATTGGAAAATAATTGAGAAATTTGAAAATTAATTTAAAAAACAATTTTTAAAAAAAATCAATTTTTTTCGTAAAAATACCTTTAGTCCCGGTTGGTGTTACCAACCGGGACTAAAGGTGGAGCTCCAGACAGTGGCCACGTGGATGGCCTTTAGAACCGGTTCGTGTAAGAACCGGGACTAAAGGGGGAGGCTTTAGTAACGATCCTTTAGTCCTGGTTCGAGAACCGGGAGTAAAGGCCCTTATGAACCGGGACAAATGACCCTTTTTCTACTAGTGTTATCTGATGCAAAAAATAGGCAATTCCCTAACGAGTAGCTTAATAAACAATTGTTTTTCTGCATTTATTCAGCATCAGTCCATCCCCAGTCATTAATGACCCTCAATGCCGCTTTAATTTCATCTAGAATGTTACCAAGTGCTTCATTGTCCTTGACTTCAGACAAATAGAATGTTCGTTGTCGTCGGTGCACAATATCAATTAACAAAAAGCAAATAATATGGTAGCAAAAGCAATGTTTAATTATGCCAAAACTCCACAAAGTATTTAAAACCTACATATATACTCCTTTCGTCCGAAAAAACTTGTTCCAAGCTTGTCCCTCAAATCGGTGTATCTTGCATCAAATAGTGCTAGATACATCCATTTGAGGGACAAGCTTTTTCGGACGAAGGGAGTAGAAGACAATATATTATCTAATTATCTATATGAAAAAAGGCAACGTATCAAGTGAAAACTTGATTTCAGTGAAAATCTGGAAACTTTCATCCCACCTCAATGGATCTGTAGCGAACGGCATCTGCTCAAAAGCGAAGCTCCACCAGAAACTTAAACACACATTAGCACAAAAACCCCTCGTTCCTAGTAATGTTGTCAGGTTTTTGAGCATTGGCTTATCACCTCCCCGTTCCCTATCCGCTATCCCGCAGCAAAATAGCTATGGCGGTGACGCCGTTGCGCCCCTATCCTGGTGGAGCTCCGCTTTTGAGCAGATGCCGTTCGCTACAGATCCAACGAGGTGGGATGAAAGTTTCCAGATTTTCACTGAACTCAAGTTTTCACTTGACACGTTGCCTAATACACAATTCTCGATTAGGTCCCAAACAAAGCTTACATAGCAATTATTTTCGACAATTATGCATGCATCGGTCCATCTTCAGTCGCCTATGACCTCAAGGCCGCTTTAATTTCCTTCATGATGTTATCGCGTGCTTCATTGTGTTTGACCATCAGTTGCTTCCTGAACTATATTGGAACCTAGAAATATGTGAAACCAAAGTCATTTAAAAAATGGCTTGAAAATGAATGGTACACCAGAACTCATTATATATGTACTTACGTTAGTGGTGAACATAATATGCCTGAGAGTACCATTCTAGTGGGCCATCTCCTATAGGACTATGAAATCAGTGTCTTTGTTGTGACAGAAATAACTCCATATATTAAAAATAATATCAATGTTTATCTAATATACATGATAATTTTATTAGATTACCGTCTGGCGGTAAAGAAATGTTGCCTATTTGCCAATCCATGAGTTGGGTATTCTAACCAGGAATCCTTGTTTGCAACACATTGTTTAATTCCTGCTTTAATAATGTGATTTTCTTTCTCATTTCTTTGTCATGAAAGTCCTCTTCATCTCAATATCTGTCGATGGTTGGATCAATCACGATAATTCTCTTTGTGCATGTTGACTACAAGTAGCCCGTAGGAGGAATCCACGACAGCCAATCTTAGTAGATAGTGCAATAGCTAGACACATGTTAATTGCTAATATAATAAGAAAACTAAATTTTAAGAGTGAGAATCACTTGCAATTGTAGAGTTAAACATGTTATATTTAGAAAACATGTTTAACTTTACAATTATAAGTGATTCTCATTCTTAAAATTTAGTTAGCTTGTTATATTAGCAATTAACATGTGCCTACCTATTGTGGTATCTAGTACCATTGGGTCACGTGGATTCCTCCTACGGGCTATTTGTAGTCAACATGCGTGAGGAAACTCTCATGATTGATCCATGCATCAATCTATGTCGAGTTGAAGAGGACTTTCATAACAAATAAATAAGGAAGCAAATTACATTGTTGAATCAGGAATTCAACAACACGTTACAAACGAGGACCCCTGGATTAAATACCCAACTCATGGATTTGCTAGAAGATAATATTTCTTCTAACGCTCTGCGGTAATCTACTAAACAGATCACATACATTAAATGCACACCAACATAGTTTTTACTATATGATGTTATTTTTGTCACAACAAAGACTTTGGTTTCATAGTCTTACAGGAGATTACCCACTGGAATGGTACTCTTAGGAATAACAAGTTCACCGCCGATGTAAGTAAATATATGATGTGTTTTGGTGTGCCGTTTACTTTCCATCTGTTTATTTAATAATTGTGTTTTTGCATCTTTTCTAGATGTTGACGATCAAACATAATGAGGCATGTGATCCCATCCTGGAGCCCGGAGGAAATTAGAGCGGCCTTGGGGGTCATCAACGACTGAAGATTGACTGATGCATGCATAAATGTCGGGAAATAATCGCTATTTAAGTTTTTCTTCTAGGGCTAATCAAGGATTATCTATTTTTGATATTGATAAATGGATAATATATTGTCTTATGTCTTATATATATGTAGGTTTAAATACTATGTGTTGTTTTGGCATAATTAACCATTGCTTTTGCTACACTATTGTTTGCTTATTTATTTACTTTGTTGCACCGTCGTCAATAAACATTGTATTTGTCGCCATGAATGAGTAGTGAGCCCGAGTTGTATTAGAAAACTGGCACGCCATCCTTCCAGCACTGTCGTCCCTACCAGGAATATTATGGCCATGGATTTCTCTGAAAAGGGCAGCCTAGTACTAGGGGCCGCGATGGAAAATGATAGGAGTTGCCACGGTATAGCTCAATGCAACATACAAATTGCAAGGCATTCAAATAGAGGGGTTGCATTAGTCTGGTATTAGAATAGAAGGGAATATGCACCTACTCCTTCCGTCCTTCAAAGAGTGCACTTCCAACTTTGGGACGGACGGAGTACATCCAAGGAGCTAATCTGCATGTATAACGACTAGCCATGCTATGCATGTCAAGTGCAGACCGAACAACCATACCCTGCTTCATGTGACTGCTCGGGTTCCACTTCCTTTTCCGAAACCTGGCCCAAAAGCATGAAAAAAGCCCTAAAAGGCTATATATATTCTTATGTAAAATATAGGTATAATACATCAAGGTAATCCTGAATATAATTAGTTTCAAAAAAATCCTGAATATAATAAATTTAATTAAAAAATGTCACGGCTCATGTGCTTCATGGAGGGTCGGGCTCGGGCTTGGGATTTTTTCTTCGGGCTTTGCCAAGCCCGGCCCGAACCCGACCCGGCCGTGGAATGATCAGGTTTAGTCGGGCCACATACGCAAAGTGCTGGGAATCCACACTGGCGGCCATTCGCCCGTTGATCGGCCGACACGTGTGAGACAAAAGCGCATGGCTCTCTCGCTGACCGGGCAAAAGAAAAGGGCAATCAACGGACGGCGCGCGGGGGAGAAAGAGAAAAGAACCAACAAGGATGATGCGCTGGCCAGGCCGCCTTTCTTTCGCTCGAGCTGCCGCGCGCGCGCGAGCCAGCCACCTGCCGGCACGTCCCTTTTCGAGCCCCGAACTCCGAACCACCCTCGGGTCGGGGGTCAGCAGACAACGACGGCGCCATGGATGATGGAACCGAAAGCTCCAGACTGCACCACGTGGGACGTCGACGTACTCGTCCCGCCCAGGCTCCCAGCTGTGCGCGCGGCGGAACGTTCGAACGCGCAGCGGCCGTGGCCGGAGCGCGTAGATCGCTTGCTGCTGCGCGGGATAAACTAAACTGCACACACGATCGACCAACCAGCACACGTCAAGGACACACGGTAAACACAGATTTTCTCCGTCGCTCGACGCCGGGAAAGCAAAGCGATTAGACAACGCCACGACAGGATCGACAGGACATGCTTTGCTTCGCCCGGAAGCTAGCCCTAAAGCCACCGTATCACCTCCTCCTGATACGTGACAGCGATGTATACACATAAATTAGTACTCCCTCCGTTCACTTTTATAAGTCGTTTCAGACAACTCAAAATAGGCTGTTTTGCACATTGTCTGAAATGTCTTCAAGGTCTTATAAAAGTGAACAGAGGGAGTAGTAAAAATATTCAAGAAAATCGTCGGCGGGAAAGAGAAAGCGAATAATACCCATCGCTCGTGGTGCCCAGCATTACGTTCTTGAGAAATAACATTTCATTTCATGCATGGCGAGCTGGCGGCAGGTCGCTCTGTCGCGGGCCCCGACGCCAAGCGACGCGGCTAGTCGTTGGGACGGGGTGGCGAGCCCCTGGAATGATCCTGGTCGGGCGCGTCATGGTTTTACTGGTTGCGCCGTGAGACAGGCAGTGGTGGGGGCGTCGCGGTCAAATCCCCATCGGTTTAACTTTTTGCTAAAGCGAATCCTTTGCTCCTGTAGTAGGTTCTTCCCATACTGCCCATGGAGGATTGGGGGCAGCCGCTCAAACAGGTGTTTGAGATTTGGAGTTCTTTGCATATATGTGTGGCTTCTCCCCATACTGCCCCGCTCTTGGAGGTTTGAACCAATGCACGTGTCATCTGTACACAGGAATGAGTTCATCTGGTCTTGCAAAATGGAAATATTTTTTCAAACACGCAACCAATCCGGTATTAAAAACCCTTGAAAATTATGGAAAATGTTACATCAGAAATGCCTGGTGATAACAGTATTCATCCCTGCAAATGTCCGATGGCGCACCACGGCATGCTGCTCTATCGCGAAGCCATCCCGTCATTGTTGATTGCGGACGGAAGTCATCAAGGACACAAGCCTATTGGGCCAGCGCCCTAAAGAAGTCTGTCACCGCTAGAAGACTGTTGATTCAAGAGCCAAACCTCCATTATTCCTCACGGGCCTCATGCCAACGTCGAAAGCCGTACCTACATGACCATGACGAGGACCGGAGACCAAACTACAAAGGGATGTTGCCGCCGCCGTCGCATGAACAAACCCTAGAGACCATAGCCAATAGAAAAATAAAAATAGGCACCAAGTCATTGACGGCATTACAGGCAATTTTGTCAAAATGGATATATTCAAGGGGACTTACACATCCTATGTACTCCCATGCCAACACCGTAAGCCGTACCTACATGACGAAGACGAGGCCTGAAGACCAAACCACAAAGGAAAGTCATCGTCGTCGGGGCGTGGACAAATCTTACAGACCATAGCCAACAAGAAAAGTCATCGGGTCATCGACACCGCTGTAGGCAACACAGTCGAAATGGAGAGATTTAAGGGGACCTTGCACGTCCTGTCGGTGCCGTCACCATCACCAAATGACATGCCACCGAAGAAGACTTCGTCTCACACCTGCAGTGTCAACGAGGACAGGGAGGGGGGGGGGTGACGTTCGGATTTTAGGCATGGGAATCCGAATATTTTTTATGTCAATTTAAGTTGACGCGAGATGACATGAAAAAGATCGGTTGTCATGATTAAAATCCAAACGTTCGGGATTTATCATTTCTGAAATAGAAAAATCATAGAGCGTCCGTGCATCTTCACGGGTGCACTGCCATGATAACCGAGGGGGCACGACGGTAACTTCCCCATCCCAACAGTCACCGAACAGTTCCCCGTGGGCAGTTTGGGAAGAACACAAGACGCGCCACAGTGACACACCACCACCACATATGCGGCGGCCCTCCCTCCGTCCCACCCCAGGAGTGAGGAAGAGGAAGCGGAGGAGAGTCCGTCCCTCTCTCTCTGCCTGTCTGCCGCAAAAGCCAAATCCCCTCCCATTTCCACGAGAAATCCATCGGAATCGCACCCGAAACCGCGAAGACGAGCAGCGAGGCCGACGCCGAACAAATCTCCCCCCTGTCTGTCTGCCCCCTTCGCAAAGCCCGTCCCTTTCCTCTCTTGTTCCGCCTGAAGCCTCCTCCCCCCTTGTTCCTGTCCCCTTCCCGCGCGCCGGATCGATCTTGCTTGGCGGCTCGGCCATGGCATTGCCCGCGCGCCTCGTGCGCGTCGCGCTGCTCCTCCTCGTCGCGCTCTCCTTCTGCGCCGCCGGCACGCACCGCGAGCCCCACCGGGCGCTCCACTCCGGCCAAGGTTGGTTCTCCCCGTCGTTTCTTGTTCTTTGTGTTCTTGTTTCCGTTGCCTGATTTGCCGCGGGGATTGCTGGCTGTGTCGGTGATTCATGCGCGGACAGCGGTTGCTTTTGTCATGCGTGTTCGTTAGAAATATCTGTGCATTTTTTCTTCTTCTGGATATTAAATCAACGAAGTCGGATTGTTGATGCGGAAATACAAAATACTCCCCCCAATTTTTTACCGCTCTGTGGTCCTCATGTCTCCGCGCATCTGTTTCTTGTCCTCTCCTCTTCTTTTTCTCCCTCAATTTTTATCTGAAAAAAAAAACCACGTGTTGTGCTACCGCGCTTGTATTTCTGGTGGATTCAGACTGTTGCTCTCGATGAATCTGTGTCTCTCTGTAAAGAACAGAAAAAATATCTGAATTTTGCTAATGTGTCAGTTTAAGTCACGCCCCTGCCTATTTTCAGCATGAAGATTTTTCAGGATGGTGTTGGCATCTTGGCCGCCTCACGAATTTCGGTCTCTTCTGCGTTCTTGTGACGGCACACCAATTATTTCATCCTCTTCTTGGCGACACACTTTTTCCTGGTTCCTGTAGCTGGGTGTCAACAATGCCGCTCTCAAATTCTTTCCGTACCCCAAATGGATTTCTCATTTCTGGTCCAGTCTTCCGTCCCTTTCGATGCGTGACTCATCCCCGTCTCCCCTCTCACTTTATCCACAAGTGGTTTTCAGTAGGTTGCCCTTTAGGCATCCGAGTGATGTTCCATTATATGAGGTTTAATTCCTAATCATCTGGTAGTATAGTGTTCCATTATATGAGGTTTAATTCCCCACAAAATTTCTTGATTCTTGTAGCTTTGATTTTTGATTTTTGAGCGTCATGTTTGTTTGGTAATTTTGAAAATCTATACCCACAATCTTTTTGTTCAAGTTATAAATTAACATGTGCGTGTTAACAAGGTGTATATGATCATACCAGCATGGAGTATGCCTATGTGCTGGGATAATAATATTATCATGTGATTTACCTATGTTTCACTGGCTGTAACAAGAAACTCTTACTGAAAAAAAGCAGATACACATGGCCTGGTGGTGAGAAGATCAGTTGCTGAAGCTCCTGCTGACATAAATGTCACTACCAATAGCTCCTTCGTGTTGGCGGAACACCGGACTTTTCGGAAGGACCCTCTGAATGCGTTCAACAGATATGCAGGCGGTTGGAATATCAGCGAAGTTCACTACTGGGCTGTAAGTCTGTTTGAAAACTAAGCGTGCATCTATGTTATTATAAATGTTAAAACTACGTGTAACATGTTATTGTCCCTGATTCTTTTGTTTCAGTCCGTTGGATACACAGCGTATCCGTTGTTCGTCGTTGCCTTGCTGTGGTTTGTGCTATTCTTCCTCCTCATGCTTGGGATTTGCTGCCACCATTGCTGCTGTGGGCACCAAGGTTATAGCTACTCGAGGATAGCATATGCCCTTTCACTGATACTTCTGATATTATTCACCTGCGCCGCAATGTAAGTGCTCACATCTGTGAAGCTGGATCGTTGTCTTACGTTTGCATATTTTGAGTTGTGTTCGCTAAACTAGTTCCACTATATCAATGCTACCAGTGCTGGAAGTGTTGTGTTGTATGTTGGCCAGGGCAAATTCCATGCAAGCACAACGACCACCTTGGATTTTGTCGTCGACCAGGCGGATTTTACTGTTGAAAACCTTAGGAACCTCTCGGATAGTCTGTCCGCTGCAAAAAAGGTTGACATAGGACAGTTCTTACTTCCTCCAAATGTGATGGGTGAGATCAATGAGATTCAGGCAAAATTGAACACATCAGCTACCGATCTTTCTACTAGAACATCTGAAAATTCTGTGAAGATCCAAAAATTGCTGAATCAAGTGTAAGCATCATTTTTCCTTGTCATCGCAATTTCCTCTTAATTAATGATGCAATATGACAGTGGCTGGTCATCATGCACATGATTGACAAATTTCATTTCAGGCGGCTAGCTTTGATTATCATTGCAGCAGTAATGCTTCTTCTGGCATTTATTGGCTTCCGTAAGTGCTTATGATTTGTTACATTGGTTAAAAAATGAATGTAATTGTATGCATTTCTGAACAAAACTAAGTCCATTTTATGCTAACATGCTGATGGTTTGATCTTACCAGTGTTATCCATCCTCGGGCTGGAATTCCTTGTCAACATGTAAGTTCAGACCTTTGTTTATGCTAACATGCTTGAATTCCCCTTTCTTTGTGATAAACCATGCATATTGCTCATTTATTCAATTTTTATGCAGTTTGGTTGCTGTTGGATGGATACTAGTCACCGGGACCTTTATCCTGTGCGGTGTATTCCTTCTTCTGCACAAGTATGTACTCCACCCTTTTGCAATTGTCTCACTCAGTAGAAGTTTTCTGTAGTATTAATATGTGCACATAGAACTGTTGTTTGAGGTGTTTCTATAAATTTTTACGTAATCTACAGCCAGGTTCAACTAATCTCCGTAGTCAAATGGTATATAACCGGCTTATATATAGTTATATTGTGAAGTTAAAGAGTCTTTTAAAGATTAGTGTCAATTATTTTGTTTTGGGGCCAGGCCCATTTCACCCTAGATCATGGTTGGGGCATGTTGACAGCACATGATGTAGCGCCTGCATGAAGTCATCAACAGTCTATATGTATCTTGCAACTATATGTAGATTGCATTCATGCCTTGGAGCCTCGCTGCATTGAAAATGTCAATACATTGTCATCCTGGATTCGGGTCATTGCTATGTCATTGGAGCACTCTAGGCATTTTTCCTTGTTATTGCTCGTTAATTGGACTCTGAACCCCCAACTACCAAATACTTTCTTTGTTCTTACTCCACTCACTTTGGTACCGTGTTCTCTTGTTTCCTTCAAATCCATGCTGTCACCACTCACCATTGATAAGTACAGACCGTAAACCTGTTGTCTATCATCATCATTATTCCTCTCTTTTAGAAACCGGGATCTACCAAGTCTGAAAACAAAATCCATTTATTGATAGTAGCTATAGTTGGTTGCTATGGTATACTGTACTTCACGTTGAAGCTACGTGTTAATTACAATGCTTTTTTCTTTGCTACTTGGATTAGTGACTCTGGCCCCTGGTGACATCTCTGGCATGGGAATATATATTCTGTGAACATCTTTATAGCTTTGTTTCAAGTTGTTCCTTTCAGTTGCAAAACCTGTACAGAATCATGTTTGGACATGTACCTCGGTAAAAACTGTGAAAAAATGGGGCTTTTGGTGTAGCTTTGACATATTTGGTAGAAGATTTTGTGTTTGCTGTACAGCTTAGTGGGTACTATTACATGCTATGTTTGTCTTGGTCCAGTAACTGGTGCTATAGTGCTTGCTTACTTTGTGATAACGACTCTTATGCTATGATGAACGAGTTCTCTTATTCTGTCTATTTGTCACCTTTTCTGCCATGACAGTGTTGTTGGTGACACCTGTGTTTCAATGGACGAGTGGGTTGCTCATCCAACAGAACACACTGCTCTGGATGACATTATCCCCTGTGTTGAACCGGCTACGGCGAACGAGACCCTGACACGAACCAAGGAAGTCACATCACAGCTAGTGAATCTGGTGAACCAGGTGCTCTCCAATGTGTCAAACCGAAACTTCCCTCCGGCGGCGACTCCCTTCTACTACAACCAGTCAGGGCCACTGATACCCACACTCTGCAACCCGTTTGGACCCAATCTGAGCAAGCGCACCTGCGCCCGCGGAGAGGTCACCTTGGACAATGCAACCCAGGTAATCGTATAGTTTGTGGCTGCCTGCCAGTTGCACTTTGAGATCACATCATTTTGGTGAAAACTCTGAACAACACTGGTAATGGTTTGTCTGCCCGTGCCGCTGAATGCAGGTCTTCAGGAGCTTCGAGTGCCAGACGAGGATTGTGTCAGGGACCGAGGTGTGCACGACGGTGGGGCGGCTGACCCCTCGGATCTTCGGGCAGATGGCGGCGGGCCTGAACGTGAGCCTGGGGCTGTACCAGTACGGGCCGTTCCTGGTGCAGCTGCAGGACTGCACCTTCGTGCGCGACACCTTCAGCAACATCAGCCAGAACTACTGCCCGGGGCTGGAGCGGTACAGCAGGTGGGTGTACATCGGGCTGGTGCTGGTGTCGGCGGCCGTGATGCTGTCCCTCATCTTCTGGGTGATCTACGCCAGGGAGCGGCGCCACCGGGCGTACAACAAGGCGCACCGGGGCGACAAGCCGGCGCCAATGGGCGGGAATGCCTGATCAGCGACGACCGTTTCGCGCGTTCGGTCGCCACGGATGGCGTCAGTGAGTGTAGAGAGTAGAGGACCGCCGCGTGGTTGACTTGATTGCTGCCTGTTGATTGATTCTTTCTTCGTTTTTGTGAATCTGATGCTTGCTAGTATATTTGTTTGTGTTCCTGCTCGGTTGATGTACAGTTTGTGATCTACTAGGAATGAAGGGTTGCGTATTTGTAGACTCTGCTCTGCTTCTCCTTCAGTTTGTGATGTGCAGTGTGATCACTCACTTTGGTGTCTGAGATTTAGATCAAACGAGGTAGCTAATGGCACACAAATGATCTCAGGGTGAGAGCTATTGAACCATGCGCCCGGCGTTCATTGCTTGTGCTATCAAAATTCCTGATAACTTAGGCCCCATGCTTGCCTGATCGAGCCGAGTTGCTCATCCAGTTCAGAGGTCGCCCCTGAGTTCTTGGTCCATGGCTCTCTGCAGCTTTGGTTTCTCCTCTACCAATTCTAGACTACTCCCTCCGTCCCATAATGTAAGACGTTTTTTGAGGGAGTACTTGGCAACTCCTGAGGCCGTCACTTTTGTTTTGCCGAAAAACATTCAGATCTACTTTAAAGGTTCATAAGAAGTACGAAGCACCACAAATATAACAATGCAAAGTCTAGTTCACAAGGAGAGTATACTAATATCTGCGCACACTAAGTCATACAACATTTAACGACCCTCCAAGGTTGTGATGCTAATTGCATTTGTGGAGTTCTCTATGTTATCTGTTGCTTCTCGACCTTCACAATTACTTAGAGCAAAATATGCAGGTTGCTTTGGAGTTGGAAGTAGTGTGTTTTCATTCTCCAGCATAAGCATAACTGATGACATTAGCGGCCTATCGTTGGGATGGTCTTGAACACACAAGAGCCCGACATGAACACACCGTAGAACTTCATTAAGTGAGCAATTCACAACAACAGAAGAGAGTTGAAAAAATAGGTTTAGGGTTTTGCGTGGATAGCTAACATCCAGCCTCACGTCTCAATATATAGATGATCAGAATACAATTACATACGTATATAAATACGTGTACACATACAATATGCTAGACCCTATTTTACATGCCCCCTCAATCTGAACTACATACAAGATTCAGATTGGTTCTAAAACGGTCTAGCATCTGTCGAGTAGCGGGTTTAGTAAATACATCCGCTAACTGATCATCAGTTGATATAAACCTGACTTCCAGTTTACCAACAGTTACTCGTTCCCTCACAAAATGGAAATCAATCTCAATGTGTTTGGTACGAGCATGAAACACTGGATTCGTCGTCAGGTAAGTTGCCGCTAAGTTATCACACCACAATATGGGTGTGCGCTGCCGTGTGACTCCAAGTTCTGTGAGAACTATGTCTATCCAAATGGCTTCAGCCGCGCCATTTGCCAATGCCTTATACTCTGCCTCGGTGCTAGACCTCGAGACCGTAGGTTGCTTCTTGGAACTCCAAGATATAAGATTGGGTCCAACAAATACAGCAAAGCCACTAGTAGAACGCCAGTCATCAACACAACCTACCCAGTCTGCATCGGTGAATATACTGACTCCAGTAAATCTGGACTTACGAATCCGTAGTCCCGTGTCTAGCGTACCTTTGATATACCTCAGAATACGCTTAACTGCTTCCCAATGAACCTCGGTAGGCTGAGACAGGAACTGGCACACTTTGTTCATGCCAAAGGAGATATCTGGACGAGTGAGTGTCAGATACTGCAGTGCTCCAACTACACCGCGGTACCTGAAAGAGTCATCGATATTCATCAATGCTCCACTGTGACGCGAGAGGCTCTCGGATGTAGCAAGTGGAGTGGAAGTGGACTTGCAGTTCTCCATGTTGACGCGATGAAGAAGATCAAGTGCATACTTCTTCTGTGTCAATGTCATGCCCCCTGAATGAAAGGACGCTTCCAATCCAAGAAAGTACTCCAGCCTGCCCAATCTTTGATGGGAAAACTCGCAGACAAGGACTGCACAAGGCGATCCACCACATTAGGTGTAGAACCGGCTATCACAATATCATCAACATACACCAGCATGTAGATCTGAATAGCACCATGTGAAAATATGAACAAGGACGCATCCGCCTTGGAAGGAACAAAGCCAAGCTGTGAGAGACGCTGACTCAACCGAGCATACCAGGCACGCGGCGACTGTTTGAGCCCGTAGATGGACCTCTGGAGTTTGCAGACATGAGAGGGATGATGAGCATCCTCAAAGCCAGGGGGCTGCTGCATGTAGACATCTTCGGCCAAAAATCCGTGAAGAAAAGCATTACTCACATCAATCTGTCGAAGACACCACCCGCGGGAGACGGTGAGAGAGAGGACCAGACGAACCGTGGTAGGCTTCACCACGGGGCTGAAAGTATCTCCATAGTCTATCCCTTGCTGTTGAGTAAAACCGCGAGCAATGAGGCGGGCTTTGTGCTTGTCAACAGAACCATCCGGATGATGTTTGGTCTTAAAGGTCCACTTGCAACCCACAATATTAACACCAGGAGGCCGAGGCACCAACACCCATGTGTTTGTGTGACGAAGGGCAGCAAATTCCTCAGACATGGCGGCATGCCAAGCCGGTTCACCAAGAGCATCACAATGAGAAGTGGGTGCGGCGAAGAATGCACGCCGACGAGGGTTGTACCGCACCGTACCATCCGTGTATGTCTTGGCCTTACGCGTATGATCGCGGTGCCGGGTGACCATAGTGTGCCCGGTAGCTGCATCGCCGGTAGAAGGTGGCGGCAACGAAGGAGACCCGACCGGTGGTGTCGCGGCTGAACGATCGCAGCAATAGGCGACACGGGCCGGGGTGACGCGTCGGACTGGGCCGAAGCAGGCGACGAGGGAGATCCAGGCGGAGACGGCAGTCCAAAGGACGCGGCTGGCGACTCGACGACAACTGAAATAGGCGAGGCGGGCTAGGCCGACCCAGGCGAGGCGGGGGACACAGCGGGCGACCCAGTCGTGCCCGCGGTCGCGCCAGCGGGCGAGGCCGATGAGGCTGCCTCGGAAGGCGTGGCATGCACGTTGGGGCCATGCACATCGATCGCGCCAGTGGGTACATGTGCGGCGACGGGTTCCTAGGAAGAAATTAGAGTAGCATCTGTAGAAAACAAGTCAGGTGACAAATAGGACAGGTCGTATTTCCGCACATGGACATCCGAAACCGGTTCATTAGATGGAAAAGTGAGAGCATGCTCAATGGAGGCAATGTCAACCGAGACACCCGGGCTGGAGTAAGGGAAAACTGACTCGTCAAAAACAACATCACGAGAGATGTAGATCCTACCCGAGGTGCGATCAAGACACTTATAGCCCTTATGTAGAGGGCTATAGCCAAGGAAGACACACATCTTTGAACGAAACTCCAGCTTGTGAGCATTATACTTACGGAGACTAGGCCAGCAAGCACACCCAAAAATCCTAAGAGAGGAATAATTGGGTTGAACATGAAACAGGCGGAACAGAGGCGTGTCTTTGTTGAGAACCGGAGTGGGCATACGGTTGATGAGATAACATGCCGTAAGAATGGCCTCATCCCAAAACCGGAGTGGAAGAGACGAGTGTGCCAGTAAGGCAAGGCCGGTCTCGACCAAATGACGGTGTTTGCGCTCGGCAATACCGTTCTGCTGAGATGTATGTGGACATGACACACGGTGAGAGATGCCCGTGCATTGAAAATAGCGATGGAGCTTGTGGTATTCACCACCCCAGTCGGACTGAACAGCCTTGATTTTGCAATCCAAGAGGCGTTCGACATGAGTCTGAAAGGTATAGAAGACTTGCTCAACATCAGACTTATTTTTAAGCAAATAAATCCAAGTGAAGCGCGTGTAATCATCAACAGAACTGACATAATACTTGTACCCCCTGAAGACGCAATAGCGGGACCCCAAACATCTGAATGTATTAATTCAAGAGGTACAGTAGTGACATGATAAGACATAGAATACGGTAGTTGATGACTCTTAGCATGCTGACATGCATCACACACTAATGGTGAATTATTTGAACGAGAACAAGGAAGGTCATGGCTCCGAACAATGGAGGTGACCACATTATTGGTAGGATGACCTAGACGTTGATGCCATTGCGACGACGAAACGCAAACACTGGATGAAGCATGGCGAGATGACAAGGACGACACACGAGCAAAAGGA
>NC_041391.1:676189972-676190335 GCF_002162155.2 Triticum dicoccoides
CCGCGCGACTGCTACCTTGAAGAAGGACGCGCCTGGTTGCTTTGTCCTTAACAAAGAAAAGACGACGGTGAAACTCAACAAACACGTCATTATCACAAATAAGACGGTAGAAAAAAAGGAGATGCTCTTTGATGTGTGGAACATGAAGGATGTTGCGCAATTTATGAGATGAACCGGGTAAACGGGAATGACCAATGTGTGAAATAGACAAACCCGCGCCATTGGCCACCTGAACCTGGTCCTTGCCACCATTGCGCTCATGAACCTGGAGGCGTTCCAGATCACTCGTCAGGTGATCCGTAGCCCCGGTGTCCAGTACCTAAGGATAGTCGACGGTGTTGGTGGAGGCCGAGTTGGCAGAGC
>NC_041391.1:676190396-676270690 GCF_002162155.2 Triticum dicoccoides
GACTGCTACCTTGAAGAAGGACGCGCCTGGTTGCTTTGTCCTTAACAAAGAAAAGACGACGGTGAAACTCAACAAACACGTCATTATCACAAACAAGACGGTAGACAGAAAGGAGATGCTCTTTGATGTGTGGAACATGAAGGATGTTGCGCAGTTTAAGAGATGAACCGGGTAAATGGGAATGACCAATGTATGAAATAGACAAACCTGCGCCATTGGCCACCTGAACTTGGTCCTTGCCACTATAGCGCTCATGAACCTGGATGCGTTCCAGATCACTCGTCAGGTGATCCGTAGCCCCGGTGTCCAGTACCCAAGGATAGTCGACGGTGTTGGTGGAGGCCGAGTTGGCGGAGCGAGTGTTGTGGTCCTGGTCATAGCGCTTGCGACACTCATCGGCCTCATGCCCCCAGTTTTTGCAAATTTGACACCGGGGGCGCCACCGATTATTGCGACGGCCACCACCTCAGGTGCTGCCGCCGTTACCCCCACCACTTTGCCGACCATGGCCAGCGTATGAGGGGTCGCGGTCGCGGCCACCGTTGGGGCCGCCGATGCTGCCTTGGCGGCCGTGCCCGGGCTGGCCGTTGCCGTCGGCCGAGCGACCCCCACCCTGGGAGGGGTAGGGATTCGAGTAGGGAGCACGCCCGCCCTGGCCGTAGGGGCCCGAGCGAGTCACGGCGTTGGCGGAGGGATTCCACCCCTCCGATGCACTCTGCTGAGCCTGCAACGCTTCAAACGACAAGACGAGCGAGTAGAAGCTGGAGTAGGGCATTGGTGCGTTATTCACACCTAGGGAGGCGGCGATGGAGTTGTAGGCGGAGCCGAGTCCGGTGAGGATGTGATCAATGAGCTCGTCATCACGAATCAGAGAGCCGGCGACAGCCATGGTGTCGGCGAGGGCCTTCATCTTGTGCATGTACTCAGCCACAGACATCTCCTCCTTCCGCAACGTCTGGAGTTGACACCGAATGTGACGGACGTAGGCACGACTCTGCGCGCCGTACATGGCACCGACGGCCGTCCATACCGCCTGCGCCGTCTCGCAGCTGATGAGCTGACAGGCGATGTCCTCCTCCATGGAGGTAAGAAGGAGGCCCTTGACCTTCTGATCCTGAGTCCACCAATGATGATACGCCGGATTAGCGGCGGTCGTCGCGGCGTCGCCAGTCCCGACGGCGATGGTCTTGTCGGGTGCCGCCGTGGTGCCGTCCAGGTAGCCATGGAGGTTGGCGCCGGCTAAGACGGTGCCGGCGATGCCTCCCCACAGCATGAAGTTGTGGCGGCCAAGGCGAACGGAGATCGCCTGAATGGCGAGGGCGGCGGGAACGGTGGCAGCCGCTGGCGAGGTGATGGTGCCGACGCTGTTGGAGAGTGAAAGGGCGGCGGACGACATCGCGGCGGCGCGGAGGAGGACAGCGCGCGGCGGCGGCGGCGCGGAAGGGCGGCGCGCGGCGGCGGCGGCGGATGAATCGGGCGACGCGTAGTGTTCGCGCGGCGGCCGTGTGGCTAGCTAGCAACCAGCTTGATGGATTCTGCCTATGTGCGTGGCTAGCTAGGCAAGCAGCGGCGGCTACGCGGAAGCTAGCTAGCAAGCAGCGATGGCGACGCGGAAGATGGGATCGGGCGGCGGCGCGAGGGATGTGCGGCAACGGTCCGACCTGGCTGATACTAAGTTGAAAAGATAAGTTTAGGGTTTTGCGTGGATGGCTAACATCCAGCCTCACGTCTCAATATATAGATGATCAAAATACAATTACATACGTATACAAATACGTGTACATGTACAATATGCTAGACCCTATTTTACAAAGAGTCCACTAGTTCAGTTGCTTCTCCAACTTCCCATAGTCTCCACGCCTTGACCAAGAAAATGAAATGACGATGAAGTTAAAAGTAGTAGTTTATGAGGTTGAGGCCCTTGCTCTGTGTGTGTGTGTAACTGTACATGTTCAACAACACTTACATAAGTTATAAGGCTGCAAAAATTTGTTTTGAGCTGAGGTGAGCTGATCTTCAGGCCACTAACAATCTCCAAGAGAAGAACACCAAAGCTATATGTGTCTGTTTTAACAGAAAATGCACCTCCCATCGCATATTCAGGTGACATGTAACCACTATTTAAGTCATTCAACATGTCAGAAAGGAATGTAAGAACTATATTGTATTAATCCATGGAAAGTACAATGTTAAGGATTTGTTAATTCACCAGTTACTTACTATGTCCCGACAACCCTAGTAGTGTTTGCATGATTCTGGTTTGCACCAAATACTCGTGCCATACCAAAATCTGAAATTTTGGGAGTCATTTCTGCGTCCAACAAGATGTTGCTTGCTTTGAGATCTCTGTGAATTATTGCTAATCTTGAATCTTGATGGAGATAAAGAAGACCTCTCGCTATTCCTTTAATTATTTTGAACCGCGTCGACCAATCAAGCATGTGTTTTCGTGCAACATCTTGATCAAATGTGAAACAAATCTAGTCATCATGAATATAACTAAGAATTAAGCAACATGCGACCAACAAAATAACACATACCAAAAAGAAAGGTGTCCAAACTTTTGTTAGGTAAGTATTCGTAGATCAATAACTTCTCATCTTCCTGAATGCAACACCCATGAAGTCTGACTAGGTTCTTGTGCTGTAGTTTAGCAATTAGGACTACTTCATTTTTGAATTCCATGATGCCTTGTCCAGAAGCCTGACTAAGCCTTTTCACAGCAACCTCATATCCACCTTCCAGTGTGCCCTACAAGATCGCATATATTCTTAGCAGAGTAACACTTGGAAGCTAACTTTTTCAACTCCTATAGTTACCTTTCACGCAATGAAGTGCACTTTAACCCCTTTTAATTCTAGCCCAGGAGATAATTTTCTACTCTAAAGGTGTTTCTCCTGTACCCTAAAATATCAAAACTAGCGCAAATGGCCAGCTCATTTTAAACCACACCAATTTTGGACAACATGTACATGTTTCACTAATTTGGCATCCATTTCGAAATGTATTAACTCTTGGGCGAGCAAATGACATGTTTCACTAAATGCCTAAGTTCTCAACTTCTCGTCGATGGTACATCATCCCGATCCCGCGGGGGGTGGGGGGTGGGGGTGGTTGGTGCACTAATTTGTACGGTTGGATAAGCAAAATGATTTGAGAGTCAAAGCCCTTTTCTAGAGTTAGACAATAGTTGAAGGATAAATTAGGTTAGTACCATTTGGTATCCAAAAGATGTTCTACTGTAAATACCACTTTATATTACCTTGTAAACTTTGCCAAAACCTCCCCGTCCAAGCAAGTTTGAATCAGCGAAGAAATTTGTTGCTGAAACGATGTTTTTGTAGCTAACAAATGGAAATTCTGTACTTTCGCCTTCGAGTTCATCGGATGTGCTAAAGTATTCTCGCATTAGTTTCTTCTGGTTTTCCTTCTTTCGCCATTCTCCTGCTGGTAAAGAGTAAAGACATCCATTTTTTTCCTGAACTCTTCCACTAGTGTTCATATGTCAAAAAAGAGAGGACATCTGTTACTCTACCTCTGAATTTGTATGTCCAGATGAGGGCAATGCATGTCAGCAACAGCAGTAATGCTATAATCGGGAGTAACACCTTTAGTAAACTGCTCTTGTCAACTGTAGAAATGCAACCAACCAAAAGCTCAGGATTCACTTGCATAAGCATAACATGTCCGATTTGTCAAGCTAATTAAGTATGCATACTATGATAACTTTAGTGCCTGAACTACCAGTGCTTTTGTTAAATCAAAGATTTGATCATCTAGAATAGTATTTGATATTGCGACACGCTTATTCCAAAACTCAATAACTAATTGGCTATTGTCAATGCCAGAGAAAGTAGTAACTCTCTCTATTGGATAGTTGCTAAAACATGGACTAAAAATAATTGTCGTCGCGCTTGAAAGTGAAGAGGGGAAGTTGTATGGCTTACCTTAGTAATTGGAAAACATATCTTTTGCATTTGTAAGATGATGTTAAAAGGAATGGTTCTTGAAAATATGACATTTTAGATATGGAACCTGTAATTTTTTTAGCTATTCATAAGGCAATGGGACAGTGCATACCAGGAGATTCAGCAAGGCGAAGGTACAGGTTCTCGCCAGAGTTAGTTGACTTTCCTGTGTCGATAAGCTCCCCTGTCCAAACCAAGCACCTTGTCGGGTCATCGCTAGCACCGCCACTGCTCAAATTGGCGTAAGCATACGCCGTACATGAGCAGTTGTTGCTGCACTCGGCGGCACACTCATCGAAGCTTCTGTTCTTTAAATGCAAGAACTTGTCAGGGACCTTCATCCCGGTCAAAGTTATGTACTGACTTTGCTTGCCACAATTCAGGTCCTCTGTTCGCCGACAACGGCTTGAAAAGTTAAGACTGTCAGGCTCAAACCCATCGAAGCATTTGCATGCCGGCACAGTACTAGTGAGGTCGCAATAGCTGAATGGGCCACATGAGGCATAGACGTCGCAAGCAGCTTTGGGCCTCTCAAACAGGACTGTCCATGATGATGAGTGGCTGTTCCAATTTAGAGACTTGAGCGTGCCTGTGTAGTCAAGCGTGAAGCGCGTGAACGGTAAACCATCAGAGACAGTGAACATATAATAGAATTCGTCGCCCAGCTTGATGTTTGTTTCATACACAATGGAGCTGGCGTTGCTGAGGTATGTGCCACCGGACACCGATGCGCCATTAACCAAATTGCTGCGAGAATATGGCATGGTCCCATGCCAAATTAGCCTCTGAAGGGTCGGCGAGCCAGGGTCGCCACCCCATGAGAAGTCCCCAGAGGACGGGTCGTCCGGACCCTTCCAAGCAATGAGCCGCTCGGCGGCATGTGCCTTGTAGCTCAATAAAAATTTCATCGTTGGAAATAGTGTGTCTGTCGGGTGATCAAAGCTCTGCCATACGTCCGTGGAGTTTGGCGATCGGAGGACAAAGTTCCCCGAGTTGAGTAGCAAGGCGTAAGCTTCGGCCCCTCCTGTGGTGATACTGCTTGTAGCCCTCCAAATAGCGGATTGGATTGTCTCGATTGGCAACCCACACAACGGTGCGTGGGCTAGGGATGCTGTGGTACCATATGCTAAGGTAAGAACTCTTGTTGGAGCTGGTTATGGAGAAGAAGCCGAGAGCGAAGTTCCCGCTCTCTGAGATGAGTGTGTCGCCGTGGGCGAGTGGCTTTGCCCGTGTGAGCTGATCGTCGGATTCGAAGAACGAACTCAAGAGTAGGAGGAAGAGGATGGGAATATAGTGCACATCCATTGTGCTGTCTCCTTGCACCTTTTGTGTCTAGGGAAGAAAATAGCACACAGATATAGCTGAGGTATGGTTGTTCGGAGCAGTTCCGCTGCAGCGAGTGGATAATGCAGCACGCATATGAGCTTGGGATTAGATAGACGAACACTCTCCGGAATTTTCTGTCCTTCCAACTGAAACTCAGCTCTCATTGCCTGTTAGGAGGGTGTCAAAGTCTGAAGTTAGTCAAACCAGTGATATGATAGATAAAGACAGGAGAGTGTCAAACATGATTGGAAGGGAAAAAAATGAATGGAGGGTGTCAAAAGTCTGAAAGCAATGAGACTAGTGATAGATAAAGATAGGAGGGTCTACCTAGACCATATGCAGTGGCGGAGCTTGAGAAAAATCTTAGGAGGGGTGAAGCTGCAAAAAAATAAATAAATGAGAAATCATACTAATACAACAAGTTAGATATTGCAAATATTTAGAAAATCGGATAATTATATTTACTTACCCACACTAGCTTACAAAACGAATGAGAAATCATACTAATGTTAATTATATGTATAACCTAGTCCATACAAAAGAAACTGTACCAAAATCACATTCATCTCTCTTTCTTTTGAAAAATACATCAATAGTTTCCCCCTTAACCATCACTGCCCCTTCTGCCGTTCTGCAAACAGCAAACATTTTAGAGCAGGAATCCATGACCCAATGTGAATTGCAGATGACCTAGTTAGATCTCCCACAACTAATTAAGAACTGTCCAAGAATATATACCAGCGGGGAGAGGGAGGGCAGACTGCTCTTGCCAATGGCTTGCTGCTCGCCGGCTCACTGCACACGGCAGCGGCGGCGGCGCCTGATGCCTGGGCGCGGCCGCGACGAGAGAGCCCTGACCGAGTGACCGGCCGCCGGTGGCTCGCCATCCCTCAACGCCGGCACGCCCAGTGGCCAGATGCCCCACTCGTACCTTCCCACGGGCCACGGCCAGTTGTTGCCGCTCGCCGGTCGTAAGTCCACGTATATGTTGCGAGCAATCAAGATCGTCAATTTGACTTGTCGTGGTGCGAGCGGATGAGTCAACAAAAAATGAATCGTTGACAAGCCAGGATCTGGGGAGCACAGAAGACAAAGTGTCAAGATTAAGAAGGGATTGTTAGAGTAATCTTGATGATCACGTTGTGTTTAGCATGCGCTTAGTGCTAAGAGTCAAAGTCCAGTTGGATTACTAGTGGGTTACGTACGTGGCTATTGCTATGTATTAGTCCTGCAAGTTGCCGTGAGTCAGCTCATGAGTCTGGTACGTGTAGGAGATTAGGAGTCCAAGTTATTGGTATTGTTTAGCGTGTCCATGTATGCTTTTGGAGTCCAATTGTGTTGGGTCGGTTGGTTCTCCATATTTATATGCACGGCACGGTCGGTTGATTGTATCGTGGAGAAAAATAAGAAAAGGAATAAAAAGAAGGGGCACGACACGTGCCCTTGGCAAAAGTTTTTCGTGTGCGTGTTCTTCGTCTACTTTGATGTGATCGATCATGTGGGCAGAATTCCAACAAGTGGTATCAGAGCTAGGTTGATTTGAAGGCGTGCTTGCCCCGGGGTCGCGACCCGACTAGCGCCTCGGGGCGGGCGATGTTGTTTCTGGGTGCTGCAGCGACGAGGAGGATCATGTGATCGTCGTTCGACGGAGCGACATGGAGGGAGACGACAGGTTGTCGTCGGCAAGGCGGCGGATGGAGATCGTTGACGGGAGCGGTGGTGCGGTGATGCGGTGCCGAAAAGTCGTCAAGATCGTCATCCGGGAGTTAGAGTTAAGGAGTCGAGCGGGTTAGCACGCGTCGGTCGGTCGGTCGTCGTCGTCGTCATGTCCAAGTGCTTGTCTCTGTGAGAAGGCGTTGAAGATAAAGTTTGCCAAGGTCGTCCATGTGTCTCGACGAGAGGATCAAGTTCAACTATATGGGGGCGGTAAACCAGTGAAGGTGAGTCTCTTCAATGAGGCCATGTCTCTACATGAGGCTGAAGTGGGCGGTTTAGTCCACAGGGTGGTGTGATCCACAAGGAGCCAGCATGTATTTCGCTAGGGTGGATGGTGCAGTCCACCGGGTGGTGTATTCTACGGGTTACTAGCGAGGCTGGGTAGTCCAAGACATATTTGAGGTGGTCCGTAAATTCGCCAAGTCGAAATTGGAGGGGAGATTGTTGCGAGCAATCAAGATCGTCAATTTGACTTGTCGTGGTGCGAGCGGATGAGTCAACAAAAGATGAATCGTTGACAAGCCAGGATCTGGGGAGCACAGAAGACAAAGTGTCAAGATTAGGAAGAGATTGTTAGAGTAATCTTGATGATCACGTTGTGTTTAGCATGCGCTTAGTGCTAAGAGTCAAAGTCCAGTTGGATTACTAGTGGGTTACGTACGTGGCTATTGCTATGTATTAGTCCTGCAAGTTGCCGTGAGTCAGCTTATGAGTCTGGTACGTGTAGGAGATTAGGAGTCCAAGTTATTGGTATTGTTTAGCGTGTCCATGTATGCTTTTGGAGTCCAAAAGCAAGTCCGTGTAAGATAGGCTTTGTGTTGGGTCGGTTGGTTCTGCATATTTATATGCACGGCACGGTCGGTTGATTGTATCGTGGAGAAAAATAAGAAAAGGAATAAAAAGAAGGGGCACGACACATGCCCTTGGCCAAAGTTTTTCGTGTGCGTGTTCTTCGTCTATTTTGATGTGATCGATCCTGTGGGCAGAATTCCAACAGTACACGCTGCCGTATTGTGTCGCTCGGTCGCTGCTTTTTTTCCTTTTCTTTTAGAGCGTCGCTCGGCCGCTGTTGTTTTTTCGACAATTCGCCGAAGCTTTATCAATTCGTCACAATGTTTACAGAATGGACGGAAGATTTCCCGGACGACCTAACCAAATATGATGGCCGCCTCCCAGGATAAGAGCGTGCTTCACTAAATTGCAAGCCTCAAAATTTGAGCTCTTATTTTCATAAACTATCTTGCACGAAATGAAAGAAGCAGAGTGGGTAATGATCTCCTGGATTACAACTCCATAACTCGTTCGATTTCGCTTTTGAATGTCCTCAACGACCACCTTGCAGTCTGATACAATATGTAATCTCTAAATATATAGATCATCTGATAGAGCCAATGCCTCCCTGACAGCAAACACCTCTAATGTTGTTGGGTCTGTGATGTGCCTAAACCATAAAATTGCGTGAACACTGATCTGATGAAACTCTCGTTCCAACTCGCTGTCGTTGCGTCGATGAGCTGCACGACTCTGACCGGAGAATGTGGAACCAGGGATGTGATAGGACGTTTGAAACTCTCCCATGGTATCCAATTATGTGTCCATATGCTCGTACTCTCGCCGTCGCCAATTCTGCGAATTATGCCTCGCGCCAGAATATCGCGCCCATCCAGTATCACTCGCCATATCGGAGAAGGATGAGACCCAAGCTCTGCCTCTAACAACTCACAAGTAGGAAAATATATGGATTTAAGCATCTGGGTACTCATTGAAGTTTCATCAGTCATAATCCGCCATGTTTGTCTCGCAAGAAGCGACAAAATGAAAATCGCCAAATCTCGGAAGCCCAAACCTCCAATGTGTTTTATTCTCGTCATTACATCCCATGCCACCCAACTTGGTTTCTTCTTCCCTTGCTTTGATCCCCACCATAACTGCCTTATGATTGAAGTGATATTGTCACAAAGACCCCGCGGTAGCCTAAAACAGGACATAGAAAAGACCGGGATGGCTTGAGCTACTGATTTAATCAACACTTCCTTTCCTGTTGCAGACAAGAGCTTCTCCATCCACCCCATTATCTTCTCCCAGATCGGTCTCTCAAGTACTTGAAGGTCCCATTCTTTGAGTGGCTAACGTCAGTCGGCATACCAAGATAATGATCACTAAGGGATTCATTATGGACCTGCAAAGAATTTTTTACCTCTTCTCTTACCGGCCCTGGACATCCTTTGCTGAAATTTTTTGAGGATAGCAACAGGTTGTCATCTGCAAATAAAATGTGGTTAATGGTGGGCGCCATGGGGGCCACCTTAATACCTGCTAAATCTGATGATTGAGAACTGGATTTCAGAAGGCACGAAAGGCCCTCTGTTGCAATCAAGAACAAGTAAGGGGAAATTGGGTCTCCCTGTCGGATTCCTCTTAACGGTTTAAACTCATGGAGTTTCTCTCCAGTGAACAACACCGAAAATGATACTGAGCATACCATACTCATGACAACATCAATCCATTGTCTTGTGAATCCCATCTTGGCCATAATAGCTCTCAAGTACGACCATTCCAGTCTGTCCTAGGCCTTCATCATGTCAAGCTTCAACGCACAAAAACTATTTGTTTTCGATTTTGTCCGCTTCATGAAATGCAAACACTCATAGGCACATATAATATTGTCTGTGACTAATCTTTCTAGAACAAAAGCAGACTGTTCTTCAGATATGATCTCCAGTCAAATATCCTTCAGCCTATTAGCAACCACCTTCGAAGCAATCTTATATAGAATGTTACATAAACTGATGGGTCTGAACTGAGATATAGTTGCTGGATTAGTTAGCTTGGGGATCAGAACTAGGATTGTGTCATTAATACATTTTGGGCTCTCCTATCCTCTGACAATCCTTAGAACTATTTCTGTAACCTCTTCCCCACAAATGTCCCAATGACGCCGGTAAAAATGGGCAGGAAAACCGTCCGGGCCTGGAGTCTTGGTGGGAAACATTTTAAATAGGGCCTTTTTTACTTCATCACTGGTATAAGGTGCACAAAGTGTGGCATTCATCTCCTCTGTCACCTTTCTAGGAACATGGTCGAGCACCCCATCCATATTGTGTACGCCCTCTGATGTATACAGATTTTTATAATAATCATTCACCAATTGCCGCAGCTCCGCCGGATCAGTTATCTCCACCCCTAGAGAATTTTGAAGGGCCTTTATCATATTCTTCTTTCTCCTCATACTGGCGCATAGATGGAAAAACTTTGTATTCTTGTCTCCCGCTGAGAGCCACACCACTCGTGCCCTTTGCCGCCACATGATCTCTTCCTTGTGATACAGCTCAATTAATTGTTCATTAATTTTTGGCTCGACATGAGATGGAGCCGTCCGGCTCGGATCATTACGTAGTTCTTCTAGCATCAGTTTGAGCTTCTTAATCTCCTTGCGGACACTACCAAAAGTTTCTTTACTCCACTTGCCTAGGCCCTTCGACTGAAGCTTGGTGCGCATCTCCTCAACCGTGGCACATGGAGCCCCGGGGTCCCATCCCGCCAGTATCATATCTTTCAGCCCGACATGAGTCTCCGACATCAGTTCATACTTAAATGTGTGTTTCTTGTGATCTTCCTGGCCGGTACCAAATTCAAGTAACAACGGCACATGATCCGAGGTAGCCGATGTTAAGTGTGTCAGCGAGGCCCCAGGGAATCTCTCCATCCATCCAGCCTACATTTTGTGAAGCTTCCACCCGCAACCTTTTTTTCAAAGGTCCAAAAACGGCCCTTGTAACCAATGTCTAGCAGCATGAAAATATCAATGGTGTCTCAAAACGCTTGGATCCGAGGTTGCTTCATTGTCCAACTCCCTCATGCTCGTTTGGACATAGCACTTCATTAAAATCTCCTATGCAAAGCCACGACAAACTGCTAACGTACTGATGTCTTTTAAAACCGTCCATGTCTGATGCCGCAAATGAGTTTGAGCCTCTCCGTACACACAAGTCATCTTCCACTTATCCTGTCCATGTTCTGAAGGAAATATGCCCTAGAGGCAATAATAAAGTTATTATTTATTTCCTTATTTCATGATAAATGTTTATTATTCATGCTAGAATTGTATTAACCGGAAACATAATACATGTGTGAATACATAGACAAACATAGTGTCACTAGTATGCCTCTACTTGACTAGCTCGTGAATCAAAGATGGTTAAGTTTCCTAGCCATGGACAAAAGAGTTGTCATTTGATTAACGGGATCACATCATTAGGAGAATGATGTGATTGACTTGACCCATTCCGTTAGCTTAGCACACGATCGTTTAGTATGTTGCTACTGCTTTCTTCATGACTTATACATGTTCCTATGACGATGAGATTATGCAACTCCCGTTTACTAGAGGAACACTTTGTGTGCTACCAAACGTCACAACGTAACTGGGTGATTATAAAGGTGCTCTACAGGTGTCTCCGAAGGTACATGTTGGGTTGGCATATTTTGAGATTAGTTTTTGTCACTCCGATTGTCGGAGAGGTATCTCTGGGCCCTCTCGGTAATACACATCACTTAAGCCTTGCAAGCATTGCAACTAATGAGTTAGTTGTGGGATGATGTATTACGGAACAAGTAAAGAGACTTGCCGGTAACGAGATTGAACTAGGTATTGGATACCGACGATCGAATCTCGGGCAAGTAACATACCGATGACAAAGGGAACTATGTACGTTGTTATGCGGTTTGACCGATAAAGATCTTCGTAGAATATGTAGGAGCCAATATGAACATCCAGGTTCCACTATTGGTTATTGATAGGAAACAGTTCTAGGTCATGTCTACATAGTTCTCGAACCCGTAGGGTCCGCACGCTTAAGGTTTCGATGACAGTTATATTATGAGTTTATGAGTTTTGATGTACCGAAGGAGTTCGGAGTCCCGGATGAGATCGGGGACATGACGAGGAGTCTCGAAATGGTCAAGACGTAAAGATCGATATATTGGAAGACTATATTCGGAGTTCGGAAAGGTTCCGAGTGATTCGGGTATTTTTCGGAGTACCGGAGAGTTACGGGAATTCGCCGGGGAGTATATGGGCCTTATTGGGCCATACGGGAATAGAGGAGAGAGGCCAAAAGGAAGGAGGCCTGCGCCCCCCCTCTGGTCCGAATTGGACAAGGGGCGCAGGCCCCCTTTCCTTCTCCCTCTCCCCCTCTTTCCCCTTCTCCTACTCCAACAAGGGAGGTGGAAGCCTACTAGGACTAGGGAGTCCTAGTAGGACTCCACACTTGGCGCGCCCCCTCCTAGGGCCGGCGTCCTCCCCCCTTGCTCCTTTATATACGGGGGCAGGGGGGCACCCCATGACACATAAGTTGATCTACGGATCGTTCCTTAGCCGTGTGCGGTGGCCCCCTCCACCATATTCCACCTCGGTTATATCGTCGCGGAGTTTAGGCGAAGCCCTGCGCCGGTAGAACATCATCATCATCACCACGCCGTTGTGCTGACGGAACTCATCCCCGACGCTTTGCTGGATTGGAGCCCGGGGAACGTCATCGAGCTGAACGTGTGCTGAACACGGAGGTGCCGTACGTTCGGTGCTTGGATCGGTCGAGTCTTGAAGACGTACGACTACATCAACCGCGTTGTGATAACGCTTCCGCTTCCAATAAAACTTGCAACAACAAAGTAGAGGACGTCTAACTTGTTTTTGCAGGGCATGTTGTGATGTGATATGGTCAAGACGTGATGCTATAATTATTGTATGAGATGATCATGTTTTGTAACCGAAGTTATCGGCAACTGGCAGGAGCCATATGGTTGTCGCTTTATTGTATGAAATGCAAACGCCCTGTAATTGCTTTACTTTATCACTAAGCGGTAGCGATAGTCGTAGAAGCAATAGATGGCGTAAACGACAACGATGCTACGATGGAGATCAAGGTGTCGCGCCGGTGACGATGGTGATCACGACGGTGCTTCGGAGATGGAGATCACAAGCACAAGATGATGATGGCCATATCATATCACTTATATTGATTGCATGTGATGTTTATCCTTTATGCATCTTATCTTGCTTTGATTGACGGTAGCATTTTAAGATGATCTCTCACTAAAATTATCAAGAAGTGTTCTCCCTGAATATGCACCGTTGCCAAAGTTCATCGTGCCCAGACACCACGTGATGATCGGGTGTGATAAGCTTTATGTCCATCTACAACGGGTGCAAGCCAGTTTTGCATACGCGGAATATTCAGGTTATACTTGACGAGCCTAGCATATGCAGATATGGCCTCGGAACACAGAGACTGAAAGGTCGAGCATGAATCATATAGTAGATATGATGAACATAGTGATGTTCACCATTGAAAACTACTCCATCTCACGTGATGATCGGTTATGGTTTAGTTGATTTGGATCACGTAATCACTTAGATGACTAGAGAGATATCTATCTAAGTAGGAGTTCTTAAGTAATATGATTAATTGAACTTAAATTTATCATGAACTTAGTCCTGGTAGTATTTTGCAAATTAAGTTGTAGATCAATAGCTTGCGTTGTTGCTTTCATATGTTTATTTTGATATGTTCCTAGAGAAAATTGTATTGAAAAATGTTAGTAGCAATGATGCGGATTGGATCCGTGATCTGAGGTTTATCCTCATTGCTGCGCAGAAGAATTATGTCCTTGATGCACCGCTAGGTGACAAACCTATTGCAGGAGCAGATGCAGACGTTATGAACATTTGGCTAGCTCAATATGATTACTACTTGATAGTTTAGTGCACCATGCTTAACGGCTTAGAATCGGGACTTCAAAGATGTTTTGAACGTCATGGACCATATGAGATGTTCCAGGAGTTGAAGTTAATATTTCAAGCAAATACCCGAGTTGAGAGATATGAAGTCTCCAACAAGTTCTATAGCTAAAAGATGGAGGAGAATCGCTCAACTAGTGAGCATGTGCTCAGATTGTCTGGGTACTTCAATTGCTTGAATCAAGTGGGAGTTAATCTTCCAGATAAGATAGTGATTGACAGAGTTCTCTAGTCACCATCACCAAGTTAGTAGAACTTTGTGATGAACTATAGTATGCAAGGGATGACGAAAACGATTCCCGAGCTCTTCGTGATGTTGAAATCGACGAAGGTAGAAATCAATAAAGAGCATCAAGTGTTGATGATTGACAAGAGCACTAGTTTCAAGAAAAAGGGAAAAGGGATAGAAAGGGAACTTCAAGTAGAATGACAAGCAAGTTGTCACTCCCGCGAAGAAGCTCACAGCTGGACCAAAGCCTGAAACTGAGTGCTTACACTGCAAAGGAAATGGTCACTGGAAGCGGAAAGCCCTGAATATTTGGTGGATAAGAAGGATGGCGAAGTGAACAAGGGTACAATACTCTCCTCTCTCGTTGCTATGCCATCACCATGATCTTGCATGTGTGTAGGAATTTTTTTGAAATTACTACGTTACCCAACATGTTCCTCAATTGAGACATCTAGGTGGTAAACTGAGTAACCAAGATTGAACTTTTATTGAGTTGTTCCAAAAGAGATCAATGCCTCCGCTCCTACCTTGACTATCAACTGCATAAGACTTATCAAAGACAATATAACTAGCTAAAGCTTCTACCCTAGCACCTTCAATTTGCATTTCAACTATACATAGTAGTGTAGGGGTAAATTTCCTCGCGAAACCGCGAAGTTCACGGACTGTCGCGGCTTTACCCGCATCACGACAGTTCCAGTAGAAGGCACTCATTGAGCCCGGCGACGCTCCTCACTGGAGCCCACCAAATTTTGATCATTCTTTACTTGAGTGCCACTCTTACCCAGGTTCATGCTAGCTTCGATAGTCACTTTAGCTCTCTTGGGGTCCTGCTTCGGGGGTGGGCTGGCTTGTACTTGATACGTTTCCGCCGTATCTACTTTTCCAAACACTTTTGCCCTTGTTTTGGACTCTAACTTGCATGATTTGAATGGAACTAACCCGGACTGACGTTGTTTTCAGCAGAACTGCCATGGTGTTATTTTTATGCAGAAATAAAAGTTCTCAGAATGACCTGAAAGTCCACGGAGCAAATTTTCAGAATTAATAAAAAATACTGGCGAAAGAAATAGCGTCACGGGCCCACACCCTGTCCACGAGGGTGGGGGGCGCGCCCCCTCCCGCTGGGCGCGCCCCTGCCTTGTGGGCCCCCTGGACATCCACCGACCACAACTCAAACTCCATATATTTGCTTTCCCGGAGAAAAAAATCAGAGAGAAAGTTTCATCGCGTTTTACGATACGGAGCCGCCGCCAAGCCGTAATCTCTCTTGGGAGGGCTGATCTAGAGTCCGTTCGGGGCTCCGGAGAGGGGGATTCATCGCCGTCATCATCATCAACCATCCTCCATCACCAATTTCATGATGCTCACCGCCGTGCGTGAGTAATTCCATCGCAGGCTTGCTGGACGGTGATGGGTTGGATGAGATTTACCATGTAATAAAGTTAGTTTTGTTAGGGTTTGATCCCTAGTATCCACTATGTTCTGAGATTGATGTTGCTATGACTTTGCTATGCTTAATGCTTGTCACTAGGGCCCGAGTACCATGATTTCAGATCTGAACCTATTATGTTTTCATGAATATATGTGAGTTCTTGATCCTATCTTGCAAGTCTATAGTCACCTATTATGTGTTATGATCCGACAACCCCGAAGTGACAATAATCGGGATACTTCTTGGTGATGATCGTAGTTTGAGGAGTTCATGTATTCACTAAATGCTAATGCTTTGGTCCGGTACTCTATTAAAAGGAGACTTAATATCCCTTAGTTTCCATTAGGACCCCGCTGCCACGGGAGGGTAGGACAAAAGATGTCATGCAAGTTCTTTTCCATAAGCACGTATGACTATATTCATAATACATGCCTACATTACATTGATGAACTGGAGCTAGTTCTATGTCACCCTATGTTATAACTATTACATGAGGAATCGCATCCGACATAATTATCCATCGTTGATCCAATGCCTACAAGCTTTTCACATATTGTGCTTTGCTTATTTACTTTACCGTTGCTACTGTTACAATTGCTACAAAACTGCTATCGTTACTTTTGGCACTGTTACCGTTACTTCCATACTACTTTGCTACTAAATACTTTGCTGCAGATACTAAGTTATCCAGGTGTGGTTGAATTGAAAACTCAACTGCTAATACTTGAGAATATTATTTGGCTCCCCTTGTGTCGAATCAATAAATTTGGGTTGAATACTCTACCCTCGAAAACTGTTGCGATCCCCTATACTTGTGGGTTATCAAGACTATTTTTTGGCGCCATTGCCGGGCAGCATAGCTCTATTCTTTGAGTCACTTGGGATTTATATCTGCTGGTCACTATGAAGAACATGAAAGACGAAAGAACTAAGATTTTTCCCTCAACTACGAGGGGAGGTAAGGAACTGCCATCTAGCTCTGCACTAGATTCTCCTTTTGTTTTGAGTAAGCTTGCGACACCTAAACCTGCTACTGCTATGAATTCTGATATGTCGCATGTTATTGATGATGCCACTTCTACTATGCATGATACTTATGATGAAACTACTTCTATGCTTGATACTACTGTGCCATTAGGTGAATTTCTTGATGAACAACTTGCTAGGGTTAGAGAGAATGAAATTATTGAAGATAGTGATGATGAAGGTTCTTCCCCTAAGTATGAATTGCTTGTTGTTCCAGAGGGTTATGTTATGGATGAAGAAACTGCTAGAGACTTTCTTGCTTGCAATGATAGATCTGATCTTAAGAAGTTACTAGTTACACTTAAACAGAAATCTTGAAATGCAAGAATGAAATATGACCCTGCTTTTGCTACTTCACCTATCTTTGTTACTGATAAGGATTATGAATTCTCTATCGATCCTGAGATAATTACTTTGGTTGAATCTGATCCTTTTTATGGCTATGAATCTGAAACTGTTGTGGCACATCTTACTAAATTGAATGATATAGCCACCCTGTTCACTAATGATGAGAAATCTCGCTACTATTATATCCTTAAGAGATTTCCATTCTCATTAAAGGGTGATGCTAAAACTTGGTTTAATTCTCTTGATGCTGGTTGTGTCTGTAGTCCCCATGATATGATTTATTACTTCTCTGCTAAATATTTCCCTGCTCATAAGAAGCAAGCTGCCTTGAGGGAAATATATAATTTTCTGCAAATTGAAGAAGAGAGTCTCCCACAAGCTTGGGGGAGGCTTCTCCGACTACTTAATGCTTTGCCTGATCATCCTCTTAAGAAAAATAAAATACTTGATATATTTTATAATGGACTAACTCATGCTTACAAGGACCACTTGGATAGTTGTGCTAGTTGTGTTTTCAGGGAAAGAACACTCGATCAAGGTGAATTGCTATTGAATAATATGTTGACTAATGAAAATAATTGGACCCTTCCTGAGCCAATTCCTGAGCCAATTGAGCCAACTCCTGAGCCTATTCCTAAACCAACTCCGAAGAAGAGGGGCATTCTATTTCTCAGTCCTGAAGATGTGCAAGAGGCAAAGAAATCTATGAAAGAGAAAGGTATTGAAGCTGAAGATGTTAAGAATTTACCTCCTGTTGAAGAAATACATGGTCTTAATACACCACCTATTGAAGAAACATATGGTCTTGATAACCCAACACAGGTAGTAAAGGTAAATTCTCTCTATAGATATGATAAAGTTGAAATCCCGTCTACTAAGTTTGCTAGCCAATGCTTGGATGAATTTGATGACTTTATGGCTAGACAAGAAAATTTCAATGCTTATGTTGGTAGAGAATTAAAGAATAATGCTTACATGATTGGATGCTTGAGTGATTATATGGCTAGAGTTAAAGGTGAACTTAAAATCATTAGTAAATATGCTTATATGGTTACCACTCAAGCATAACAAGTACTTAAAGCTCAAAGTGATTTGCTCGATGAATTAAATAATAAACATGATTTTGCTGTTAGAGTGGCTACTAGAACTGGTAAAATGACTCAGGAACCTTTGTATCCTGAAGGCCACCCTAAGAGAATTGAGCAAGATTCTCAGAGAAATAATTTAGATGCACCTAGTCCTTCTAAAAATAAGAAAAAGAAAAACAATAGAACTTTGCATGCTTCTAGTGAACCTGTTGTAGACACACCTGAGAATCCCAATGATATTTTTATTTCTGATGCTGAAACACAATCTGGTGATGAGCATGAACCTAGTGATAATGTTAGTGATAATGTTCATGCTGATGCTCAACCTAGCAATAATAATGATGTAGAGATTGAACCTGCTGTTAATCTTGATGACCCATAATCAAAGAATCAACGTTATGATAAGAGAGACTTTGTTGCTAGGAAGCACGGCAAAGAAAGAGAACCATGGGTTCAGAAACCCACGCCTTTTCCTCCTAAGCCATCCAAGAAAAAAGATGATGAGGATTTTGAGCGCTTTGCTGAAATGATTAGACCTATCTTCTTATGTATGCGCTTAATTGATATGCTTAAAGTGAATCCTTATGCTAAATACATGAAGGATATTATTACAAATAGAAGAAAGATACTGGAAGCTGAAATTTCCACCATGCTTGCTAATTATACTTTTAAGGGTGGAATACCTAAGAAACTTGGAGATCTAGGAGTACCAACTATACCATGCTCCATTAAAAGAACTATGTTAAAACTGCTCTATGTGATCTTGGAGCTGGTGTTAGTGTTATGCATCTCTCTTTATATCGTAGACTTGAATTGAATAAGTTGACACCTGCTGAAATATCTTTGCAAATGGCCGATAAATCAACTGCTATACATGTCGGTATTTGTGAGGATGTGCCTGTTGTGGTTGCAAGCGTCACTATCTTAACGGACTTTGTTATTCTTGATATTCCCGAGGACGATAGTATGTCGATTATCCTTAGTATACCCTTTTCGAATACTGCAGGGGCTATTATTGATTGCAACAAAGGCAATGTAACTTTTCATGTTAATGGTAATGAGCATATGGTACACTTTCCGAGGAAACAACCTCATGTTCACAGTATCAATTCTATTGGAAAAATTCCAACAATCATTATTGGAGGTTTTGAATTTCCTCTTCCTACTGTCAAGAAGAAATATGATATTCTTATTATTGGGGATGTGCATATCCCCGTTGAGGTAACCTAGTGTTATTTGAAATTTCTCCGGTTCCATGTTATTCGGAATGAGTTTGTTAACAAGACTTGATCAACATTGTTAGTGGATTCCTTTTGATGAGCATGAGATGGATGAAGTTAGAAGGCACAACCTTCTGTACCCTCCTTTTACTTCCTGTTATTTAGATTAAATAAAGTAAAAATAGTATTGTCTGTCTGTTATCTGAATTATCCATGCAATAAAGAATTACCCGAAAATAAAAGTTCTCCAAATGCCCTGCCAATTTAGTATGATTTTTCTGGAATATTTGATAATATTTGACACTAAGTACACAACAGGGGGAGCTGGCACCTGGCCACGAGGGTCCAGGGCGCGCTCACCCCTACAGGGCGCACCCCCTGCCTCGTGGGCCCATGGTGGCCCCCCTCCACTTATTCCTGCACCCACACACTTCATCTTCCTCCCAAAAAAATCACCATCCAGCTCAAGCACGAGTTCTAGCTTATTTTGCTGCGATTTTCGATCTCCTTGCTCAAAGCTCCATTCACAAAACTGCTTTGGGAGATTGTTCCTTGGTATGTGACTCCTCCAATGGTTCAATCATTCACCAATTGCCGCAGCTCCGTCGGATCAGTTATCTCCACCCCTAGAGAATTTTGAAGGGCCTTTATCATATTCTTCTTCCTCCTCATACTAGCGCGTAGATGGAAAAACTTTGTATTCTTGTCTCCCGCTGAGAGCCACACCACTCGTGCCCTTTGTCGCCACATGATCTCTTCCTTGTGATACATCTCAATTAATTGTTCATTAATTTTTGGCTCGACATGAGATGGAGCCGTCCGGCTCGGATCATTACGTAGTTCTTCTAGCATCAGTTTGAGCTTCTTAATCTCCTTGCGGACACTACCAAAAGTTTCTTTACTCCACTTGCCTAGGCCCTTCGACTGAAGCTTGGTGCGCATCTCCTCAACCGTGGCACATGGAGCCCCGGGGTCCCATCCCGCCAGTATCATATCTTTCAGCCCGACATGAGTCTCCGACATCAGTTCATACTTAAATGTGTGTTTCTTGTGATCTTCCTGGCCGGTACCAAATTCAAGTAACAACAGCACATGATCCGAGGTAGCCGATGTTAAGTGTGTCAGCGAGGCCCCAGGGAATCTCTCCATCCATCCAGCCTACATTTTGTGAAGCTTCCACCCGCAACCTTTTTTTCAAAGGTCCAAAAACGGCCCTTGTAACCAATGTCTAGCAGCATGAAAATATCAATGGTGTCTCAAAACGCTTGGATCCGAGGTTGCTTCATTGTCCAACTCCCTCATGCTCGTTTGGACATAGCACTTCATTAAAATCTCCTATGCAAAGCCACGACAAACTGCTAACGTACTGATGTCTTTTAAAACCGTCCATGTCTGATGCCGCAAATGAGTTTGAGCCTCTCCGTACACACAAGTCATCTTCCACTTATCCTGTCCATGTTCTGAAGGAAATATGCCCTAGAGGCAATAATAAAGTTATTATTTATTTCCTTATTTCATGATAAATGTTTATTATTCATGCTAGAATTGTATTAACTGGAAACATAATACATGTGTGAATACATAGACAAACATAGTGTCACTAGTATGCCTCTACTTGACTAGCTCGTGAATCAAAGATGGTTAAGTTTCCTAGCCATGGACAAAAGAGTTATCATTTGATTAACGGGATCACATCATTAGGAGAATGATGTGATTGACTTGACCCATTCCGTTAGCTTAGCACACGATCGTTTAGTATGTTGCTACTGCTTTCTTCATGACTTATACATGTTCCTATGACGATGAGATTATGCAACTACCGTTTACCAGAGGAACACTTTGTGTGCTACCAAACGTCACAACGTAACTGGGTGATTATAAAGGTTCTCTACAGGTGTCTCCGAAGGTACATGTTGGGTTGGCATATTTTGAGATTAGTTTTTGTCACTCCGATTGTCGGAGAGGTATCTCTGGGCCCTCTCGGTAATACACATCACTTAAGCCTTGCAAGCATTGCAACTAATGAGTTAGTTGTGGGATGATGTATTACGGAACAAGTAAAGAGACTTGCCGGTAACGAGATTGAACTAGGTATTGGATACCGACGATCGAATCTCGGGCAAGTAACATACCGATGACAAAGGGAACTATGTACGTTGTTATGCGGTTTGACCGATAAAGATCTTCGTAGAATATGTAGGAGCCAATATGAACATCCAGGTTCCACTATTGGTTATTGATCGGAAACAGTTCTAGGTCATGTCTACATAGTTCTCGAACCCGTAGGGTCCGCACGCTTAAGGTTTCGATGACAGTTATATTATGAGTTTATGAGTTTTGATGTACCGAAGGAGTTCGGAGTCCCGGATGAGATTGGGGACATGACGAGGAGTCTCGAAATGGTCAAGACGTAAAGATCGATATATTGGAAGACTATATTCGGAGTTCGGAAAGGTTCCGAGTGATTCGGGTATTTTTCGGAGTACCGGAGAGTTACGGGAATTCGCCGGGGAGTATATGGGCCTTATTGGGCCATACGGGAATAGAGGAGAGAGGCCAAAAGGAAGGAGGCCTGCGCCCCCCCTCTGGTCCGAATTGGACAAGGGGCGCAGGCCCCCTTTCCTTCTCCCTCTCCCCCTCTTTCCCCTTCTCCTACTCCAACAAGGGAGGTGGAAGCCTACTAGGACTAGGGAGTCCTAGTAGGACTCCACACTTGGCGCGCCCCCTCCTAGGGCCGGCCTCCTCCCCCCCTTGCTCCTTTATATACGGGGGCAGGGGGGCACCCCATGACACACAAGTTGATCTACGGATCGTTCCTTAGCCGTGTGCGGTGCCCCCCTCCACCATATTCCACCTCGGTCATATCGTCGCGGAGTTTAGGCGAAGCCCTGCGCCGGTAGAACATCATCATCATCACCACGCCGTTGTGCTGACGGAACTCATCCCCGACGCTTTGCTGGATTGGAGCCCGGGGAACGTCATCGAGCTGAACGTGTGCTGAACACGGAGGTGCCGTACGTTCGGTGCTTGGATCGGTCGAGTCTTGAAGACGTACGACTACATCAACCGTGTTGTGATAACGCTTCCGCTTACGGTCTACGAGGGTACGTGAACAATACTCTCCTCTCTCGTTGCTATGCCATCACCATGATCTTGCATGTGCGTAGGATTTTTTTTTTTGAAATTACTACGTTACCCAACAGTGGTATCCGAGCCAGGTTTATGCTTTGATGTTATATGCACGAGTAGAACACAAATGAGTTGTGGGCGATACAAGTCATACTTCTTACCAGCATGTCATACTTTGGTTCGGCGGTATTGTTGGATGAAGCGGCCCGGACCGACATTACGCGTACGCTTACGCGAGAGTGGTTCTACCGACGTGCTTTGCACACAAGTGGCTGGCGGGTGTCAGTTTCTCCAACTTTAGCTGAATCGAGTGTGGCTACGCCCGGTCCTTGCGAAGGTTAAAACAGCACTAACTTGACGAACTATCGTTGTGGTTTTGATGCGTAGGTAAGAACGGTTCTTGCTAAGCCCGTAGCAGCCACGTAAAACTTGCAACAACAAAGTAGAGGACGTCTAACTTGTTTTTGCAGGGCATGTTGTGATGTGATATGGTCAAGACGTGATGCTATATTTATTGAATGAGATGATCATGTTTTGTAACCGAAGTTATCGGCAACTGGCAGGAGCCATATGGTTGTCGCTTTATTGTATGAAATGCAAACGCCCTGTAATTGCTTTACTTTATCACTAAGCGGTAGCGATAGTCTTAGAAGCAATAGATGGCGTAAACGACAACGATGCTACGATGGAGATCAAGGTGTCGCGCCGGTGACGATGTTGATCACGACGGTGCTTCGGAGATGGAGATCACAAGCACAAGATGATGATGGCCATATCATATCACTTATATTGATTGCATGTGATGTTTATCCTTTATGCATCTTATCTTGCTTTGATTGACGGTAGCATTTTAAGATGATCTCTCACTAAAATTATCAAGAAGTGTTCTCCCTGAATATGCACCATTGCCAAACTTCGTCGTGCCCAGACACCACGTGATGATCGGGTGTGATAAGCTCTATGTCCATCTACAACGGGTGCAAGCCAGTTTTGCATACGCAGAATATTCAGGTTATACTTGACGAGCCTAGCATATGCAGATATGGCCTCAGACCACAGAGACTGAAAGGTCGAGCGTGAATCATATAGTAGATATGATCAACATAGTGATGTTCACCATTGAAAACTACTCCATCTCACGTGATGATCGGTTATGGTTTAGTTGATTTGGATCACGTAATCACTTAGATGACTAGAGAGATATCTATCTAAGTAGGAGTTCTTAAGTAATATGATTAATTGAACTTAAATTTATCATGAACTTAGTCCTGGTAGTATTTTGCAAATTAAGTTGTAGATCAATAGCTTGCGTTGTTGCTTTCATATGTTTATTTTGATATGTTCCTAGAGAAAATTGTATTGAAAAATGTTAGTACCAATGATGCGGATTGGATCCGTGATCTGAGGTTTATCCTCATTGCTGCGCAGAAGAATTATGTCCTTGATGCACCGCTAGGTGACAAACCTATTGCAGGAGCAGATGCAGACGTTATGAACGTTTGGCTAGCTCAATATGATGACTACTTGATAGTTTAGTGCACCATGCTTAACGGCTTAGAATCGGGACTTCAAAGACGTTTTGAACGTCATGGACCATATGAGATGTTCCAGGAGTTGAAGTTAATATTTCAAGCAAATACCCGAGTTGAGAGATATGAAGTCTCCAACAAGTTCTATAGCTAAAAGATGGAGGAGAATCGCTCAACTAGTAAGCATGTGCTTAGATTGTCTGGGTACTTCAATTGCTTGAATCAAGTGGGAGTTAATTTTCCAGATAAGATAGTGATTGACAGAGTTCTCTAGTCACCATCACCAAGTTAGTAGAACTTTGTGATGAACTATAGTATGCAAGGGATGACGAAAACGATTCCCGAGCTCTTCGTGATGTTGAAATCGACGAAGGTAGAAATCAAGAAAGAGCATCAAGTGTTGATGATTGACAAGAGCACTAGTTTCAAGAAAAAGGGCAAAGGGATAGAAAAGGAACTTCAAGTAGAATGACAAGCAAGTTGTCACTCCCGCGAAGAAGCTCACAGCTGGACCAAAGCCTGAAACTGAGTGCTTACACTGCAAAGGAAATGGTCACTGGAAGCGGAAATGCCCTGAATATTTGGTGGATAAGAAGGATGGCGAAGTGAACAAGGGTACAATACTCTCCTCTCTTGTTGCTATGCCATCACCATGATCTTGCATGTGCATAGGAATTTTTTTGAAATTACTACGTTACCCAACATGTTCCTCAATTGAGACATCTAGGTGGTAAACTGAGTAACCAAGATTGAACTTTTATTGAGTTGTTCCAAAAGAGACCAATGCCTCCGCTCCTACCTTGACTATCAACTGCATAAGACTTATCAAAGCCAATATAACTAGCTAAAGCTTCTACCCTAGCACCTTCAATTTGCATTTCAGCTATACATAGTAGTGTAGGGGTAAATTTCCTCGCGAAACCGCGAAGTTCACGGACTGTCGCGGCTTTACCCGCATCACGACAGTTCCAGTAGAAGGCACTCATTGAGCCCGGCGACGCTCCTCACTGGAGCCCACCAAATTTTGATCATTCTTTACTTGAGTGCCACTCTTACCCAGGTTCATGCTAGCTTCGATAGTCACTTTAGCTCTCTTGGGGTCCTGCTTCGGGGGTGGGCTGGCTTGTACTTGATACGTTTCCGCCGTATCTACTTTTCCAAACACTTTTGCCCTTGTTTTGGACTCTAACTTGCATGATTTGAATGGAACTAACCCGGACTGACGTTGTTTTCAGCAGAACTGCCATGGTGTTATTTTTATGCAGAAATAAAAGTTCTCAGAATGACCTGAAAGTCCACGGAGCAAATTTTCAGAATTAATAAAAAATACTGGCGAAAGAAATAGCGTCACGGGCCCATAGCCTGTCCACGAGGGCGGGGGGCGCGCCCCCTCCCGCTGGGCGCGCCCCTGCCTTGTGGGCCCCCTGGACGTCCACCGACCACAACTCAAACTCCATATATTTGCTTTCGCGGAGAAAAAAATCAGAGAGAAAGTTTCATCGCGTTTTACGATACGGAGCCGCCGCCAAGCCCTAATCTCTCTTGGGAGGGCTGATCTAGAGTCCATTCGGGGCTCCGGAGAGGGGGATTCATCGCCGTCATCATCATCAACCATCCTCCATCACCAATTTCATGATGCTCACCGCCGTGCGTGAGTAATTCCATCGTAGGCTTGCTGGACGGTGATGGGTTGGATGAGATTTACCATGTAATAAAGTTAGTTTTGTTAGGGTTTGATCCCTAGTATCCACTATGTTCTGAGATTGATGTTGCTATGACTTTGCTATGCTTAATGCTTGTCACTAGGGCCCAAGTACCATGATTTCAGATCTGAACCTATTATGTTTTCATGAATATATGTGAGTTCTTGATCCTATCTTGCAAGTCTATAGTCACCTATTATGTGTTATGATCCGACAACCCCGAAGTGACAATAATCGGGATACTTCTCGGTGATGATCGTAGTTTGAGGAGTTCATGTATTCACTAAATGCTAATGCTTTGGTCCGGTACTCTATTAAAAGGAGACTTAATATCCCTTAGTTTCCATTAGGACCCCGCTGCCACGGGAGGGTAGGACAAAAGATGTCATGCAAGTTCTTTTCCATAAGCACGTATGACTATATTCATAATACATGCCTACATTACATTGATGAACTGGAGCTAGTTCTATGTCACCCTATGTTATAACTATTACATGAGGAATCGCATCCGACATAATTATCCATCGTTGATCCAATGCCTACAAGCTTTTCACATATTGTGCTTTGCTTATTTACTTTACCGTTGCTACTGTTACAATTGCTACAAAACTGCTATCGTTACTTTTGGCACTGTTACCGTTACTTCCATACTACTTTGCTACTAAATACTTTGCTGCAGATACTAAGTTATCCAGGTGTGGTTGAATTGAAAACTCAACTGCTAATACTTGAGAATATTATTTGGCTCCCCTTGTGTCGAATCAATAAATTTGGGTTGAATACTCTACCCTCGAAAACTGTTGCGATCCCCTATACTTGTGGGTTATCAAGACTATTTTTTGGCGCCATTGCCGGGCAGCATAGCTCTATTCTTTGAGTCACTTGGGATTTATATCTGCTGGTCACTATGAAGAACATGAAAGACGAAAGAACTAAGATTTTTCCCTCAACTACGAGGGGAGGTAAGGAACTGCCATCTAGCTCTGCACTAGATTCTCCTTTTGTTTTGAGTAAGCTTGCGACACCTAAACCTGCTACTGCTATGAATTCTGATATGTCGCATGTTATTGATGATGCCACTTCTACTATGCATGATACTTATGATGAAACTACTTCTATGCTTGATACTACTGTGCCATTAGGTGAATTTCTTGATGAACAACTTGCTAGGGTTAGAGAGAATGAAATTATTGAAGATAGTGATGATGAAGGTTCTTCCCCTAAGTATGAATTGCTTGTTGTTCCAGAGGGTTATGTTATGGATGAAGAAACTGCTAGAGACTTTCTTGCTTGCAATGATAGATCCGATCTTAAGAAGTTACTAGTTACACTTAAACAGAAATCTTGAAATGCAAGAATGAAATATGACCCTGCTTTTGCTACTTCACCTATCTTTGTTACTGATAAGGATTATGAATTCTCTATCGATCCTGAGATAATTACTTTGGTTGAATCTGATCCTTTTTATGGCTATGAATCTGAAACTGTTGTGGCACATCTTACTAAATTGAATGATATAGCCACCCTGTTCACTAATGATGAGAAATCTCTCTACTATTATATCCTTAAGAGATTTCCATTCTCATTAAAGGGTGATGCTAAAACTTGGTTTAATTCTCTTGATGCTGGTTGTGTCTGTAGTCCCCATGATATGATTTATTACTTCTCTGCTAAATATTTCCCTGCTCATAAGAAGCAAGCTGCCTTGAGGGAAATATATAATTTTCTGCAAATTGAAGAAGAGAGTCTCCCACAAGCTTGGGGGAGGCTTCTCCGACTACTTAATGCTTTGCCTGATCATCCTCTTAAGAAAAATAAAATACTTGATATATTTTATAATGGACTAACTCATGCTTCCAAGGACCACTTGGATAGTTGTGCTAGTTGTGTTTTCAGGGAAAGAACACTCGATCAAGGTGAATTGCTATTGAATAATATGTTGACTAATGAAAATAATTGGACCCTTCCTGAGCCAATTCCTGAGCCAATTGAGCCAACTCCTGAGCCTATTCCTAAACCAACTCCGAAGAAGAGGGGCATTCTATTTCTCAGTCCTGAAGATGTGCAAGAGGCAAAGAAATCTATGAAAGAGAAAGGTATTGAAGCTGAAGATGTTAAGAATTTACCTCCTGTTGAAGAAATACATGGTCTTAATACACCACCTATTGAAGAAACATATGGTCTTGATAACCCAACACAGGTAGTAAAGGTAAATTCTCTCTATAGATATGATAAAGTTGAGATCCCGTCTACTAAGTTTGCTAGCCAATGCTTGGATGAATTTGATGACTTTATGGCTAGACAAGAAAATTTCAATGCTTATGTTGGTAGAGAATTAAAGAATAATGCTTACATGATTGGATGCTTGAGTGATTATATGGCTAGAGTTAAAGGTGAACTTAAAATCATTAGTAAATATGCTTATATGGTTACCACTCAAGCATAACAAGTACTTAAAGCTCAAAGTGATTTGCTCGATGAATTAAATAATAAACATGATTTTGCTGTTAGAGTGGCTACTAGAACTGGTAAAATGACTCAGGAACCTTTGTATCCTGAAGGCCACCCTAAGAGAATTGAGCAAGATTCTCAGAGAAATAATTTAGATGCACCTAGTCCTTCTAAAAATAAGAAAAAGAAAAACAATAGAACTTTGCATGCTTCTAGTGAACCTGTTGTAGACACACCTGAGAATCCCAATGATATTTTTATTTCTGATGCTGAAACACAATCTGGTGATGAGCATGAACCTAGTGATAATGTTAGTGATAATGTTCATGCTGATGCTCAACCTAGCAATAATAATGATGTAGAGATTGAACCTGCTGTTAATCTTGATGACCCATAATCAAAGAATCAACGTTATGATAAGAGAGACTTTGTTGCTAGGAAGCACGGCAAAGAAAGAGAACCATGGGTTCAGAAACCCACGCCTTTTCCTCCTAAGCCATCCAAGAAAAAAGATGATGAGGATTTTGAGCGCTTTGCTGAAATGATTAGACCTATCTTCTTATGTATGCGCTTAATTGATATGCTTAAAGTGAATCCTTATGCTAAATACATGAAGGATATTATTACAAATAGAAGAAAGATACTGGAAGCTGAAATTTCCACCATGCTTGCTAATTATACTTTTAAGGGTGGAATACCTAAGAAACTTGGAGATCTAGGAGTACCAACTATACCATGCTCCATTAAAAGAACTATGTTAAAACTGCTCTATGTGATCTTGGAGCTGGTGTTAGTGTTATGCATCTCTCTTTATATCGTAGACTTGAATTGAATAAGTTGACACCTGCTGAAATATCTTTGCAAATGGCCGATAAATCAACTGCTATACATGTCGGTATTTGTGAGGATGTGCCTGTTGTGGTTGCAAGCGTCACTATCTTAACGGACTTTGTTATTCTTGATATTCCCGAGGACGATAGTATGTCGATTATCCTTAGTATACCCTTTTCGAATACTGCAGGGGCTATTATTGATTGCAACAAAGGCAATGTAACTTTTCATGTTAATGGTAATGAGCATATGGTACACTTTCCGAGGAAACAACCTCATGTTCACAGTATCAATTCTATTGGAAAAATTCCAACAATCATTATTGGAGGTTTTGAATTTCCTCTTCCTACTGTCAAGAAGAAATATGATATTCTTATTATTGGGGATGTGCATATCCCTGTTGAGGTAACCTAGTGTTATTTGAAATTTCTCCGGTTCCATGTTATTCGGAATGAGTTTGTTAACAAGACTTGATCAACATTGTTAGTGGATTCCTTTTGATGAGCATGAGATGGATGAAGTTAGAAGGCACAACCTTCTGTACCCTCCTTTTACTTCCTGTTATTTAGATTAAATAAAGTAAAAATAGTATTGTCTGTCTGTTTTCTGAATTATCCATGCAATAAAGAATTACCCGAAAATAAAAGTTCTCCAAATGCCCTGCCAATGTAGTATGATTTTTTCTGGAATATTTGATAATATTTGACACTGAGTACACAATAGGGGGAGCTGGCACCTGGCCACGAGGGTCCAGGGCGCGCTCACCCCTACAGGGCGCACCCCCTGCCTCGTGGGCCCATGGTGGCCCCCCTCCACTTATTCCTGCACCCACACACTTCATCTTCCTCCCAAAAAAATCACCATCCAGCTCAAGCACGAGTTCTAGCTTATTTTGCTGCGATTTTCGATCTCCTTGCTCAAAGCTCCATTCACAAAACTTCTTTGGGAGATTGTTCCTTGGTATGTGACTCCTCCAATGGTTCAATTAGTTTTTGTTCTAGTGCTTTATTCATTGCAAATTTTTGCTGCCTAGGTGACCCTGTTCTTAAGCTTGCATGTCAAATTTATGAGGTCCCAAGTAATTCTAATGCATGATATAGGCTCTAGGCACTTGTGGGAGTAGTTGCTATCAGTTTTATTGAGTTTGATTCACTTTTATTTTGAGTTACTAAAAATTTCGGAAAATGATGAAGAGATTTTTGAGGGGCTCTTCTAGCCAAGGCTCCAAGGACGAACAAGCTAAGGAGAAAGAAAAGGTCAAGTATAATCTTCCTCGCGTAGCGGAAGTACGGTCGTGTGAATGGCCTTGTGATGATTTCTTGAGAGCAGCCGGGATTTATGAAGACTTTTGTTCTTTGGCTGATAATGCGGGCCTCACCGACCTCCTCCACGACCGGATCAAACACTATCTCTTACTCACCAATACTTTCGTGCAAAACGTCTATTATTATCCTAAGAATTCACCTCCTTCAGTAGCTTTCCATTTATATGATGAAGCTAGGGAGATGTCATTACGCAATTTTTGCGCGGTTTGCAGAATACCCTTCAAGGGCAGCTTAGAGGAACCACATCGTAAATATGTAGATGCTTTTATTGATATTATTACTGTAGGGGAATCGATGAAGGTTTCCAATGCAAGAATAACTAGCATATATTTTCCTATTTTACGCTACTTTGCAATATTTGCTAGTCGATGCTTAATTGGTCGCGGAAACTGTGAAACCTTAGTGTTCCTGATATTATTATTTTATTCCATGCCTTATTTTGTGACAACTCTATTAGTATGGGTGCCATTATTGCTAAACGTACGAAGGGCCCCATCTTTGGAAGTATCTATGCTTCATGCCTTGCTAAGCACTTCGATATACCTATTAGGCATTATGAGAAAGAGGAGACATTGCTGCCCCCTACTTTTCTAGATTATAAGAGCATGGTAGCACATGAGTTTATTGTTAATAATGATGATAAGATGCTTCTGTATAATTTGAGATTCAATAAGAAACACAATGAGATTATTATCTTGTCTGCGCCCTCTTTGTTTGATTTAACTGCAGGCCATTACCTCGTCTTGCCGGCGGCCGTTTACGCGCACCGAGGCCAGACATCAGCTCCAGAGGCTGAGCCAGAACCACCACTTGATCCTTATCGTCCATGATCTTATCAGTGGGATCCGGAGGAGATCGCCAGCCAGTGGCAGTACAATGACACTCCTCAGTACACCGGGGAGAGTAGCCGCGATCCATGGGCATAGACCAACTTAGGCCAAAAGTCTAAGCTTGGGGGAGTACGTATTTCTCACCGACATTACATTCATGTTCACACACTCATTCTAGTTGTCGGTACTCATACTTTTTTATTGTATTATCCATGCTAGTTTATTTTCTTTTTCTAGCTTTATTCTTGTGTGTTTGATAAACCTTAAGTAAAACAAAAAAAATTAGTTAGTTTAATTTCCATGCTTGCAGTAGTAATTAAAAGAAAACCCGAAAAGATTTCTCATTCTTCTTTTGCTTGTTGGGAGCTTTCCCATGTAAATAGTTTTATTTCTTTTCTTTTCTTTGGGGGTCGAGAGGAGAAGACCATAATGAAAATACTTAGTGGCTCCAATATGCATGATTGTTGATTTAACTTAGAGCCCATATTACATTGTCTTCTCCCTTGAATTGAATGCTTGCAGATTCCAGCTTAGTCCAATGCACGTGCACTATTATTATTATACACACCGTTCGGCCGTGCAAGTGAAAGGCAATAATGATGATATATGATGGACTGGCTGAGATGAGAGAAGCTGGTATGAACTCGACCTCTCTTGTTTTTGTAAATATGATTAGTTCATCGTTCCCGATTCAGCCTTTATGAATAAACATGTTTGCAATGACAATTAGAGATTATAATTGCTTATGCCATGCTTAATTAGCTAGGAGCTTATAATGGTTTACCTTGCGTGCCAATATGCTATTAAAATGGTTGTGATGTGGTATGATAGGGTGGTATCCTCCTTTGAATGATTCGAGTGACTTGACTTGGCACATGTTCACGCATGTAGTTGAAACAAAATCAACATATCCTTCACGATATTTATGTTTATGGTGGATTTGTTGAGGAACGTTGCATAAAATAAAATTTTTCCTATGTTCACCAAGATCAATCTCTGAGTTCATCTAGCAACGAGAGAGAGAGAGAGAGATGCATCTACATACCACTTGTAGATCGCGTGCGGAAGCATTCAAGAGAACGGGGTTGAGGGAGTCGTTCTCGTTGTGATCCTATCACCGGAGATCCTAGCGCCGAACGGACGACACCTCCGCGTTCAACACACGTACGGTCAGCGTGACGTCTCCTCCGTATTGATCCAGCAAGGGGGAAGGAGAGGTTGATGAAGATCCAGCAGCACGACGGCGTGGTGGTGGATGCAGCAGGACTCCGGCAGGGCTTTGCCAAGCAACTGCGGGAGGAGGAAGAGGTGTAGCAGGGGGAGGGAGGCGCCAAGACTCAGGGTGCGGCTGCCCTCCCTCCCCCTCCTTTATATAGGCCCCCTGGGGGGGCGCCGGCCCTGGAGATGGGAATCTCCCAAGGGGGCGGCGGCCAGGGGGGTGGAGTACCCCCCAAGGCAAGTGGTGCGCCCCCCACCCTAGGGTTTCCAACCCTAGGCGCAGGGGGCCCAAGGGGGGGCATACCAGCCCACTAGGGGCTGGTTCCCCTCCCAACTCAGCCCACGAGGCCCTCCGGGATAGGTGGACCCCCGGGACCCTTCCGGTGGTCCCGGTACAATACCGGGTGACCCCGAAACTTCCCCGATGGCCGAAACAGCACTTCCTATATATAATTCTTTACCTCCGGACCATTCCGGAACTCCTCGTGACATCCAGGATCTCATCCGGGACTCCGAACAACATTCGGTTTGCTGCATACTCATATTGATACAACCCTAGCGTCACCGAACCTTAAGTGTGTAGACCCTACGGGTTCGAGAGACATGTAGACATGACTGAGACGGCTCTGCGGTCAATAACGAATAGCGGGATCTGGATACCCATGTTGGCTCCCACATACTCCTCGATGATCTCATCGGATGAACCACGATGTCGAGGATTCAAGCAACCCCGTATACTATTCCCTTTGTCAGACGGTATGTTACTTGCCCGAGATTCGATCGTCGGTATCCCAATACCTCGTTCAATCTCGTTGCCGGCAAGTCACTTTACTCGTACTGTAATGCATGATCCCGTGACCAGACACTTGGTCACTTTGAGCTCATTATGATGATGCACTATCGAGTGGGCCCAGTGATACCTCTCCGTCATACGGAGTGACAAATCCCAGTCTCGATCCGTGTCAACCCAACAGACACTTTCGGAGATACCTGTAGTGCACCTTTATAGTCACCCAGTTACGTTGTGACGTTTGGTATACCCAAAGCACTCCTACGGTATCCGGGAGTTACACGATCTCATGGTCTAAGGAAAAGATACTTGACATTGGAAAAGCTCTAGCAAACGAACTATACGATCTTGTGCTATGCTTAGGATTGGGTCTTGTCCATCACATCATTCTCCTAATGATGTGATCCCGTTATCAACGACATCCAATGTCCATAGTCAGGAAACCATGACTATCTGTTGATCAACGAACTAGTCAACTAGAGGCTCACTAGGGACATGTTGTGGTCTAAGTATTCATACGTGTATTACGATTTCCGGATAATACAATTATAGCATGAATAAAAGAAAACTATCATGAACAAAGAAATATAATAATAATCCTTTTATTATTGCCTCTAGGGCATATTTCCAACAGTCTCCCACTTGCACTAGAGTCAATAATCTAGTTACATTGTGATGAATCAAACACCCATAGAGTTCTGGTGTTGATCATGTTTTGCTCGCGGAAGAGGTTTAGTCAACGGATCTGCGACATTCAGATCCGTATGTACTTTGCAAATATCTATGTCTCCATCTTGAACATTTTCACGGATGGAGTTGAAACGACGCTTGATGTGCCTGGTCTTCTTGTGAAACCTGGGCTCCTTGGCAAGGGCAATAGCTCCAGTGTTGTCACAGAAGAGAGTGATTGGCCCCGACGCATTGGGTATGACTCCTAGGTCGGTGATGAACTCCTTCATCCATATTGCTTCATGCGCTGCCTCCAAGGCTGCCATGTACTCTGCTTCACATGTAGATCCCGCCACGACGCTCTGCTTGCAACTGCACCAGCTCACTGCTCCACGATTCAACATATATATCTATCCGGTTTGTGACTTAGAGTCATCCAGATCTGTGTCGAAGCTAGCGTCGACGTAACCCTTTACGACGAGCTCTTCGTCACCTCCATAAATGAGAAACATGTCCTTTGTCCTTTTCAGGTACTTCAGGATATTCTTGACCGCTATCTAGTGTTCCTTGCCGGGATTACTTTGGTACCTTCCTACCAAACTTACGACAAGGTTTACATCTGGTCTGGTACACAGCATGGCATACATAATAGATCCTATGGCTGAGGCCTAGGGGATGACACTCATCTCTTCTTTATCTTTTGCTGTGGTCGGGCATTGAGCCGAGCTCAATCTCACACCCTACAATACAGGCAAGAACCTTTTCTTGGACTGATCCATTTTGAACTTCTTCAAAATCTTATCAAGGTATGTGCTTTGTGAAAGACCTATGAGGCGTCTCGATCTATCCCTATAGATTTTGATGCCTAATATGTAAGCAGCTTCTCCAAGGTCCTTCGTTGAAAAACACTTATTCAAGTAGGCCTTAATGTTGTCCAAGAATTCTATATCATTTCCCATCAAAAGTATGTCATCTACATATAATATGAGAAATGCTACAGAGCTCCCACTCACTTTCTTGTAAACGCGGGCTTCTCCATAAGTCTGCATAAACCCAAACGCTTTGATCATCTCATCAAAGCGAATGTTCCAACTCCGAGATGCTTGCACTAGCCCATAACTGGATCGCTAGAGCTTGCATACTTTGTTAGCATTCTTAGGATCGACAAAACCTTCCGGCTGCATCATATACATCTCTTCCTTGAGATAACCGTTAAGGAATGCCGTTTTGACGTCCATCTGCCATATCTCATAATCATAGTATGCGGCAATTGCTAACATGATTCTGACGGACTTAATCTTCGCTACGAGAGAGAAAGTCTCATCGTAGTCAACCCCTTGAACTTGTCGATAACCCTTAGCAACAAGTCGAGCTTTATAGATGGTGACATTACCATCCGCGTCCGTCTTCTTCTTAAAGATCCATTTGTTTTCTATCGCTCGCCGATCATCGGGCAAGTCAGTCAAAGTCCATACTTTGTTTTCATACATGGATTCTATCTCAGACTGCATGGCTTCTAGCCATTTGTTGGAATCTGGGCCCGCCATCGCTTCTTCATAGTTCGAAGGTTCACCATTGTCTAACAACATGATTTCCAGGACAGGGTTGCCATACCACTCTGGTGTGGAACGTGTCCTCGTGGACCTACGAAGTTCAGTAGCAACTTGATCCAAAGTACCTTGATCATCATCATTAATTTCCTCTCCAGTCGGTGTAGGCACCACAGGAACATTTTCCTGAGCTGCACTACTTTCCGGTTCAAGAGGTAGTACTTCATCGAGTTCTACTTTCCTCCCACTTACTCCTTTCGAGAGAAACTCTTTTTCCAGAAAGGATCCGTTCTTGGCAACAAATATCTTGCCTTCGGATCTAAGGTAGAAGGTATACCCAATGGTTTCCTTAGGGTATCCTATGAAGACGCATTTTTCCGACTTGGGTTCGAGCTTTTCAGGTTGAAGTTTCTTGACATAAGCATCGCATCCCCAAACTTTTAGAAACGACAGCTTAGGTTTCTTCCCAAACCATAATTCATACGGTGTCGTCTCAACGGATTTAGACGGTGCCCTATTTAAAGTGAATGTAGCTGTCTCTAGAGCGTATGCCCAAAATGATAGCGGTAAATCGGTAAGAGACATCATAGATCGCACCATATCCAATAGAGTGTGATTACGACGTTCGGACACACCGTTACGCTGAGGTGTTCCAGGCGGCATGAGTTGTGAAACGATTCCACATTTTCTTAAGTGCGTACCAAATTCGTGACTTAAATATTCTCCTCCACGATCCGATCGTAAGAATTTTATCTTTCGGTCACGTTGATTCTCTACTTCATTCTGAAATTCCTTGAACTTTTCAAAGGTCTCAGACTTGTGTTTCATCAAGTAGACATACCCATATCTACTTAAGTCATCAGTGAGAGTGAGAACATAACGATATCCTCCGCGAGCCTCAATGCTCATTGGACCACACACATCAGTATGTATGATTTCCAATAAGTTGGTTGCTCGCTCCATTGTTCCGGAGAACGGAGTCTTGGTCATTTTGCCCATGAGGCATGGTTCGCATGTGTCAAATGATTCATAATCGAGAGACTCTAAAAGTCCATCAGCATGGAGCTTCTTCATGCGCTTGACACCAATGTGACCAAGGCGGCAGTGCCACAAGTATGTGGGACTATCGTTATCAACTTTACATCTTTTGGTATTCACACTATGAATATGTGTAACATTACGTTCGAGATTCATTAAGAATAAACCATTGACCATCGGGGCATGACCATAAAACATATCTCTCATATAAATAGAACAACCATTATTCTCGGATTTAAATGAGTAGCCATCTCGTATTAAACGAGATCCAGATACAATGTTCATGCTCAAACTTGGCACTAAATAACAATTATTGAGGTTCATAATTAATCCCGTGGGTAAATGTAGAGGCAGCGTGCCGACGACGATCACATCGACCTTGGAACCATTCCCGACGTGCATCGTCACCTCGTCCTTCGCCAGTCTCCGCTTATTTCGCAGCTCCTGCTGTGAGTTACAAATGTGAGCAACGGCACCGGTATCAAATACCCAGGAGTTACTACGAGTACTGGTAAGGTACACATCAATTACATGTATATCACATATACCTTTAGTGTTGCCGGCCTTCTTGTCCGCTAAGTATTTGGGGTAGTTCCGCTTCCAGTGACCCATTCCCTTTGCAATAAAAGCACTCAGTCTCAGGCTTGCGTCCATTCTTTGACTTCTTCCCGGCAACTGGCTTACCGGGCGCGGCAACATCTTTGCCGTCCTTCTTGAAGTTCTTCTTACCCTTTCCCTTCTTGAACTTAGTGGTCTTATTGACCATCAACACTTGATGTTCTTTCTTGATTTCAACCTCTGCTGACTTCAGCATTGAAAATACTTCAGGAATGGTCTTTACCATCCCCTGCATATTGTAGTTCATCACAAAGCTCTTGTAGCTCAGTGGGAGCGACTGAAGGATTCTGTCAATGACCGCCTCGTCCGGGAGGTTGATCTCTAGCTGGGACAGGTGGTTGTGCAACCCAGACATTTTGAGTATGTGCTCACTGACATAACTGTTTTCCTCCATCTTACAACTATATAACTTGTCAGAGACTTCATATCTCTCGACCCGGGCATGAGCTTGAAAAACCATTTTCAGCTCCTCGAACATCTCATATGCTCCGTGTTGCTCAAAACGTTTTTGGAGCCCCGGTTCTAAGCTGTAAAGCATGCCGCACTAAACGAGGGAGTAATCATCAGCACGTGACTGCCAAGCGTTCATAACGTCTTGGTTCTCTGGGATGGGTGCTTCACCTAGCGGTCCTTCTAGGACATATGCTTTCTTGGCTTCTATGAGGATGATCCTCAGGTTCCGGACCCAGTCCGAATAGTTGCTGCCATCATCTTTCAGCTTGGTTTTCTCTAGGAACACGTTGAAGTTCATGTTGACATGAGCGTTGGCCATTTGATCTACAAGACATATTTTGCAAAGATTTTAGACTAAGTTCATGATAATTAAGTTCATGATAATTAAGTTCATCTAATCAAATTATTTAATGAACTCCCACTTAGATTTGACATCCCTCTAGTCATCTAAGTGTTACACGATCCGAGTCGACTAGGCCGTGTCCGATCATCACGTGAGACGGACTAGTCATCATCGGTGAACATCTCCATGTTGATCGTATCTTCCATACGACTCATGTTCGACCTTTCGGTCTCTTGTGTTCCGAGGCCATGTCTGTACATGCTAGGCTGGTCAAGTTAACCCTAAGTGTTTTTGCATGTGTAAAATTGTCTTACACCCGTTGTATGTGAACGTAAGGATCTATCACACCCGATCATCACGTGGTGCTTCGAAACGACGAACTTTAGCAACGGAGCACAGTTAGGGGGAACACTTTCTTGAAATTATTATAAGGGATCATCTTATTTACTACCGCCGTTCTAAGTAACCAAGATGCATAAATCATAATAAACATCACATGCAATTATATAAAGTAGTGACATGATATGGCCAATATCATATAGCTCCTTTGATCTCCATCTTCGGGGCTCCATGATCATCTTCGTCACTGGCATGACACCATGATCTCCATAATCATGATCTCCATCATCGTGCCTCCATGAAGTTGCTCGCCAACTATTACTTCTACTACTATAGCTAACGGTTTAGCAATAAAGTAAAGTAATTACATGGCGTTAAATCATTGACACACAAGTCATACAATAATTAAGACAACTCCTATGGCTCCTACCGTTTGTCATACTCATCGACATGCAAGTCGTGATTCCTATTACAAGAACATGATCTCATACATCTCAATGTATCATTCATCATTCATCACAACTTTTGGCCATATCACATCACATAGCAATTGCTGCAAAAACAAGTTAGACGTCCTCTAATTGTTGTTGCATCTTTTACGTGGCTGCAATTGGGTTCTAGCAAGAACGTTTTCTTACCTACGAATAACCACAACGTGATTTTGTCAACTTATATTTACCCTTCATAAGGACCCTTTTCATCGAATCCGCTCCAACTAAAGTAGGAGAGACAGACACCCACTAGCCACCTTATGCAACTAGTGCATGTCAGTCGGTGGAACCTGTCTCACGTAAGCGTACGTGTAAGGTTGGTCCGGGCCGCTTCATCCCACAATACCGCTGAAGAAAGAAAAGACTAGTAGTGGCAAGCAAGTTGACAAGATCTACGCCCACAACAGATTTGTGTTCTACTCGTGTAATAGAGAACTACGCATAGACCTAGCTCATGATGCCACTGTTGGGGAATGTTGCATAAAATAAAAAATTTCCTACGTTCACCAAGATCAATCTATGAGTTCATCTAGCAACGAGAGAGAGAGAGAGATGCATCTACATACCACTTGTAGATCGCGTGCGGAAGCGTTCAAGAGAACGGGGTTGAGGGAGTCGTTCTCGTCGTGATCCTATCACCGGAGATCCTAGCGCCGAACGGACGGCACCTCCGCGTTCAACACACGTACGGTCAGCGTGACGCCTCCTCCGTCTTGATCCAGCAAGGGGGAAGGAGAGGTTGATGAAGATCCAGCAGCACGACGGCGTGGTGGTGGATCGAGCAGGACTCCGGCAGGGCTTCGCCAAGCAACTGCGGGAGGAGGAAGAAGTGTAGCAGGGGGAGGGAGGCGCCAAGACTCAGGGTGCGGCTGCCCTCCCTCCCCCCTCCTTTATATAGCCCCCCTGGGGGGGGCGCCGTCCCTAGAGATGGGAATCTCCCAAGGGGGCGGCGGCCAGGGGGGTGGAGTACCCCCCAAGGCAAGTGGTGCGCCCCCCACCCTAGGGTTTCCAACCCTAGGCGTAGGGGGGCCCAAGGGGGGGCGCACCAGCCCACTAGGGGATGGTTCCCCTCCCACCTCAGCCCACGAGGCCCTCCGGGATAGGTGGCCCGACCCGGTGGACCCCCGGGACCCTTCCGGTGGTCCCGGTACAATACCGGGTGACCCCGAAACTTTCCTGATGGCCGAAACAGCACTTCATATATATAATTCTTTACCTCCGGACCATTCTGGAACTCCTCGTGATGTCCGGGATCTCACCTGGGACTCCGAACAACATTCGGTTTGCTGCATACTCATATTCATACAACCCTAGCGTCACCGAACGTTAAGTGTGTAGACCCTACGGGTTCGGGAGACATGTAGACATGACTGAGACGGCTCTCCGGTCAATAACCAACAGCGGGATCTGGATACCCATGTTGGCTCCCACATACTCCTCGATGATCTCATCGGATGAACCACGATGTCGAGGATTCAAGCAACCCCGTATACTATTCCCTTTGTCAGACGGTATGTTACTTGCCCGAGATTCGATCGTCGGTATCCCAATACCTTGTTCAATCCCGTTGCCGGCAAGTCACTTTACTCGTACCGTAATGCATGATCCCGTGACCAGACACTTGGTCACTTTGAGCTCATTACGATGATGCACTACCGAGTGGGCCCAGTGATACCTCTCCGTTATACGGAGTGACAAATCCCAGTCTCGATCCGTGTCAACCCAACAGACACTTTCGGAGATACCTGTAGTGCACCTTTATAGTCACCCAGTTACGTTGTGACGTTTGGTATACCCAAAGCACTCCTACGGTATCCGGGAGTTACACGATCTCATGGTCTAAGGAAAAGATACTTGACATTGGAAAAGCTCTAGCAAACGAACTATACAATCTTGTGCTATGCTTAGGATTGGGTCTTGTCCATCACATCATTCTCCTAATGATGTGATCCCGTTATCAACGACATCCAATGTCCATAGTCAGGAAACCATGACTATCTGTTGATCAACGAACTAGTCAACTAGAGGCTCACTAGGGACATGTTGTGGTCTAAGTATTCACACGTGTATTACGATTTCCGGATAATACAATTATAGCATGAATAAAAGACAACTATCATGAACAAAGAAATATAATAATAATCTTTTTATTATTGCCTCTAGGGCATATTTCCAACAGGATTATATCCTACTCATGCTTGCACTTGGTGTTGATTAATTTTAATGCAGGTTCATGACTGTTGTCGCTCTCTCAGTTGGTCGCTTCCTAGTCTTTTGCTAGCCTTCACCTGTACTAAGCGGGAATACTGCTTGTGCATCCAAACTCCATAAACCCCAAAGTTATTCCATATGAGTCCACCATACCTTCCTATATGCGGTATTTACCTGTCGTTCCAAGTAAATTTGTATGTGCCAAACTCCAAACCTTTAAATGAAATTCTGTTTTGTATGCTCGAGCAGCTCATGTATCAACTAGGGTTGTCTGTATCTTCCATGCTAGGTGGGTTATTCTCAAGGGGAGTGGACTCCGCTCCTCATTCACGAGAAAATGGCTGGTAACCGGGATGCCCAGTCCCATGATCAAAAGATCAAAATCAAATCAAAATAATTAAACAAAACTCCCCCAGGATTGTTGCTAGTTGGAGGCACCCGTTGTTTCGGGCAAGCCATGGATTGATGCTTGTTGGTGGTGGGGGAGTATAAACTTTACCATTCTGTTTGGGAACCGCCTATAATGTATGTAGCATCGAAGATATCGAGATCTCATAGTTGTTATGTTGACAGTGAAAGTATACCGCTCAAAATGTTATTCATCTCTATTTCAAAATCGAGCTATGGCACCTCTACAAATCCCTACTTCCCTCTGCGAAGGGCTTATCTATTTACTTTTATGTTGAGTCATCACCCTCTTATTGAAAAGCACCCGCTAGAGAGCACCGATGTCATTTGCATGCATTACTATTAGTTTATATTGGGTATGACTTGACTGGATCTCTTTTACCATGAATTACAATGTTTAGTCAGTCCTTGATGTTTAAAGGTGCTCTGCATTTATGTTTTGCAGTCTCAGAAAGGGCTAGAGATATACCATATTGTTATATCACATTATGGTTGTTTTGAGAAAGTGTTGTCACCCGAGTTTTATTATTATTGCTCGCTAGCTGATTATGCCATTGATATGAGTAAACATGAGACCTAAGTGTTATCGTGAATATGGTTAGTTCATAATATTTGCTGAAAACTTGAATGCTGGCTTTACATATTTATAACAACAAGAGCAAACAGAGTTTGTAAAAGTTTTTCTTTATCACTTTCAGTTTGTCAACTGAATTGCTTGAGGACAAGCAAAGGTTTAGGCTTGGGGGAGTTGATACATCTCTGTCGTATCTACTTTTCCAAACACTTTTGCCCTTGTTTTGGACTCTAATTTGCATGATTCGAATGGAACTAACCCGGACTGACGCTGTTTTCAGCAGAACTGCCATGGTGTTATTTTTATGCAGAAATAAAAGTTCTCGGAATGACCTGAAAATCCACGGAGCAACTTTTCAGAATTAATAAAAAATACTGGTGAAAGAAATAGCGTCAGGGGGCCCACACTCTATTAAAAAGAGGCCTTAATATCCCTTAGTTTCCATTAGGACCCCATTGCCACGGGAGGATAGGACAAAAAATGCCATGCAAGTTCTTTTCCATAAGCACGTATGACTATATTCGGAATACATGCCTACGTTACATTGATGAACTGGAGCTAGTTCTGTGTCACCCTATGTTATAACTATTACATGAGGAACCGCATCCGACATAGTTATCCATCGTTGATCCAACGCCTACGAGCTTTTCACATATTGTGCTTTGCTTATTTACTTTATCGTTGCTACTGTTACAATTGCTACAAAACTGCTATCGTTACTTTTGCCACTGTTACCACTAGTAGAAGGCCCGTGCGTTGCTACGGGCTTTAAAAATAATAAGATACTATTCACAAAGCTAAAATAATATAGAACAATTTCATTTCAACTAATACACATCTTTTTTTTATAATCAGCATAATAGCATTCCCTAACAGAAACCAACCAGTTCTCTCCACATCGTATCAAATATATTATTGACAAATAAAAAATGTTATTAAAACCAACCAGTAGTCCAATGGTTATGATACTGACGGTACCCATCCATGCAGGGACAGGGCCGCCTTCATAAAATGTCATAAAATGCCACATGTATAATGTATAGCCTCACGCCGCAGGCCTTGGCCCTGTCTCCGCCACTGCATCCATGTGTGAGTGCATGTATGTTTCGGCAGTGTGCAGAGACTGTTATCTGTATTTCTTTAAATTTTTGTCCAGACATAGAAGAATTTTAATTATCTCATCATTTTCTTAATTTAAATACAAACACATCATATAAATTTGGAATTCGTGCTGCTATTCTCATTCTCTAACCGGACAATTTTCCATGGGGAGAACTAATGCATGCTTCCTAATATATCAACGTTCCAACCTTGTAGACTGGAGACTGCCCAAAGAATTTTTTTTCTACCACCAACTTCTTCATATGGTAGAAAATGCCATCTTTTTTACAGAATTATGACATAAACTTTGAAACACATACAATGGTATTATTTTCATTTTTCATAATGCATTTGTATGTCAAGTCATACAAGTTTGATTGCACACTCGCGGACCATCCAATGAATTCTCTAAATTCAGTTAAAACCCAAGCATTACATGATTTCTTATTGTGCATCTTTCACCATGTAGTGACCCCTAAAAGAATCGAACAAATACCATGCCTATTTTGACATGCTATTCGACCCACCTAAACTGGCTACCTTCAAATACTCCGGACGATGTTCCATCATGGAAATCCATGTGTTGCCACAGAACAACACAATATCACTCAAATTGTATTTATCATGCTTACCGTCCTTAACTGGTTCTATATTTTATTTCTGAATATGCACCTATTTCACACCCCCACCAGACAAACGTTGCTCTTTGTTCTTCATTATTTATCTCAGCACACCCTTTGACATGATAAGTTACTTCTTACAATACCTTTCATTGTTTTTCCATGGATTGGCAACACTCATGTTTAGGTGTATCTTTCTCCATACAATCCGGCTTTTGGACTAGGGATATTCAAATAAATGATTACCGTGGTTTTCCCAATTCGTTTACTATGCTCTCTTGTGCTCCTCGTTGGCTTTACCTCAAATCATTGCCATCGTTTCTGATCAAATCACCTAGCAAAAGCAAACCAAGTTGTTAAGATATTATCATGAGTACTCAAGGCTCAGCACAGATGGAGATGGAGATCGGAGGAGGCACACAGGTGGTGGGTGATGATGTGTCCCAGTGGAAGAACGGCCATGTCGTCGCCAGAGCAGGAACACGCGGAGGCTCCCATCCTGTTGGGTGGTTCTGGAGAAGGATCTGACCTCGAGCATCTTCTCGCGGTGGCGGCGAACGGCTCCACGATGAGGTCCGCAATGAAGGTGGCGGCGGCTCCTCTCGTACCTCCGCGGCGACAAACGGCTCCATGATGAGGTCCGCAATGAAGGTGGCGGAGGCTCCTCTCGTACCTCCGCGTCGGCGAACGGCTCCTGTATGAGGTCTGGCGGCGGCTCCTCTCAGATGTCAGCGACGGCGATCTCGTACATCGGCGGCGGGTGAGTGGCTCCACGATCGATCTAGCAAATAGATAGATCGAGGGCAGTCGCGTTGTATACCTAGAATATTTTAATATTCACAAAAGAAGTGTCCTTTTAGGCCGGTAGTTGAGTCAATCTTGACCCTTTAATAAACTTAGTTATATTCTTCATTTACACCCAGTTTAGTTAGAAGTACTGGCAAACAATGCAGTATGCTATCGTCTGATAATATAGGGTAATGGATATGCTGAAATTGTAGATACGTGGGCTCCTAATGATTGAACTAATTTATTTATTTTTCCACACTACAGAGACAGGTGCTTGTAGAAATACCAAAGTATACGCCAAAAAAAATTTGTTTATGAAAACATTGGGTAGCTATGCTGCAAGATAGCAAGTAATCTCACGACAATTTCAGAAGCAAAACAAGGGAAAAGGATGTGCAAACCTCTTAAGGATTTGAGAAAGTTCATAACTCCTCAATCAAGTCAACCATTAATTTCACATAGCGCATAGGAATCAGCCGCCTCAGCAATCTCCTCCCCGTTGGATCTGGTACCAGCAAGGTCCTCGAGGCTAAAATAAACCATCGTCCATATGGGCAACTACAATGACTGAAAAATATGTGGTCATTAATATGGACAGCAAGAAAAATATGGACAGAACTGGAAGGCTAACTCTAAAACCAAACTTAAAATGGGAGCTAATTATTTATGTGCTCTAAATCCATATAAAAACTAATAATCATTCTCTGTCTGAAAAGAAGTAACTTCCATGAATGGATTGGCAACACTCATGTTTAGGTGTATCTTTCTCCATACAATCCGGATTTTGGACTAATGGGATATTCAAATAAATGATTACCGTGATTTGCCCAGTTCGTTTACTATGCTCTCTTGTGCTCCTCGTTGGCTTTACCTCAACTCGTTGCCATCGTTTCTGATCAAATCACCTAGCAAAAGCAAACCAAGTTGTTAAGATATTATCATGAGTACTCAAGGCTCAGCACAGATGGAGATGGAGATCGGAGGAGGCACACAGGTGGTGGGTGATGATGTGGCCTAGTGGAAGAACGGCCATGTCGTTGCCAGAGCAGGAACACGCGGAGGCTCCCATCCTATTGGGCGGTTCTGGAGAAGGATCCGACCTCGAGCATCTTCTCGCGGTGGCGGCGAACGGCTCCACGATGAGGTCCGCAATGAGGGTGGCGGCGGCTCCTCTCGTACCTCCGCGGCGGCGAACGGCTCCACGATGAGGTCCGCAATGAAGGTGGCGGTGGCTCCTCTCGTACCTCCGCGTCGGCGAACGGCTCCTGGATGAGGTCTGGCGGCGGCTCCTCTCAGATGTCAGCGACGGCGATCTCGTACATCGGCGGCGGGTGAGTGGCTCCACGATCGACAAATAGATAGATCGAGGGCAGTCATGTTGTATACCTAGAATATTTTAATATTCACAAAAGAAGTGTTCTTTTAGGCCGGTAGTTGAGTCAATCTTGACCCTTTAATAAACTTAGTTATATTCTTCATTTACACCCAGTTTAGTTAGAAGTACTGGCAAACAATGCAGTATGCTATCGTCTGATAATATAGGGTAATGGATATGCTGAATTTGTTGATACGTGGGCTCCTAATGATTGAACTAATTTATTTATTTTTCCACACTACAGAGACAGGTGCTTGTAGAAATACCAAAGTATAGGCCAAAAAAAGTTTCTTTATGAAAACATTGGACAGCTATGCTGCAAGGTAGCAAGTAATCTCACGACAATTTCAGAAGCAAAACAAGGGAAAAGGATGTGCAAACCTCTTAAGGATTTGAGAAAGTTCATAACTCCTCAATCAAGTCAACCATTAATTTCACATAGCGCATAGGAATCAGCCGCCTCAGCAATCTCCTCCCCGTTGGATCTGGTACCAGCAAGGTCCTCGAGGCTAAAATAAACCATCATCCATATGGGCAACTACAATGACTGAAAAATATGTGGTCATTAATATGGGCAGCAAGAAAAATATGGACAGAACTGGAAGGCTAACTCTAAAACCAAACTTAAAATGGGAGCTAATTATTTATGTGCTCTAAATCCATATAAAAACTAATAATCATTCTTTGTCTGAAAAGAAGTAACTTCCATGAATGGGGGAGGGGGTCTGTACCTAAATGAAATCATTGCACACAACAGAGCAAAGCTGATATTGTTATAAAAAAAGTACTTCTTGCTACAAGGACAAAACCAGGAAAGACCATGTGCAAAATAAACTTTCTCGTCAATCTAGCTGGGCCTGTTCATATGAAGAAGAGAAGGATCAGCAAAGGAAATAACATATCAAGAAAAGAAAACAAAAAATATTAGAATGTAAATATGTTTGCTCATCGATTACCTTCTACCTTTTTAATAAACATAATTATATTTTAATTTTCTCCGTTGTTTTCTTATTTTTTTTACCAAACTGCCATATATGGTACACGAAGAAACATTTACCTGAAGGCATTAATATATTTTCAGCTTTTTAGTCTTACTGAATACTCCTGAAGGAGTCAAGGACTTGTTTGCTACTGTATATTAATAGCAGTAGGTAAAAGGCCAGTGTAGGTGAAAATATTATAAGGACACATACATTAAATTCAATGACAAAATCAAGCTTTCAAATGATGCTTATGTGGTATTGCAACAAACTCCGACATCCAAATGTACTGTAAAATAGAACAATTTAACATCTGCTGTGAGCGAGCACAAGTATCGATCAATTTTACAATTGCTGATTTAGATCCCAAGAGGCTATATTTCTTTGTTCAACTACTATAAATAAACTAAATAAGATGAGAGTGAGACTACATACATAAAGCTGAATGTGCAAGATCGACATCATCCCCTAAGTGCTTCTCTTCTCAACTGCTTCCTTCTGGATGTTTTGATTGTTCAATGGAAAACAAAATTCAAAAATACATGGTCAGATAATTGCAATCTCAGTTTATTTATAGAAGAATGTTATTGAAAGAATTGCATCCAACCGAAAACAAACCTTAATTTGAGACATATAGTTTGATGCCTTACCTATAGTTGTAACCTTCTGAGCAAGTATGCCAATCTGCATGTTCGAACAGAATTTTCTATTGGAGAGCAAGCAGAGGTTTATACATCAGAATCTTCTATGAGAAGCAAGCAGAGGTTATACATTATATAGAGGAGACTAATAGAGAGTACCAACTCGATATTTTTTGCTGGTCCATACTTCAATTGTCGGCATGAAAATGAAGCACTGCCACCGTTGCCGGCTCCTCCAAATGCCCATCGGTGTAGGCATGCTGGAGAACATACAGTACTGCACGAGTCAAACCGAAGAAGCAAAGAGCGTAGGAAAATAGACAATTGAATACTGAAAGAAAGGAGAAGATAACCACCATATGCACAGTTCATTACATGAGTCAAATTACAATGGTTATATTCCAAGGCCATTTGACAGTCCCTATTTTACAAAGCTTGGCTTTGATGAACATACCAATCAACTACTCTTAACGTTCCACATCACCTAAGCTAGCACTGATTGCAGAAAACTTACAATATTATTAGAGGTGCTAGTTCAAACTATGACCAATTATTTGCATGGCTTATCATCAGCAGTTATGTTTTTAGTGCCTTTAGTATTTTAATTAGGCTTCATTCAGAACTGTTGCTGCACATTAAGTATGAGAAGGTAACAACAGGCAAAATATCAATCTAGGCATTGGTCAAGTTTCGGTTGAGAATTCACACATTATGTAAGAAGTATATGTGATGATAGATTTGAATCCGAAACAAGATCAGCATATGTATACCTTGTAAAAACATCGTCCGCCAAAGGGGCAAGTATCCCTTCTAAAGTCAAAGTACCTACAATGAGTCGACGTGAAATAACATATGTGTGGCTTAGACAAATGTTTCGTGAATCAACCTCTACTCTGAAGAACATACAAATGAAATTCTCTCTGGAGTACTATTAACCTAACGATCATATAGTGAGATGCATGCAACTATCAGATTTATTGTTACTGACCTGAGAATTTATGTATTTCCGTCTCAAAAAGTAAAAATCCAGTCCTGAATCCGCCCGTCGCCCACGCATCTATGACAAAAACTCTTCCCCTGCTGCTCCTTGATGGTGCACCTCCTCTCCTGCTGCTCCTCGATGCTGCAACTCCTCCCCTGCTGCTCCTCGATGGTGCACCTCCACCCACGACGGCGAAACCAGCGGCCCTTGCTCCATGACACCGGATCAACCAGTAATTGTGGATATGGGTTTTGGTGACCTCTGACCTGAACTGCTGCGGCTCAAAAAATCAACAAAACAAGATTAGCACGTTGGAAAGAAAATCAAAGAAGAAGTCACACGCATCAGTACATACAGCCAACATAGTACAAGCAGCAAGCACAGCTAGCAAGCCGGCCACAGTACGCGCAGCTTGCAACCAGTCAGCGCAGCACCCGCGCACGGGGCGCACAGCATGCGCACCTGCCGTGGAGAAGTAGGGCCGGCGCAACACACGCAGCACCTGCGGACGGGGCGAACAGCACGCGCACCGGCCGGAGAAAAGCAGGGCCAGTGCCGCCATCCACACGTCGCGACGCCCTAGCACGGCGCCACGAAGGACGGTTGTGCCACGAAGGACGTTTTCCTTCTCCGCCCCTGCACGGTGCCACCGCTGCCCCTCCTTCTCCACCCACGCCGCGACGCCCCAGCCGCTCCACCCACTCAGCGACGCGCCCGCCTCGCTCCGCTCCTCATTGCATGCAGCACAACTCGGTGGCTAGGGTTAGCTGCAGGGGCGCGCGCAGGGACTTAACGACGAGGAGGTGCTCGAGGGTCGATGGGGGAGACAAGGCGGAGGCACGCCAGTGGCGGCCGATGCAAGAGGCGGGGCTGGTCGAGGAGATCCTGAGCGGCGGCGGCTTAGATGTGCGAGGGCGGCAGCGAAGGGATGGAGGGCGGCAGTGAATGAGGGCAGTGAGTCGTGCGTGCGAGTGGAGGCCATGAGAGTTGTGCGTGCGTTTGGTTAGGTTTTTTTTCGCTGGTTAATTTTTGTAGGTTTTATTTTGTTGGTTAATTTTCGCTTGTAGATGGTTGCGATGGGAGGTGCGGCCCTGGACTGCAGGGGCATCGCGACATGGTTTTTCTGGTTTTTCGCGGCTGAGCGGGAGGTGGAAGCAAGTACCAAAAAAGACCGGGTGAGGTGGGACAAAAATAAAACCCGGAACGCGACCTACCAACTGAGACATTAGGAGTAGAGATTACTTCCTTACTACTTTGCTACTAAATACTTTGTTGCAGATACTAAGTTATCCAGGTGTGGTTGAATTGACAACTCAAGTGCTAATACTTGAGAATATTCTTTGGCTCCCCTTGTGTTGAATCAATAAATTTGGGTTGAATACTCTACCCTCGAAAACTGTTGCGATCCCCTATACTTGTGGGTTATCAGTACTGTAGGTGCAGGTAGCGCCAGAGGGTTCCCCTTAGCTGTGATCGTTGCGGTGGGAGCAGATGATTTGTTCTGTGTCGTTACAAGAACCGACGCCCTCTTTTTGTTTTTATCCGCTTCTTCCATCTCAGCATCTCCTTCCCCCTCTGATCTGTCGTCCGTCCCCCACCCGAAGGAGTTACCATCGTGATTGTGACCCCGACCTCCATTGCGGCCTCCTTGTCTTCATCCTCGCCGGCCTTGGCCTGCACCTGGACCTCTTCCGGTTCTCATGAATCAAGTTGCATGCAGCTCCTTGAAGACTAAGGCCGAGGGAGGGTGAATCCTAGATCCATGCTCCTTGTAGAGGTGCCCCAACATGCCACAAACTGCACACCAATCCAGAAGTTTCTTGTATTTCACTTTGTAGATCTGTCTCTTGGTGTCTCGAATCATTGACATTGCATTCTTCAAGGGTTTATCAACCTTAATCCTGACCCAAACACGGTAAAAGTTTCCCGTGAAATCCTACGATTGTTATTCTGTGAACAAGACCTCTCCGATCTTAGCTGTGAGGGACGACACTAGGTGCGCGTATAGATCAGGAACGTCGTGGATTTGCGCCCATATCTCAATGGAGTCCAGCTGGATTGTTGAGGGCTTCGTCACACCACCATATGGCTTGATTATTACCGCATCGCCTCGGAAGTTCCATGGCCCCTCCTGCATAACACGCCCCCAATCCCCCAGGCAAGAGAACTGTCTGAACTTTGCCTCCTGAGCTAGATCCCAGGTCGAACACATGTTCTTGTAAAACCAATACTAGCTATTTGTTTTTTCTGAGTGCACCCTAGCTATTTCAATCCACCGGACCGCCTCTGGGGGAGCTTCCTTCTCATCGAACACAACATCGTTGAGGTCTTCCTCTTTCAGTCCCAATTTCTCCATCAGCTGTGCGACATCATTAGCAGAGCTTGCATCCCCCGCACTTGACGTTGCTGCCGCATCCATGTTTGAACCCTAACCCGCTGAAAACAATCAAGCCCTTCTTAGATGAACCCTAGACTCCCCGTACCCCACCAGCCTCTCCTAGACCGGGCACATAGATCAACCCCGACCAATCAGAGATCAGCGGTGAGGAGGTCTGAGGGTAGGGAAGATTAGATCTCAAACAGCGGCGACAGAGTCGCCCCGAGAGAAACACATGAACCCTAACTAGTATACTCCATGGCATGTTTCTAGTTACCAAGAGGACTGCGTGAGAATATAACCTCAATCATACGACAGTTCTGGTGGGAGAGCAAGCAAGGGAAGCGGAAACCATCTTGGGTGTCTTGGGACGTGATGACACACCCTAAACACTTGGGAGGCTTGGGCTTTCGAGATATGGAGATCTTTAACCTGGCTTTGCTAGCCAGACAATCATGGAGGCTTTTGCAAGATCCTTCTTCTCTCAGTGCCCGCCTCTTGAGAGCTGTTTATTATCCGCAAGGTTCAATCCTTGAAGCTGAGTTGGGCATCCATCCTTCACAAATATGGCGGGCCATTATTGATGGAAGGGATGTTTTAAAGCAAGGTCTCATTCGGAGGATAGGCAATGTTGCTACCACAGGCATCTGGGAGAACAACTGGCTCCCCAGAATAGGTCCGATGAGACCCATAACTTCTCTGGTGGCCAACCCTCCTAGGCTCGTTGCTGAGTTGATTGATGCCACTACGACCACTTGGAGAGAGGAGCTCATCCGATCGGTGTTCATATCGTTTGATGCAGATGCTATCTTGGCTATACCACTGTGTACGCGCAACATTGAGGATTTTCGGGCTTAGAGTGGGGAACGACGGGGTATATCAAATGTTGACGCATCAACGAGAGATATACAGAGAAGGGGAGCGGTAGCTGCAATATGCCGGGACCAGAATGTGAATTTCTTGGGGGCCTCGGCGGTCGGTTTCAAGGGAATTGGTGATGCTACAACACTGGAGGCGATGGCCGTTCGGGAGGCTCTAGCTCTCGCTCAAGATCTTAATGAACAAAAGATACACGTAACTTCTGATTGCAAGGTGGTGGTGGACGACATCAAGCAACAGTTTGGCAAGCTACAGTGCGATTATACATGAAATAATAGAGTCAAGTAGGTCTTTACTATTTCTAATTTTGTCCATGAATTTAGGAGCTCAAATTTCGAGGCTCGCAATCTAGCTAAGCATGCTCTTAAGTTAGGGATGGGCCGCCATGTTTGGTTAGGATACCCCGGTAATCTTTTGTTCGTCCCTGTAAACGTTGTCACGTCTTAATAAAGCTTCATCTGATTGCCTAAAAAAACCAACCTCTTTACGAAATCACTTATTGAGGAGTACTCACTGCAAAGATCACTCCCACCTTCCTAGGTTGCGAGAAGTGGCGTGCCGCATGGGCGCCACTTGGCGCAACCCGGGAGGTTTTCCTTTTTTCGTAAATCCGTTTATTCAAAACGTTTTTTCTCTTAAACAGTGCGTCCAAATCTCGAACCGTTTTCACCGTTGCATTCCTCGAGTCGAGATTTCAAAACAAGATCCCATGTTGAAAGGTTTGACGAACTTTTTTTCATGAAAAAACCGGTCAAAGAAAACCGGACGAAAAAAACAGAACCGGAAGCACTGGTTTTTTCCTTTCCAAAAGAGTCACACCCGTGTCTCTCGTGGAAGAAAAAAAACATAAAACACTTTTTTTTCCTTTCCGAGGGGCACGACCGCGACTCTCGCGATAGAAAGGAAAAAAGGAAAACGCGTTTTTTTGCGCAATTTTTTTCACCCAAAAGATAAGGAAGACCGCTGAAAAACCAAAACGTCAAAAAAACCAGGGAAAAAATCCGTTTAAAATGCCGAAAACACGCGCGGGAAAAAAATTCGAAGGGAGCGCCCAGAGCACGACACATGGCAGGCGGCTGAGAGCGCGCCAAGTGACGCTGATCTTTTTGAGGCTCCCGAAGGAGCGCTTGTCAACTAGTTGATCTCCACCTCTTTACCCCTTGAATTTCAGCCGAGGGTGGGGCCCTAACTAAGATTTGTACCCATTCAGAAAATCCCAGCTAAGCTTGTCCATTGACTCCGTAATGTGTTGCCCGTGTGTGTAGCATTGCTCCGAAACTAGCCGTGCTTCGCTATTGTTGCTCGCCTTCCTCATTTTTCTCTCATGGTACTCCCTCAAAAAACAAACATCAGTTGGCTTAGGAAAAAGCAGCCACTATTATTGTATATATTTAAAAAGATGTTCATGTACAAAAAAGTTTATTTATTTTAAAAATATTTACAAATATGAAAATTTCAAAGAATTAACAAGTATTAGTAAATTTTTAAAATATGCATAAACTTTTATATTTCACGAATTTTCAAAATATCAATAAATTTAAAATCTAGTCATGATTATTAAAAATATCAAGATTTTTTAAAAATAATTGGGAATATGAAAACAAAATCATGAAATATTTTTAAATTTCACTTTAAATTTCCTAGATTTTTAAAAAATATTCATAAATTCAAAAGAACACAACATGTTGATCGGTTTGCAGGTTGAAAGTGGTGCCCGTGGCCCATGAGGCCACACGCAGCGCGAAACAACGCCCCCCTGCCCAGGCTATCTTTCTTTTGTCCTTTTTGGGTTTCCTTAGAGCTTTTTGACCCCTTTTTTCTTTCTCCTTTCTTTTTTTTGTTCTTCTTGGAAACGGTTTTTTTCTTTTTGTCTTTCTTTCTTCTTGTCTACTAAGTGTGTGCTTTCTTTTTTCAATTATGTGAACTTGTTTTCAAAATCGTGAACTTTCTTTCAAATTGATAAACTTTTTTTAAAATCGATGAACCTTTTTCAAATGATTGAACTTTTTCTAAAATCGATGAACCTTTTTTCAAATCAATGAAGTTTAAAAAAAATCAATGAACTTATTTTCGAAAATGATGATGTTTTTGAAATTCAACGAACTTTTATAAAGTTTGATGAACTTTTTTGAAAGTTCAATGATTTTTTTTAAAAAATTGATTTTTTTAAGTTTGATGACCTTATTTGAAATTTATGTTTTTTTTGAAATCCAAGAACTTTTTTCAATTTTGTGAACTTTTCTTAAAAAATGATGAACTTATTCAACTTCACGATCTCTTTGTATTATTCAGAAAATTTAAGTGATAGAGTACACATGCAATAAGTAGCGAGGCCGCATGGTCTTATACTGTTGGCGCTTTTATTATTTCACTGTAGTTGAGCTGGTTTAGTGGTTAGGCGCGCTTGTACAAGAATCCAATGGCGCAAGTTTGAACCTGATAAGGACAAATTTTTTTTGTTGTTTTCCCGCTACACAAAAGTGTCCCGAGCTTTGTTGGGCCAGGCCCGGATGGGCAGCGCGTGGGCGCCAGGACGCAGTAGCCAGTGGCGAATCTAGCATGACAATGGATGGTAGGCTTAAAACAACAAGTTCTTAAACCTAATTAGCAAATGCATTGAAATTGTTGGATGTAAAACACCAGAATATGCTTGTCAAGTGGTATGTTTAGCTGAAATAAGATTTTGGAGGGTAGGCTTAAGCCTATTGAAGCCCCCCTAGTGGAATCGCCACTGGTGGTAGCGGCGCTAAAGGCTCTGCTTAGGAGGTCCCAGACTATATGGCATCTCGACTTTGTCACGTCAGCGCCATGTGGGTAAGTGTGGACCAGGGTGAAGCGTCGAGGACTCTAGTATCTCCCGTGCGAACCAGACGTCGTAGATGTTGGCGTGACCAAAAAAGATTAGAAACATAATTCTTTTCAAAACTTGATCAATTCATGATTTAGTTCGTCAAAAAGGTCAGAACACGAATTTTGTCCGAGTAGGCATGTGGATGTTCCATTTCAATCACATGCAACTTTGCAAGCTGGAACGGAAATTAGTATAATATTCAAACTTTTATTCAAAATATGTGGCTGGCAATCGTAGTAGCCGAGGGATATGTTCGTGGGCTGCTGAATCTATGCATGCAACACGAAAGAAAATATCTTTCTAGTCTCGGAGACCTGAGCTGGGAGGCGACGACCCGCTGGAGCAAGTCGTCGTCGTCATCTACCATCTCTCTAGTTTCTCGAAAAGGAAAAAGCCTACCACCTTTCTCTGCATCTCCCTTCTCTGGTTTCCCATCCCCAATCCCCCACTCTCAGTGAGCTCCTCCTCCTCCAGCAGCACCAGCAGGATATCACATTGCAACCCTCCCTCGCCGTAGAAGAAAGGAGAGCTTGCCGGGATCGAGTCCGCGTCGTGGTGGGCGGGGCAGCTCTTGGTGGCGCCGCCGCGGGCTCGCTGTCGTGTGTCGTCCAGCCGAACCGATGTGCCCTCCGCTCCGCCGCCATTCTCTCCCGGAAGGTAGTTGAGTAATCGATTCGTCACGCGCAACCTTCTGTCTGTTCAAGCGGCTGAGCTCGATTCGTTGCAGGCAAGCTTCATTTCCCCTATATATTCCCCTTTCTTTTATTTACATTTTCTTTCGATCTGTGGCTCTGTGCCATCTATATGTGTGTGAATCCTTTAACCCCCTTTATTTACTGCTCTTTGCTCACTCTGTCTCGTCGGACGTCAAAGAATAGCACGAGTAGATGATTGCATCTATTAACTTGGGTCGATCCATCATTTGGGTGCAGGAGGATTAAATTAGCGGGTATGGCTGGGTTTTTTATGGGCGAGGAGACCCAGGAGCGAATGGATCTATTGCTCATCCGGGCCTTGGTCCTTTTGAGCTTCGCGGCGCATCTTACCATGGCCCTGTTAGCCGGGATCCGTCGCCGTAGAGACTCCGGCTTGCGGAGGTTTCTGGTGTGGTTTGCGTACTACGTCTACGTAACCGAGATAGGCACGCCAATGGCCCTCGGCTGGGTGTTCCTCGACCCCGCGGCCGCAGATAGCGAGCAGAAGATGTTTGCGCTCTGGGCACCTTTTCTTCTTCTCCACCTTGGTCACCCGGACAACATCTCCAGCTACGCGTTGGACAACAAGAAGCTGACGCCGCCCAACATCGTTGGTCCAATCCTTGCAATCGGAGGAGCTATCTATGGCTCATACAAATAAAGATTTATGCGCGACGACGGGGCTCTGCGTGCCGCCTTTTTCATCATGCTCTTCTTTGGTTCATATAAGTATGTGGAGAGGGTGGTTGCCCTACACCGAGCTTCCTTTGCAAACATTCGCCGCAAACGAGGGAAAGGAGTTACGGCGCATCGGTATTCAGGACAAAGGCCGTAGTAAGCGGGATAATGATGACGTCCTGCTTGATGCTCACGGCGTTCTCGGTGTCACCATGGCTGCCTTGGCTGACTATCAAGTCAGCAGTGATGGTTATCGGAGTTCTTATTCTGGTTGGAAGGAGGTGAGCAATGTGGTGGAGATGGAGGCGTCGCTCATGTACGACATCTTGTACAGTACACCAAGGCAAGCGTTGAGCGTGATCCACACTTGGGGTGGCTATACCATCCGTGTCCTCTCGCCGCTCGCCACCGTCACGGCACTCTGTCTCTTCCACGGTGAAAAAGGCTTGGCCCTGGTGAATGCAGACCGGGTGACCACATACATCTTGCTGGTTGGTTTGGTACCCTGGTGCTGGATGGGAGATGGCTGCTGAGAGCGTTAGGGTCTACCTGGACATATGCATTGTTGGTTGATAAACAACAAGACCAAGAAGAAGAAGGCAAACAAGTAAAGCCGCTTCTAGGTCGCCGGACCTTCTGGTACAATTTCAATTTGCCACGGTGGGTGAAGCACGCATGTCGCCGGGCTGGGAGGCAATTATGGTATTTCCCACGTTGCCTTCTCGTCTCTTTGGATCCGTCCCGGCTGTCACTGAGAAGCGGCCCAAGTGGCCACAGGTTGCTGTCGGGCTCGAGCGTCGGACAGGGCAACTTGTTGCACGAGTGCAGTACTCCTCAGGGTACACTGGAGAAGGTGGTTTCTATTTTCGCAGGACCGGGGAAGAAGAAGATTGATGTCAAGGATGAGTTGTTGGAAGCTATGTGTGCGCGCATGTACTGCTGGAATCTGGCACAACAGCCGGGAGGCGTCCCAGTCCCACAAGGGAAATCAGTGATTGCATGGGCTATAATCAGGAGCACTACAGTTTTGAAAGCAACCTCATCGCACTCCGCGTCGCCACCGACATTTTCCTCTTGCGCAGGCCAAGGTCCCCAGGGATAGAAGTGAAGCGTCAGTCAAATATGAGACGAAGATCCAAGCTATATCAGATTATATGATGTTCCTCCTCACTCAACGTAAGCACATGGTACTGAAGCCAGGTGACGAGGGCAGCGACTACAAAAAATCGCTCCTCGATTTGAAGGAAATATGGCGTGTAACAGGAACAAGCGGTCCTCCAAAAACAAGAGCCAGAAGGCTTGCCAAAAGCCTTCTATACATGGATGTGACTCAGGGCAGTACCAGGAAATCAAGTCTTCTTTTCAACACAAACAAAACTCTCGCGCTTGGTGCTGACTGGGCCTTGAAGCTGTTACATGAGCTGGACCGGTATGGTTCTGGAAGGGATCCAGTGTCTCTCGGATACAGACCTGAAGATTTCATCCTGGTATTCACAGATGAGGCACAAATCAATATTAAACGGTGTAGGGACAGTGGGAAACAATTGGAACTCCTCGATTATATGTTGAAGCTAATTCTTGATTCATGGGTACGTTTTCTCACCTTTACGTCCCAAGAATGCAGCAGGGAATCCCATGCCAACCAGCTCAGCTGTGGTGGTGAGCTCTTAACCATCGTCTGGCTGATGAAACAACACAGTGCACTGAATCTCATTTCCAAGGGTGAATAAACCGACCAGCATCTCTTAACCATCGTCTGGCTGATGAAACAACACGGTGCACTGAATCTCATTTCCAAGGGCGAATAAACTGGCCAACATCACATTTTCAGCAGTAACTATAACTATGCCAAGCTCTTATTCGTATTGATTTACAGTCTCCTAGTCGACTTCTTTGTGTGTACAAGTATGACTCTTGCAGATGAATACGAATCTGCTAATGTAACTCTCTCTCTCTCTCTCTCTCTCTCTCTCTCTCTCTCTCTCTCTCTCTTAGTATTGTAATAAGATCATTCAAATAAATCCTACTATGTGTGACATGATGTCTTTATCTAGTTTGATGCACATATCGTGTTGTGTTCGTTGTGCAGTACATTACCTTCGGACATTATCTTTTTTCAAAATCTTACTTTGTTACATCTTGACCATATGAAGAAATTTTGTTTCTTTTATTTCATTTAAATTTTTCATCGGGGAACTCTAGATCCCCCCTCCACTTTCCTGTTGTCTTCCCTTTTTACCCAATCGTTTCTTCTTGGTTTACACCAATGGATAACATATAAGTGATTCAATATAGTGAGCAGGCCACACGTACAGGGATTTTGTAGTGTTGGAGTGGATGTTTCAGTGCTGTTCTTGTTTGTTTATGTCTTTTTCAGTACTATACATGCTCTATGTCGTGGCCGGTAAACTATTTCTCTGTATGGCCATGCTATGGTACTACTTTCATATCCTTTTTTTAACCTTTGTTTGCTCAGTTGTAAACATGTGCTGAGGTTGCGTGGCTGTGAAATTGAGGGAAATGCTGGGAGCCACGCGCTGTCGCGAGGCAACCGATTTGCATTTTACTTTTCACTTATCTCAATTATACACCTGGAAGCAGTTTTGAATTATGGAATAGTACAAGAGGTGCCCCCTCCGTGCTCGAATTTCTCTTACAGGTATGGAGTTGAGCCACTACAGCTTCCAGATTAGCGGGTCTAGCGATCCCTCGGAACTTGATTGCTCCATAAGCAGCCACTAGGGTTACCTGAAGAAATTGTTAATCATCACAAAAGTCATTGCCTATAAACATGGAACTTCACATTTTTAACAAGATAATACCAGAGTTATTGAAAGAATTACACGCTTTGTTGAAGGAAGCTCCCCCAGAGATTTGATGTTGTGTTCACGGACTGTCGCGGCTTTACCCACACCACGGCAGTTCCAGCAGAAGGCACTCATTGAGCCCGGCGGCGCTCCTCACTGAAGCCCGTCAAATTTTGATCATTCTTTCCTTGAGTGCCACTCTTACCCAGGTTCATGCTAGCTTCGATAGTCACTTTAGCCCTCTTGGGGTCCTGCTTCGGGGTTGGGTTGGCTGGTACTGTAGGTGCGGATAGCGCCAGGGGGTTCCCCTTAGCTGTGATCGCTGCGTTGGGAGCAGATGATTTGTTCTGTGTCATTACAAGAAACCGACGCCCTCTTTCTGTTTTTGTTTGCTTCTTCAATCTCAGCACCTCCTTCCCCCTCTAATCTGCCATTTGTCCCATGCCTGAAGGAGTTAGCATCACGATCCTGACCTCGACCACCATTGCGGCCTCCTTGTCTTCCTCCTCGACGGCCTTGGCCCGCACCTGGACCTCTTCCGGTTCTCATGAACCAAGTTGCACGCAGCTCCTTGAAGACTAAGGCCGAGGGAGGGTGAATCCTAGATCCATGCTCCTTGTAGAGGTGCCCCAACATGCCACAAACTGCACACCAATCCGGAAGTTTCTCATATTTCACTTTGTAGATCTGTCTCTTGGTATCTCGAATCATTGACACATCATTCTTCAAGGGTTTATCAACCTTAATACTGACCCAAACATGGTAAAAGTTTACGTGAAATCCTGCGATCGCTGTTCTATGAAGAAGACCTCTCCGGTGTGAGCTGCAAGGCACGACACTAGGTGCGCGTATAGATCAGGAACGTCGTGGATTTGCGCCCATCAATGGAGTCCAGCTGGATTGCTGAGGTCTTCATCACACCATCATACGGCTTGATTATTACCGCATCGCCTCAGAAGTGCCATGGCCCCTCCTGCATAACACACACCCAATCCCCCAGGCAAGAGAACTGGATCGTGTAGAGATTATCCTCCAGAGGTCTGAACTTTGCCTCCCGAGCTAGATCCCAGGCCAAACGCATGTTCTTTTAAAACCAATACTGGCTATATGATTTTTTCGAGTGCACCCTAGCTATTGCAATCCACCGGGCTGCCTCTGGGGGAGCCTCCTTCTCATCGAACTCAACATCATTGAGGTCTTCCTCTTTCAGTCCCAATTCCTCCATCAGCCATGCCACATCATCATCAGAGCTTGCAACCCCTGCAGTTTACGTCGCTGCCGCATCCATTATTGAACCCTAACCCGATGAAGAAAATCAGGCCTTCTCAGATGAACCCTATACTCCCCGTACACCACCAGCCTCTCCTAGACCAGGGCACAGAGATCAACCACGATCGATCAGAGATCAGCGGTGAGGAGGTCCGAGGGTAGGGAAGATCAGATCTCAAACGGCGGCGGCAGAGTCGCCCTGAGAGAAACACATGAACCCTAACTAGTATACTCCATGGCCCCAAGAGAAATGACTGTTGTTTGTTTCCCAGGGAGATAAATGGGCCTTAACGCCTTATGCATGTTCGCCCCTGTGAAGAGCTCGGCGATTCCTCCTAACCTCCTATGTCAATGATATCTTTTGCTCAAAAAAATGTCGATGATATGAAGAAGAGCGCGATAGTATATATGGTGCTATTATCCGAGAAGTTGTAGACCGTTCTAGTATTTTAACCAGTTGCTCTTTTAGCCATGAATTTAGAAGCTCGAATACCGATGCTCATAATTTAGCGAAGAATGCTCTCTCACTAGGGGTTTACCGTCATTTTTGGTTAGACAACCCCGGTGATCTTATTTTCGTTCACGTAATCAGTGTGACGAGTTAACAAAAGGTTTCGTGAGGTTGTGTATAAAGAAAAATGTGTTGCTCATTGCGTGGAGCAATGGCATTATGACATCACTGCTTGTCTATTGATTTTCATAATAAACCCTAAACCCATCTCCGATTCCTCGGTTTTAGGAGCCTTCTAAATGGTTTATCTTCAAAAATTTTGTTTCTTTTTTCTATTGGTTTATTTTAGTGTTTAATTTTATTTTAAAAAATCTTCATGATTTTTAAGAATATTCCTGAAAATCTTAAAAATGATCACTATATCTTAAAATGTTCATTATTTTCAAAAATATTAATGAAAGATTTAAAAGATGTTCACTATTTTTCAAAAAAAAACTTAATGTTTTTCTTAAATATACTCATTTTTCTAAAATGTTTTCTATTAAATAATAATAAATTTCTCTATACAATAAAATAAAATAACCGATTAAAAAGGTAATAGGAAAACTAGCTTGTTATAGCTCTGCTTGTGATACATGCCCCCCCCCCCCCTCTGAATCAAGATACCTCTTGTTCTAGTATAAATAGTAGTCATCTGCTCTTCTACTAAGTGTGGATTTGCTTGAGATTGTTTAAGCAATTCCCTTAATCGTCGATCCCTTGCCAATTGATTATGACTTACTTTATTGAGAGCAGAGGCGAATTGTACAAAGGCTTGTAAGTCTGCAAATTGAGTTAGTTCTAATATTAATTTGCCATATATTTGTTTCATGGCTTTAATTTGAGCTTCCTTTTACTCGACAATCTGTCGTAGCCATAGGGTTGTCTTCAGCCACATGAGGAAAGAGGTGGGAGACTGGCAGGAGACGACCCGAGCACTTTTGGGATGCTTCTATTAACCAACGAATTTCCTGCCGCTTAGGGAAATCCGGGTGAAATGTGATACATATTCTTTCTTTATTACTATTGACTGGTAGGTCAAATGCACAAAAGCACATATGGTCCGGTATTCCCTTGTTCCTCGTATTGGTTATGTTCCTTATTCCTCGTCTAGTAGAAACTAATCGAGCTCCCTTTGATCTGTTGGAAGCAAAAAACTGAATTAGTTGTAGGTTATAGTGTAGAATATGCACGGGATGCGATCCTTAATAGTTTACGGTTGGCGGAAGCCAATGTCTCGGGGACTCATTTTGACTTAAACAAGGGGTGCGTATTTACCAATTTCCGAATTCAAGATTTAGGGGGGATAGGGGCAGGGCATACTTCATCCTTCGTTCAAGACATATGAATGTCAAGTCGGAGGTTTTGCCTTGTTATCAGATGGGGGAGTTGGGTAAAGCAAACTCCCTCCATGGATGAGCATGAGGCTTAGTCAAGTAGAACATGGTTGCATTGCTTGATGCTTCGATCGGATAAAAGTATGTGGGGCCATGCCAGTACGACAAAAATACGTGTTAAAAAGGTCAGTCCCTCCCTTTTTTACTTTTTGTAATGAAAAAACATGCCGAACTTCTAAAAAGCATCCCGTCTGGTTTGATAGAACAGTATCACGACAATGTACACCTAAGTGGGTTTATTGGATCCTAGGGAACCATCACAAGTATGGCCGGCCTATAGACGGTGATGATAGGTGGATTTGGTAACTATTTTCTTCTGAATCTGATAGTTGCAGCTGACATGGCATTTCCATGATTAAATAATATAACATTTTTGTTGTGCCACCAACTATATTGTTTCTATTAAACTCAACCTTAATATAAGTGTGCAGCGTCACTAGATGGATAGTCGTTTATCCGCCCTTAAGTGGTATTACCAGCCATTCTGAAGGAGTAGTTGATTTAGAATTTTTAGTCTTCAATCTATTTTGGTTATATCAATTTTATAAAAACTATCTTGCCAGCCATGTATGCGGCTGCCCACGGCATGGATGCCACCATTTACTTACCATAGTTCAGAGCCTCCCAAGTGGTCACCTTCCTTGAAATTTTAGTCGGGACACTATCTCATGTCGGCTTGTGTTGCCCACTTGCCCAATTATCAGGCCCGACATGACACGTGAGCCACCGGGTCGTATTGTATGGTGTTGTTGAAGATGTTGATGGAGATTGCCCTCCCCAAGATGGGAGAGTTATTGGTGATGATGATGACGATGATTGCCCTCCCCAAGATGTTGACATGAGCCACAGAGTAATGCAATAAGAACGATGACATGATGTAGACAAGATCCGTTTATCTATTGCGTAGATATAGATCCAATCTTTTTATCCTTAGTAGCAACGATACATACGTGTCGGTTCCCTTTCTATCACTGGGATCAAGCACTGTAAGATCGAACCCACTACCGGGCACCTCTTTCCATTGCAAGATAAATAGATCAAGTTGGCCAAACAAAACCCAAATATCGGAAAAGAAATACGAGGCTATAAGAGATCAAAGAAACTCAAATATCTTTCATGGATATAAAAAGATATAACTGATCATAAACTCAAAGTTCATCGGATCCCAACAAACACACCGCAAAAAGAGTTACATCATATGGATCTCCAAGAGACCATTGTATTGAGAATTCAGCGAGAGAGAGAAATCCATCTAGCTACTAACTACGGACCCGAAGGTCTACAAAGAACTACTCACGCATCATCGGAGAGGCACCAATGGAAGTGGTGAACCCCTCCGTGATGGTGTATAGATTGGACCTGGTGGTTCTGGACTCTGCGGCGGCTGGATGAATATTTCGTGGACTCCCCTAGGGTTTCTGGAATATTGGGGTATTTATAGAGCAAAGAGGCGGTCCGGTGGGCACCCGAGGTGGGCACAACCCACCATGGCGCGCATGGGCCTCCTGGCGCGCCCTGGTGGGTTGTCCCCTCCTCGGGACACCCCCCGGGTGCAACCAGGGCCCAACTTCTTCCTTTTGGTCCATAAAAAATGATCGTAAAGCTTTGTGGCATTTGCACTCCTTCTGATATTGATTTCCTGCGATGTAAAAAACATGCAGGAAACATCAATTGGCACTTGGCACTATGTCAATAGGTTAGTACCAAAAAATGATATAAAATGACTATAAAATGATTATAAAACATCCAAGATTGATAATAAAACAACATGGAATAATCAAAAATTATAGATACATTGGAGACGTATCAGCATGCCCAAGCTTAACTCGTGCTTGTCCTCGAGTAGGTAAGTGATAAAAACAGAAATTTTGATGTGGAGTGCTGTTTATCATGCCATATCATATTATTTTCTTAATAGCATGAACATTTGGACTTTTATGTAATTCAAAGCAATAGTCTAGTTTTGACATAATAATTTAGATACTCAAGCATATCAACAAGCAACCATGTCTTTGAAAATATCAATGCTAAAACAAGTTATCCCTAGCCCATCATGCTCAAACATTGATCCATTCATGAAACATACTCGTATATTAGCTACACCCAATACTTAAGTATGATCATATTGCCTCCTAGTTGGTGCTTTTATAAGAGAGGATGGAGACTCAATTTCAAAAATAAAAACTACCTAAAGTAAAAGAAAAGCCCTTCGCAGAGGGAAGTAGGGATTTGTAGAGGTGCCAGAGCTCAAAGCGAAAAATTAGAGATAAAAACATTTTGGGAGGTGTATCCATCCCACCAACGAAAACGACTCAGAGTTACCAACACTTTACATGCTAGATATATCATAGGCGGTTCCCAAACAGAAAATAAAGTTTATTCCTTTTTTCCACCATACTTTCACTTTCCATGGCTAGCCGTATCCACGGTTGCCCTCCATACCAACACTTTCCAAGGAAGTTATTATTTGACAACATAAAGTAAATTCATTTTTGCATTTCAGTACTAGGCACTAAAACCTTTGCCTTACTATGGTGCAATGACAAGTGAATAAACACTCATCGTGAGAATAACACATCTAGCATGGAAAATATTAGCCACCCGTTACCGTTCCGCGAACGAAACAAACATACAAAAGAGAAGTTTATTTTGAAAATTAGAGATGGCACATGTAAATTTGCTTAGAACGGCAAAATAATACCACATATATATAGGTAGATATAGGGACTCATGTGGCAAAACTGGTTTAAAGGATTATGGATGCACAAGTAGAGGTCATACTTGGTGCAAAATGAAGGCTAGCAAAAAGACTGAGAAGTGACCAACCAAGAAACGAATAATCTCATAAGCAAGCATTAAGAATAATTAACACCGAATAATGCACCACAAGTAGGATATAATTTTCATTGCATGATTATTGACTTTCGTGCATGCATAGGGAATCACAAACCTTAACACTACTATTCTTACTAGAGCACAATTACTCATCAACATAACTCACATATCACATCATCATATCTCAAAACTATTACTAAGAATCAAGTTTATTTTGTCCAATGATCTTCATGACATATATTTTTCTTTCTTTCTTTATCCTTCTTGTATATCTATCACTTTGGGACTAATTTTCATGTGTTGCTTTTCATAAGCTCAAACAAATATAAGTGAAGATCATGAGCATAACATATTTTCTTTCTCTCAAAATAATTTAAGTGAAGCAAGAGAGAATTTCTTCAAAATTTTACTAACTCTCAAATAAATTTAAGTGAAGCAAGATAGCATTTCTTCAAAAATAGTAAGCATACCATGATCAAAAAGATATAACTGAAGCACTAGAGCAAGTCCATTGCTCATAAAAATTTAAGTGAAGCATAGAGAGCAATTCTAACAAGTCATGACATAATTTTGGCTCTCTCAAATAGGTGTGTCCAGAAAGGATTTATGACTTAAAACACAAAATAAAACAAGAATATACACATATCATACAAGACGCTCCAAGCAAAACACATATCATGTGACGAATAAAAATATAGCCTCGAGTAAAATACGGATGGTCGTTAGAAGAAAGAGGGGATGCCACTCGGGGGCATCCCCAAGCTTAGTTGGTTGCTCATTCTTGGATAATAGCTTGGGATGCCGAGACATCCCCAATCTTAGGCTCTTCTATCTTTATTTCATCCATTGTAAGATAACCCAAAACTTGAAAACTTCAATCACACAAAACTCAACAAAACCGTTGTGAGATCCGTTAGTAAAAGAAACCAAACCACTACTATAAGTGTTGTGTCAAACCAATTATTATTTTGGTTATTATATCTAATATATTCCAACTTTTCTATGGCAAAAACTCATCAAAGAAAACCGTAGAGCCATCAAAATAAGCACAGAACACAAAGAAAACAGAATCTGTCAAAACAGAATAGTCTGTAGTAATCTGGAGCTTTTGAATACTTCTGGAACTCCAAAAATTGTACCACATTAGTAAGACCAGAATAATTTGTATATTAATCTTTGGCAAGAAGAATCAGGGCAAAATCTCGTTTCTGTGATTTATGAAAATTATTTTTGTGAGCGCAAAGTTTCTGTCTTTTTCAGCAAGATCAAACAACTATCACCCCAGAAGATCCTAAAGGCTTTACTTGGCACAAACACTAATTAAAACACAAAAACACAATCATACTAGTAGAATAATTGTGTTAACACACAAGAACAGAAAGCAAAAAAGCAAAAATAAATTTTATTCATTGGGTTGCCTCCCAACAAGCGCTATAGTTTTACGCCCTTAGCTAGGCATAAAGCAAGGATCTAAGTTTTGTTATCTTTGGTGCTAGATCCATAAGATTCCCTCATGATTGATTCATATGGTGGCTTAATTCTTGTTCTAGGAAAGTGTTCCATACCCTTCCTCAACGGAAATTGGATCTTAATATTGCCTTCTTTCATATCTATCACTGCACCCCGATAGTGCGTAAAAACGGTCTACCAAGAATAATTGGACAAGACGGATTGCAACCAATATCAAGAACAATAAAATCTATGGGCACATAGTTTCTATCTGCAAGAATAAGAACATCATTAATTCTTCCCATAGGATTTTTAATAGTAGAATCCGCCAAGTGCAAATTCAAAGAGCATTCTTCAAGATTGGTAAGGCCAAGCACAACACATAAAGATTTTGGAATTGTAGAAACACTAGCACCCAAGTCACACAAAGCAAAACACTCATAATTTTTAATCTTGACTTTGATAGTAGGTTCCCATTCATCATGCAATTTTCTAGGAATTGAAACTTCTAATTCCAATTTTTCTTCCAAAGCTTTCATCATAGCATCAACAATATGTTTAGTAAAAGCTTTATTTTGTTTGTAGGCTGGGGGTGAATTTAGCATGGATTGCAATAAAGAAATACAATCAATCAAAGAGCAACTATAATAATTAAAGTCTTTGTAATCCAAAAGAGTGGGCACATCACTAGCTAAAGTTTTGACCTCTTCAAGCCCACTTTTATCTATTTTCTCAACAAGATTTTCACCCTCCGAAATATTGGGACGCCTTCTACCTAAAGTTGACTCTTCTCCAGTCCCTTTTTCATCAATATTAAATTTACTAAACAAATAATCAATAGAAGAAACACCAATCACTTTAAGGTCTTCATCACTTTATGATAGTAATCACTAGAAAATGCTTTTTTCTAAAAATTCTCTTTTAGCTCTAAGCATAGCGGTTCTTTTCTTACTTTCATCCATAGAAACATAAAGAGCTTTAATTGATTCTTCAAATTTAGGAACAAAATTTTTCATCTTGAGAGTTTCTACATCATGAGAAATTCTATCAACACTTCTAGACAAATCATCAATTTTATTCAAGTTTTCTTCTATCAAAGCGTTGAAAGCTTTTTGCATATTTATAAATTCTTTAATATTGTTCTCAAGATCATAGGTGTTTCTATTATTATTGTAGGTGGGATTACCATAGGAATTACCATAATTATTAGAGGAATTACTAGGAAAAGGCCTAGGATTAAAGTTACCTCTACAAGCATTGTTGTTGAAATTATTTCGCGAAACAAAATTCACATCTATGGCTTCAGTATTTTTCTCAATCAAAGCTGACAAAGGCACATCATTAAAGTCAATAGGAGCAGTTTTATTAGCAACCAACTTCATAAGAGCATCAACTTTTTCACTCGAAGAATTTATTTCTTCTACCGAATTGACTTTTTTTCTAGTAGGAGCTATTTCCGTATGCCATTGCGAGTAATTTGCCATAATATTGTCTAGTAATTTAGTAGCTTCACCCAAAGTAATTTCCATAAAAGTACCCCCTGCGGCGGAATCTAAAAGAATATGAGAAACAAAATTTAATCCCGCATAAAAATTTTGTATGATCATCCAAAGATTTAACCCATGAGTTGGGCAATTCCTTAGCATCAATTTCATCCCTTCCCAAGATTGTTCAACATGCTCATGTTCAAGTTGCTGGAAATTCATGATCTGGGTTCTAAGGGAAATAATTTTTGTGGGAGGAAAATACTTAGTGATAAAAACATCTTTGCACTTATTCCAAGAATCGATACTATTGCCAGGCAAAGAAGAGAACCAAATTTTTGCAGAATCACGCAAAGAAAATGGAAATACTTTCATCTTGACCACATCATTGTCCACATCTTTTTTCTTTTGCATATCACATAATTCCACGAAGGTATTAAGATGGGACGCGACATCCTCATTAGGAGTACCGGAAAATTGGTCTTTCATAACAAGATTCAGCAAAGCAGTATTGATATCACAAGTCTCCGCACTAGTGGTGGGAGGAGCAAGCGGAGTGCCAATAAAATCATTGTTGTTGGTATTTGAGAAGTCACATAGTTTGGTGTTCTCTTGAGTCATGATGACCACACAACAAGATTGCACTCAAAAACAGATCCAGCAAGAAAACGACAAATGGAAAAAGAGAGGCGAATAAAACGGAAATTTTTCGTGAAGTGGGGAGAGGAAAACGAGAGGCAAATGGCGAATAATGTAAATTGCAAGGAGATGAGATTTGTGATTAGGAACTTGGTTATGTTGAAGATCCTCCCCGGCAACGCTGCCATAAATTCCTTTTGATGTTGCTTGAAGCTACGCCGGTATTTCCCCAAAGAGGAAGGGATGAGGAAGCACAGCGGCGGTAGGTATTTCCCTTAGATATGAAACCAAGGTTATCAAACCAGTAGGAGAACCAAGCAACACAACATAAACAACCCCTGCACACAAATAACAACACCTCGCAACCCGACGTGTTAAAGGGGTTGTCAATCCCTTTCGGTGTACGGCACCTCAAGATAGGCAAAGGACGTGAAGTACATTTGTAGTAGATTGATAGATCAAACGCCAAATAAAATAAATAAGAATAATTGCAACAAGGTATTTTTGTATTTTTGGTTTAATAGATCTGAAAATAAAGGCAAGGAAAAAGTAGACGCAAGGCAAATATATGAGGAAGAAGACCCGGGGCCGTAGGTTTCACTAGTGGCTTCTCTCGAGAAAGATAGCAAACGGTGGGTAAACAAATTACTGTTGGGCAATTGATATAACTTCAAATAATTATAACGATATCCAGGCAACGATCATTACATAGCCATCACGTCCAAGATTAGTAGACCGACTCCTGCCTGCATCTACTACTATTACTCCACACATCGACTGTTATCCAGCATGCATCTAGTGTATTAAGTTCATGGAAAAACAGAGTAATGCAATAAGAACGATGACATGATGCAGACAAGATCCGTTTATCTATTGCGTAGATATAGATCCCATCTTTTTATCCTTAGTAGCAACGATACATATGTGTTGGTTCCCTTTCTGTCACTGGGATCAAGCACCGTAAGATCGAACCCACTACCGGGCACCTCTTCCCATTGTAAGATAAATAGATCAAGTTGGACAAACAAAACCCAAATATCAGAGAAGAAATACGAGGCTGTAAGAGATCATGCATATAAGAGATCAAAGAAACTCAAATAACTTTCATGGATATAAAAAGATATAATTGTTCATAAACTCGAAGTTCATCGGATCCCAACAAACACATCGCAAAAAGAGTTACATCATATGGATGTTCAAGAGACCATTGTATTGAGAATTCAGCGAGAGAGAGAAAGCCACCTAGCTACTTACTACGGACCCGAAAGTCTACAAAGAACTACTCACGCATCATCGGATAGGCACCAATGGAAGTGGTGAACCCCGCTGTGATGGTGTCTAGATTGGATCCGGTGGTTCTGGACTCTGCGGCGGCTGGATGAATATTTCATCAACTCCCCTAGGGTTTCTGGAATATTGGGGTATTTATAGAGCAAAGAGGTGGTCCGGGGGGGCACCCGAGCTGGGCACAACCCACCAGGGCGCGCCTGGGCCTCCTGGCGCGCCCTGGTGGGTTGTCCCCTCCTCGGAACTCCCCCTAGGTGCAACCAGGGCCCAACTTCTTCCTTTTGGTCCATAAAAAATCATCGTAAAGCTTCATGGCATTCGGACTCCGTCTTATACTGATTTCCTGCGATGTAAAAAACATGCAGAAAATAGCAACTGGCACTTGGAACTATGTCAATAGGTTAGTACCAAAAGGAGATATAAAATGATTATAAAACATCCAAGATTGATAATAAAACAACATGGAATAATCAAAAATTATAGATACGTTGGAGACGTATCATGGGCCCCCTCTAGTAGTTATTTGCTCCAATAATTCTTATATATTCCATAAAAAATCCTTGTGAAGTTGCAGCTCACTTGGAGTTGTGCAGAATAGGTGGTCTGACGTAGCTTTTTCTGGACCAGAATTCCAGCTGTCGATATTCTCCCTCTTTGTGTGAACCTTGCATATTATGAGAGAAAAGGCATTATAATTACTCCAAAAAGTATTATTATGCAGAAAAACATTACAAATAATAGTAGGTAAACATGATGCAAAATGGACGTATCAACTCCCCAAGCTTAGACCTCGCTTGTCCTCAAGCAAAAACCGAAATCGAAAAACATGTCCACATTCTTAGAGAGATTGAGCTGTTGATAAAAACAAAATATAGACATAGAAGCATCATGTGTATTATTATAACAGCAACAAACTTTATTATAGATCTTTTATCACATAACTTTTATGATGAGCTTCTCATGAACAAGTAACAATTCATCACAACGTCGAAGTATAAAGCATAAACTCTATTGAAAACCAACAAACTATGTTCTCTGTCAACTTTGCAATTAAAATTCTCATCTTTTCAGGAAGGGTCATGTATCGGAGCCTTTTTGGCAAGTACACATACTCAACCATCATATAGTCTTCTATAATTGCTAACACGCACCGCATACACATGTGCAAAAAGTTTCAACCAGACACATAGAAAGATAGGGGCATATAGTTTCCCGTCCCAACATATTCACCTCAAGGGTGAGGTCAACAATAATAACTCATGCCCACCCATATCCAACTGGATATATGTGCCTAGATCTTTCCTCACCACCGTGTGCTTGCCAAAAGAGAAATAAAAAGGAATAGAGAGAAATACTTTGATTCTTGCATAAAAGTAACTACATAAAAGTAAAAGATAGGCCCTTCGCAGAGGGAAGCAAAGGTTTCCATGCGCTTTGTGGTTATATGCTCAATCTCTTAGTGCAAAAGAACGTCACATTATATTGCCCCTTATGATAGAAACTTTTATTATGCAGTCTCTCACTTTTATTCTTTGCCACCACAAGTTCGTACAACGCTCAGTTTTCTCTTACACTAAATGATCTAACACTTTTACAAGCAATTTTATTGCCTTATTGCACCAATGACAACTTACTTGAAGGATCTTACTCAATCCATAGGTAGGTATGATGGACTCTCAAAACAAGATTTGGGTTTAAGGGTTTTTGGATGCACAAGTAGTATCTCTACTTAGTGCGGAATTTTTGGCTAGCAAAGACGGGGGACAAACACCACACATGTTAAAGGATCTATGACAGTATAACTTGTGAATATGAACAAACATAAATCATTACGTTGTCTTCCTTGTCCAACATCAACAATTTTGGCATATAATATTTTGATGGGGGGCTCACAATCACAAAAGATGTCCAAGATAGTGTATTTGCACTTTAATCTTCTCTTCCCTTATTAATTCTTTCATGAATTGCACATTGACCAATACCGTGTTTCTAAATCCCCAATAAAATTTTCTACTTACACTGTTCCTTATGTGATGTCATTATTTACCATAAGATTAGCATATGATCTTTTTCATTTATTTCCTTTCTTTTTATTGAACATTAAAGTACAGAAGGCAAAACTCAAACTAAACTTTATTATATAACTTGCACACAATTACAAGGATAGGTCACTAAGCAAACACTCGAAAAGAAAGGATCAAACTAAACTTTTATTCAACTAAAGCAAAAGATAACTAAGGATCGAACTAAGATAAGTAAAGGCAAAAGATAATGGAGGTGATACAATACCGGGGCACCTCCCCCAAGCCTGGTACAAGCTAAGGGGAGTGCCCATACCCGATACTCAAGTCTCCTTTGGTGACGAAGAAGGGGGTGGTAGTGATGAAGTAGTGGGTTTGTTCTTCTTCCTTAGCTTACACTTGAGGATGGAATTTTCCTCCTTTAAGTCACCAATCTCATGCTCGAGCTCTAGTATCTTTTTGCATAATTCTTGCTTGTTTTCCTGCAAAAGACGAAAAGGGATAAACTGGATCTTAGGTTTCTTTGCTTTGTTGGGGAGACTTGACTTCTTGAATTCCACGTGCATGTCCCCAGGTTGGGGCAAGGGAACTTCAACTTCGTCCGAACTTGTCTCATCCTCCCCTTTAGGATCGTAGTCTTATTCCTCCTCCGAAGTCCATCTATAGTGCTCCACATCCCCATAAACCTTGGGGTTTTCGATATAATCAGCAACATAGCTCTCACCCTCTGAGTCTTGGGATGACATATTTTCAGATCTGTCTAAAAAACATCAAGAAAAGAAAACAGAAGATTTCTTCGTGATACGGTGGTCATTTGGTTCGCGGGGTATATAAAGATTTTTTACCTTGGGAAATAAGCAAACGGAAGAAAAACGGAGTCCGGAAGGTACCCGAGGTGGGCACAACCCACCTGGGCGCGCCAGGGGACCCTGGTGCACCCTGGTGTCTTGTGCCCACCAGGTTAGCCTTCCTGGTTGTTACTTATTTTCCTAATTTTTAATATATTCCAAAACTGACAGAAAATATTTTTGCGGATTTTTGGAGTCAGTTTACTTACTGTATCAGGTACCTCCTTTTTTTTCTTGATTCTGGAGTGTTCCCGAAGGTTTCTTTTATGTGTTCTTCTGGTGTCATAGTCTGGATAATATTGCTTTCAACATTAATGGGCATACCTGAGATATAATATTTTATTCTTTGCCCGTTGACAACCTTCGGGTTAGTACCTTCGACATTATTTATTTTGATGGATCCAGATTGATAAACCTCCTCGATAACATAGGGTCCTTCCCATTTGGAGAGGAGTTTTCCTACAAAGAATCTGAAATGAGAGTTGTGCAAAAGAACATGATGGTCACAAAAAAGATAAGAATTGAAACATAATTGGAGCATCATGAAGCATACGACTAGCACATTTAAGTCTAACCTGTCGTGGTACTAAGACTGACAGTAGGAGTAGGGGGTACGTATGAGGAGGCAAGGTCCTAGCTACGGTGAGATTGTACGCCAGTGTTTACGCGTTCAGGCCCCTCTCAGAGGAGGTAGAAGCCCTACATCTCGGTGCCCTGAGGCGGTCGACTGGATTATAATGTATGTTACAGGGGGTGCGAACCCTTGTGCTAGAGGAGGGGGTGGCTTATATAGAGTACGCCAGGACCCCATCCATCCCCAGTTACAAGGCGTTCAATGTACGTAAAGAGAGGGCGTTACTGGTAATGCCAGCTATAAAGTGCTATTAATGCCCTTGAAGACTACAGAGTGGATGCTTGACTGTTGTTGTCCCGTGCGACTCCTGGTCTTCAGTAGGTTGAGTGGTTTCTTGTGAGGTCGAGTGATATCAGGAGGGAGAGGTACCCGAGTGGTATGACTGCTCAAGTGGATTGCACTCGACGCCTTCAGTTGGTACTCTCTGTTGTCTCTTGGGTGCCTTTGCTTCTAGGCTAGTGACCTTGGGTAGGGCATCTAGTTCAGGCCTATGACCCTACCCTAGGTCTATATCCTCATCATTAGCCCCCGAATGGATTGAGGTCCAAGTGAAAAGAAGGTTGAAGTTAATCCTGCCTTGACCTTCGTGCTTCACAGACGCTTGTGTTGGACTGGAGGTCCGTGTTGAACTGCGGCTTCGTTTCAGTCGCCTTGATCGATTTAGTAGGTCGTCAAGTGGTTTTGTGTCGCCATCCCGTTGAGTGTTACTTTTGACGTGGAATTTTCAGCGCGATTGGTTATAGTGTGTCCCGAATCTCGTGGGATTCAAAATTTTGGGGAAGCGCGCGGGGCGGAGCGCGCCGCAGTGAGCGGAATGGATAGACAAGGGCGCCTCGATCTCCACGCCACCTTTTTCGCCACGTACTCAACGCGCGACTGTTATGGGATTTGACAGGATCGCTCGGGCCCACACGCCAGCCACTCGGAAGCGGCTCTTTATAAGGCATCTGGGCCGAGGCGTCCGTACTGTGTGCACCCATCTTCCCCCTTTCTCCTCTGCTTCTCCACTGCCCCTTTCTCCTCCGCTCTCGACGCCGCCACACCGCCACCATGGTGAAGGATAGGACGGCGGCGCTGGAACGTGCGAAGAAGGTGACGGGGGCAGCGAAGGGCAAGAAAACGGCTCGGGGATCGTCGTCAAGATCCGGGCTGTCAGCGGGTTGGATCCAGGGCGATTGGATCCGATCTTCGCTCCGTCCAAAGGACTTGGAGGAGCTGGCCGACTCTGGTCTGATCGTCGTGGGAGCAGCGAGCCTGCCGAAAGGGGAGACGGAGCCTCAGCCACGGCCTGGTGAGTGTGTTTTGCTCGCCAGCCATGTCGACCGGGGTTTCTCCCTTCCCTCGCATCCTTTTTTTGGGGTTTCTTGAAATTCTTCGGAGCTCAGCTCCACCACTTCTCCCCCAACACCATTATGTACCTCGCCGCGTTTGTGTCCATGTGCGAAAATTTCCTGGACCGTCGACCGCACATGGGTCTTTTCAAGCATATCTTTACAATCCGCTCCCAGCCGGTGAAGAAATCCAATTCGAGTGATGAGAGGACGCATGTGATCCAAATGTGCTGGGGTTTGGGGATCGAGAAGAGGAAAGGGAGTGCTTTCCCTTCCATGACACTTCCCGTGTCGGTCAGGGGCTAGCAGTCGACCTGGTTCTACTGCCAGGACATTGTGACTCCCAGTCACTCGACCGGCCTTCCCCCCTTTTCTTTAGATCGTGCCCAGCAACCTTCTTCGCTGAAAGTGACAGCCGTTCAGAGGGTGGAAATGGACATGTTGATGGAGAGAGTGGTCCAGTTGATCAATCAGGGTGTAACCAAGATGTACTTACTGGAGGTGTTCCTAGCCGTAAACGATGGATACTAGGTGTTGTGCGACTCGACCCGTGCAGTGCTGTAGCTAACGCGTTAAGTGTCCCGCCTGGGGAGTACGTTCGCAAGAATGAAACTCAAAGGAATTGACGGGGGCCCGCACAAGCGGTGGAGCATGTGGTTTAATTCGATGCAAAGCGAAGAACCTTACCAGGGCTTGACATGCCGCGAATCCTCTTGAAAGAGAGGGGTGCCCTCGTCAGTCGACGCATCCAACCGCTCCAGGCTCGTGACCATCCGATGTGGATGTATTCTGGAGCCAACGACACCGCTCGGGTCCATCCAGAGGAGGTCTTAGCTGCGATGGTGGCCCAGTGGTTGAAATGCATTACAGGAAACAAAGGATAACCCCAGAGGAGCCAGGAGAGTCAACCCATTTAGCACCAACAACCAGCCAGACAAGGTTTGATCTTTGCTACCCCAGAGGAGCCAAGAGAATAACTATTATGCTTTGGGGTGCCCCCCTGCCCCCATATATAAAGGATAGAGATAGGAGGCCGGCGGCCTAGGAGGGGCGTGCCTATAGGGGGAGTCCAACTAGGATTCCCAATCCTAGTTGGAGTTCCCTTCCTTTTTCCAAGAGGGGAGAGAAGGAAAGACTAGGAGAGGGAGAAGGAAAGAGGACGGCGCCGCCCCCTCCAAGTCCGATTCGGACCAGCCAAGGGGGGGCACCCTGCGGCCCTCCTCTCCTTTCCACTAAACCCCATTAAGGCCCAATACTTCCCCCGGGGGGGTCCGGTAACCTCCTGGTACTCCAAAAAATGCCCGAACCTTTCCGGTGTCCGAACATAACCTTCTAATATATCAAACTTTATGTCTCGACCATTCCGAGACTCTCGTCACGTCCGTGATCTCATCCGAGACTCCGAACAAACTTCGGTCATCAAAAACACATAACTCATGATGCAAATCATCATCGAATGTTAAGCGTACGGACCCTACGGGTTCGAGAACTATGCAGACATGATCGAGACACATCTCCGATCAATAACCAATAGCAGAACCTGGATGCTCATATTGGCTCCTACATATTCTACGAAGATATTTATCGGTCAAACCGCATAACAGCATATGTTGGTCCCTTTGTCATCGGTATGTTACTTGCCCGAGATTCGATCGTCGGTATCATCATACCTAGTTCAATCTCATTACTGGCAAGTCTCTTTACTCATTCCGTAATGCTTCATCCCGTAACTAACTCATTAGTCACATTGCTTGCAAGGCTTATAATGATGAGCATTACCGAGAGGGCCCAGAGATACCTCTCCGAAACACGGAGTGACAAATCCTAATCTTGATCTATGCCAACCCAAGAAACACCTTCGGAGACACCTATAGAGCATCTTTATAATCACCAAGTTAGGTTGTGATGTTTGATAGGACACAAGGTGTTCCTCCGGTATTCTGGAGTTGCATAATCTCATAGTCTGAGGAACATGTATAATTCATGAAGAAAGCAGTAGCAATGAAACTGTAACAATCATTATGCTAAACTAATGGTTGGATCTTGTCAATCACATCATTCTCTAATGATGTGATCCCATTCATCAAATGACAACACATGTCTATGGTCAGGAAACATAACCAACTTTCATTAACGATCTAGTCAAGTAGAGGCATACTAGGGACACTTTGTTCTGTCTATGCATTCACACATGTACTAAGTTTCCGGTTAATACAATTCTAGAATGAATAATAAACATTTATCATGATATAAGGAAATATAAATAACAACTTTCTTATTGCCTCTAGGGCATATTTCCTTCACTTTCTTCATGACTTATACATGTTCCTCTGACTATGAGATTATGCAACTCCCGAATACCGGAGGAACACCTTGTGTGCTATCAAATGTCACAACGTAACTGGGTGATTATTAATATGCTCTACAGGTGTCTCCGAAGGTGTTTGTTGAGTTGGCATAGATCAAGATTAGGATTTGTCACTCCGTGTATCGGAGAGGTATCTCTGGACCCTCTCGGTAATGCTCATCATTATAAGCCTTGCAAACAATGTGACTAATGAGTTAGTTATGGGATGAAGCATTACAGAATGAGTAAAGAGACTTGCCAGTAACGAGATTAAATGAGGTATGATGATACCGATGATCGAATCTCAAGCAAGTAACATACCCATGACAAAGGGAAAATGTATGTTGTTGTGCGGTTTGACTGATAAAGATCTTCGTAGAATATGTAGGAGCCAATATGAGCATCCAGGTTCCGCTATTGGTTATTGATCGAAGATGTGTCTCGATCATGTCTACATAGTTCTCGAACCCGTAGGGTCTGCACGCTTAACGTTCGATGCCGATTTGTATTATGAGTTTTGTGTTTTTGATGATCGAAGTTTGTTTGGAGTCCCGGATGAGATCAAGGACATGACGAGGAGTCTCGAAATGGTCGAGGGGTACAGATTGATATACTGGAAGGTTATATATGGACGTTGGAATGGTTCTAAAGAAGATCGGGGATTTTTCAGAGTACCGGGAGGTTACCGGAACTCCCGCAAAAGTTATTGGGCCTATTGGGCCATAGTGGAGGAGAGGAGGCAGGCCACGGGAGGTGGCGCGCGCCCCCTTGCCCCAACCCGAATTGGACAAGGAGAGGGGGCGACCCCCCCTCTTTCCTTCTCTCTCTCTCTCTCTCTCTCTCTCTCTCTCTCTCTCTCTCTCTCTCTCTCCCTTCCCCTTTCCCCTCTCCGTTGATTGGAAGGAGGGGGGCCGAATCCTACTTGGACTAGGAGTCCAAGTAGGACTCCCCCCTTGGCGCACCCTCCTCCGTCACCGGCCTCCTCCTCCCCCTCCTTTATATACGTGGCCAGGGGGCACCCCGAAGGCACACAAAGATTTCTCTTAGCCGTGTGCGGTGCCCCCTTCCACAGTTTACTCCTCCGGTCATAGCGTCGTAGTGCTTAGGTGAAGCCCTGCGCGGATCACATCATCAACACTGTCACCATGCCGTCGTGCTGACATAACTCTCCCTCGACCATCTACTGGATCAAAAGTTCGAGGGACGTCATCGAGCTGAACGTGTGCTAAACAGGAGGTGCCGTACGTTCGGTACTTGAATCGGTTGGATCGTGAAGACGTTCGACTACATCAACCGCGTTAACTAACGCTTCCGCTTTCGGTCTACGAGGGTACATGGACACACTCTCCCCCTCTTGTTGCTATGCATCTCCTAGATAGATCTTGCATGAGCGTAGGATTTTTTTGAAATTGCATGCTACGTTCCCCAATATCACCTTATAGTGCGATGAATGCCATAAAGAGTCAAAGATGGTTACAAAACCAACAGTTTGAAGGGTGTGAATGACTCTCGAACAAGGGCATCGATTTCCATGGATCAAAGTGGGTTCAGTTCATCGTGAGATTTTATTGTTCTTTCCACTTCTTGAAGAGCCGATCAACATTCAGTGGTTACTTTAGAACTATCACATGGTTAATTTGATATGTATGTGCATGATTTTCGCTAGTCAATCTGAGTTTTTTTACACGAAGTGTCTCATTGAATATGCATTTACAAGTGAGGACATATTCCTTTTCGGTTGCAATTGAAAAAGCTACATGTATTTTAGGAGTATAAGTAGAGCATGTAGCTAATTACTTGTCACACATTGCCATTTGTAGATAGGAGAGTGAATCACGAGTTGGAGTTGGTACCCTTTGAGTCGGAGTTGAGCAACAAGAACTATCTGAGTATTGCCATACTGTATATATTTGATGTGGTAAACAATAACATATTATATATTTGTTATATGCTTGATTAAACTAAACATATGTGACTTAGGACAAAGCTATGATTTCAAGTAAACTAAAATGGAGGGGTTAGCATGCATTCATCATTAGCCCGAATTACATAGACTAGAACATGAAGACCTAGACCATGATGTGATACACGCAGAAGATCCAGGGTGTCAAGACTTGGCTGCCCAGACGATATAGCAAACAATAACATGAAAAATGCATGATGTCAGATAAAACATGAGGTGTGGGGCGGTGATGTGGCAAAGTCAGAGTCGTTGGATCATAAGTGCGACGGAGGCGAAGATGACTCAGCTACCTGTGTCATATGGGTCATGCTCTATTTTTTCGACAGTAATGGCATACCGGTGACTTGGACCATAATTAGATGGCTTGTTTCTTCTCTAATGAGCGGAGCTTTGTTGGTCTCTTGTAAAAATTTCTTGTATTAAATGGAATCACAACAATTGTATTGTCGCCATATAGAAAGTAAGCTGACTCACTGTTGGAAAGATCTTCCTCGTCCTGCACCGTACCGAAATGCACAAAAAGTCGTATTAGTATTTTTCTCGTTGTTGAGTTACAGATCGACTGAACTAAAGCACATATCGGTCAAAAAATATGATGGAGAACCATGTACCTATTCTTGCATGCTAATTCGTACCCCCCCCCCACCCACACCCACACACACTAGGGCTGAGAAGTTTGAGTGAACTTCCTACGAGATGGACGCCCCTAGTCACACACCCTGTGTTTAGAGTGATACCTGATTGGGGCATGATGCTCTACCTATGAAAAGGCCAAATATGACGATGATGTGCCCGAGCGGTAGGAGAAAGAAGTGAAGGATGAGGTGGTAGGACTATAATAAAGGATGTCGGGGCACAAAGCGGCAATACAAAGAGATGGGGTGCGAGAAGATTATGCAAAAGGGGCTGGGCAGATTGAAGATGAGTAAGGGAAGACATTCGCACATTGTGTTGTTCAAGATAGAGACGTAGAGATCTTCTCCGCGAGTCACCATATCCATCGTAGTCATTTTTCATTAGTTTCATTGTTCAACAATCTTACTAATAGTTAATTTCAATAGAACAGTTTGTTCAAGAAGTTGCCACGGAAATCTGTCGGCACTAATTTCCACGTGGATATCCATTTGATGGAAAAATCACGAGGCCGGGACAGTTCTGGTGAGAAGAAAGAAAAATATAAGTCGTCTTTAATTTTCTTGAATCATTTTTATTTCCAACGTTGTTTCTTTAACACCGAATGGAATATACATTAAAATATCAATCATAATGTTCGCACATATAATGGACGGAGAGGGAGAAGTGGGAAAAGAACAAGAACGCAGCGACATGGAAGGGGAGCGGTGGCGAGGAGACGATGTGGGATGGGGGCCGGGGTAGAAAACTCAATAGTTTAAGTAATTGCTTTTCTTAGCACTCATATGGTTTAAAGGTCCTTATTTTGAAACATCATGTGCTACAATTTGCATGTTTCTCTGAATAAAAAAACACATGGTCATGATATTCCGATGAGAGCAAATACTATCTTATCTCCAATTTATGTCGAACCATTTCAAATAACTAGGTTTCTGTAACATTGACTACGATGTATATATACGCAACTGACAACAGCATGTGCTTATAAAAACTAACATGTATATATATTTTACTAACACTGGTGGAAAAAGGGCCTTTGGTCGCGGTTCGCAACTGCCATTAGTCGCGGTTGCGCAACCGCGACAGAACGGGCGCGACTAAAGGCCCCCCCCCCCTTTAGTCGCGGTTGCTTAAGAACCGCGACTAAAGGCCCGTCCACGTGGGCGCCAGGTGGCCGTCGGGGCGGAGGACCTTTAGTCGCGGTTCTTCTGGCCAACCGCGACTAAAGGCCGCCGCA